>NW_026000078.1:1816913-1858285 GCF_001458135.2 Marmota marmota marmota | reverse complement strand
GAAATGAACATTTCTTTTTTTTTTTTTTTGAGAGAGAGAGAATTTTAATATTTATTTTTTAGTTTTTTTTTGGAGGACACAACCTCTTTGTTTGTATGTGGTGCTGAGGATCGAACCCAGGCTGCATGCATGCCACATGAGTGCGCTCCCGCTTGAGCCACATCCCCAGCCCTGAACATTACTTCTGTATGTATTCTCTCTGAATATACTGAGCTGGAAGACATCTCTATTACAGATAATCCCACACACCCCTCACTCTTTCATAACACACAATTTGTTTGTTTCTTTTTTGTTGTTGTTGGTGGTGGTACTTTATTTTATATTTCCACAATTTTTAAAAATTTTATTTTTTCTTTTTAGATAAACATGGCAGTAGAGTATATTTTGATACATTTATACAAACATGGAGTATATCTCATTCTAATTATAACAATTTGTTTCTTTCAATTCACTTATAATTCTGAATGCTTAATATCCTTCAATAGTGAAAATGACATTTAAGACAAAGAAGCTTAATCTAAGTAGAGTAAAATCCATCTCTTATTCTTACTGAACTATGATAATATTTCTATGGTGTCTCTAAGCCTTAGAATGTGTTCATACACACACACATTATTAGCTATTTATGACATATATTTTACATATATATATATATATATATATATATATATATATATATCATCATACATCATTTATTCATTTCCTCCATAGATGACAAGGTTTTAGACAATTGAATAACTGAATTTATTAAAATTTTTATTATTTTATTTTACAATGCTGCAGATTAAACCCAGGGCCTACAATGATGATTTTAACTTTAAATTCTAGCAGTCAATATAATAATGCAAATATCAAGCAATAATAAAATCAGTATTCAACTTTCTCATTTAATGAGATGATTGCTGTTTGAGTTATAGATACCCTATAAGATATTGAAAATAGAGTAGTTTCTCAGCACCTGTAGGGAATTAGTTCCAGGATCCTCACATACCCAAATCTGCAGATGCTCGAGTTCCTTATATAAAAGAGCATTGTATTTGCATGTAACCTATGCCCATCATCCCATATACTTTAAATCATCTCTAGACTACTTATAAAAACTAACAGAATGTTACTACTATGCAAACAGCTGTTATACTGAAGTTTAGGGAATAATGACAAAAAAATAACTCTGTTCATTTTCAGTGTAGATGGAGTTTTTTTTTTTTTCCAAGTACTTCTGATTTAAAGTTTGTTGAATATAAGGATGCAGAACCTGTAGATACAAAGGCCTGACTGTATTTCTTACATTTCTTGAAATCCTCTTGATTATCCATAGCCCAGCTACCTACTTACTTAACAGAGACACCCATACCACAGACAGAAAACCTAACTCTTTTATGCTTTTTGTCTGAAGAACTGGGTAGTTTTGTCCACCCTTCCATATTGTACCAAATAATCATTTATTGAACATCTCTGAGCAGAGAGGATCCTATCAGTTAATTACAGTGAAGAAAACATTTCCAGAGTTATAGAGTCCCATAAAAATGAATAAATTCATATTTCCCATTAAAAGAGAAGTTAAAAGAGGGTATCTAACTTCAGTTAAAAGAGGGTATCTCAAGATATATATATATATGCCTCTCAACACACACAGCCAATTAGCAGAGGGTAGAAATGTATTTTGAGAGAGAGAATAAAATTGCAACATTGAAGTATGCATATATATATGATATATATATGTATATACATACACATATATATGAGAAAGATACATATGTGTGTATATATATATATATACATAAATAATTTTTACTGTGGCATTAGATTATAATTTGATTAAAACTCGACCTAATCTTTACATTTCCTGGCAATTGATAATAGGTTGGATCCATTCATCTGTAAGAATCCTTTAAACTCCATGTCCATTATTTTATAAATGTCCAAATATCAAAAAAGGACTTGAGAGAGAGAACAAATTCTAACTAACATCAGGACCATTAACAGAAAGTATAGGAAAAAGTTTTGTTTTTGTTTTTTTTTTAAAGATATCAAGGGTTCTAAAAGGATTAAAGTACAGTTGCTATGCAGCTGAGATCTAGAGTGAGACTTTGGATAATTATAGTATCAGCAATGTAGTAACAAGAGCAAGAAGGCTCATTCATCAATGGCATCTTCACTCTTCACAGAAGCCTCTCAACCCACACAGACAATTAGCAGAGTGTAGAAATGTATTGAGAGAGAGAATAAAATTGCAACATTGATGCATGCATTTCCCCTCACTTTTTCAGTAGATTTTCTTTCAAGTAAAATATCATAGGGTCCATCACATGAATTTTAAGAGGCTAAAAAAACCACACTAGCTTCCTTGCCTTCAAGGCACTGTGGGAATCACAAGTCATTGAGACCACCAGGGCACCATTTAGTTTATTTCTAACAGAGAATTAAAGGTTGGGAGAAAATAGAAATGAAAAAAAAAAAAAAAAAGCTTCAACAGCAATGAACCCTTGTGGCCTGAGTGAGGTGCAGAAATGTTCTTTCCTAAGTGTTTAATTTCCTCCTATGAGAGACTGAATAGAACAAAGTCCCCTGTGCTTAATTAAATCATATCACATTCCTAGACATGAGGAATATAATTACATGCATGTGAGAATTTGACTGAAAAAGCATGGTTAAAGCTCTTACACACCCCCTGAGATCACCAATAGATATTTAATGTAGTTTATAATCAGACTTTTCAGCTTGCCAGTCCTCTGCCCCCCATTCCCTCGTGTTAGTTCTATTTTAGGGCAATGATTTGGTGCCATCTAGTGAAGCACTGATTGTATCTTTCTATTTAAACAACAGTTTGAGACCTCACATTTAACAGACATACCAGTAACATTAGAAACAAGGTCACAGTGAAAAACTTGGGTTACTGTGTTTGCTACACTGATGCCCAAATAGTTTTTAAAATAGGAAAACAAATTTTCTGTGTGCCAATGATCTTCTATGAACATCCAACAAATACTTTTGGACTTTGCTAGGTGTTTGCAGATCCAAAGATGAACAGAAGACCATCTCCATCTAGTGGGGACGAGAACCTAAATAAACAGCTAGGGCAACACCAGGGGGCTGCTGCTTGACACTGTGCCAGCTGTTTTGCATGTGCTTGTTCTAACCTCAGAAAGAACTCTGGTTTAGGCACTAGCATTGACAATTAAGGAAAACGCATGCTCAGAAAATTTATGTTAGAAATTAGAATTTATAACTTCCAAAGACACACAGACAAATTCCTTTCCCATCAATGATGTCTTTTATGGGAAATTCTGTAGATAACCTTAATAAGTTCAGTTTAATGATGGAGTCACCATCCACCCAATTGTGGCAAAGAAAAAAAAATGCCAAAAGTCATTCTTGATTCTCCCGGGTTCTCTTTCCCCTCTGCAGTCACAACCTCGTTTACGCCCTTCTCACCTGTCTCTGAAAACCATCTTATGTCTGTTTTTACACTTTCACTGCCCTGATGCAAAGCATCACTCCTCTTTTTTTTCAATTGGATCACTGCAATGGCCTCCCACTAGGTTTAGCTGAAGGGAATCCCTCTTCACCACACTGAATATTTAGTGTAATCTTTCTCAAATACAAATCTAGTCAAATTACACCTGTATTTAAAGGATTTGCTTTTAAAATTGAATCCAGATTCCTTTGCATGGTTTGTCTTGATGAAATGTGTCTGCCTGTGTCTCCGGCCCTCTCCAACTTCTCACCAGCCATTCAGCGTGGCTTCAGCCATTCCCATGTGTCAGTTCTTCAATCGTACATATTTTCATTCTCCTGAACATTGGACTTTCTCTCCATTTTCATGGAACATTTTCCCTCCTCCCTTTACCTATCTAAATTCTAATCATTTTTCCTCTTACACACACACACACACACACACACACACGACACCAATTCTTCTGAGGAGCTTTCACTGATTGCTCTCTAAGGTTGGTCTTCCCTGGAATGGTCTCCCAGAGACTTGTACCCCACTCTGACAAGGCACTTACCTTCTACAAGAAAAATTTTGCAAAAAAATACTTTTTTTTTTTTTTTTTTTTAAGTTTTACACCCTTGTAAGCACATTGGGTACTGAGCGGTCAGGGTCTATCCTTGCTGAATCCTTGGGGACTCTAACAATCCACCTGAAACACAGTAGGCAGAAATTAATGTCTGCAAAGTGTTTAAGAGCAAATTTAATTTTTAAAATATACAGTTTGAAGTTGCTTTCAAAAAATCAGCACATGTCAACTATAAAACATCATAATACCTTTTACAAAACCAAAAAGCTTTTGGGAAAGATGATAACAAAAGCACAGCATTTTTTCACCTTTGTGTTTGCTGTCCTCTGCTCCATCCCTTATGGCAATGAGGAATTGCTTTCCAAAACTCCAGGTATTTTGCTCTATCTAGCACTTAAAGTAAGGCACACTGAAAGTCTCACTGAAAGCAGGAATAAAAGCAAAGTCAAACTATTGTGCTTGTGTTGGAGAGGAGTGAGATTTAATTCACATGCAATAGGGGTACTTGATAAGAATATTTCTTCAAGTAAATTGAGGAGGACTTCAAACAAGTCATGTACCAAAGACAGTCCTACTAGGTTCTACTCAACCCCAAATTCTAAACTGTAGCATAGAATAGGACTTTGTCTTGTGTCCATGCACTTGATAATTTTTTTTTTCTTTTAAAAATGAAACCCTAGTTATTTTAACCACACTTTGAGTAATTTGTAAATTTCACCGTAAACTGATTAATCTTCCTTTTTAAATTCCTAAATATTTGTAGATTACAAATAAGTTTTAAATGCTTTAAGGATATAATTTTGTATTTCCAGATGCAAACATGAATTTCCAAATTATTTGGGATTTCATAACACAATTGTCCATTATGTTTTGATATTTAGTAAGCTTTTCCTTAAAGATATACTCATAAGTTTTATCCCAGAAAAGATAAAAGGAAGAGGTGAGGTTGAGGCAATATTGTGAGAAATAAAGCTTGATTTTAATTTATGATTTTCTTATCCTCAGTTCCTAAAATGGAGAATCACAGATTAAATACTGTGAATGTTTTATTTTATTTTTGAGGCAATATTTTAAATAAGCAAAAGGATAAAATTGTGTTAATTTTGGAAAAAGTGAGTTAGACATATTCATATTATTCTTGATCTCATTTACCAAAAACCCACTGGAAAATCATTCTAATGCTCTGTTTATTCTTATCCTCATGTTTTTCTCAACAGTGTAGCTGGTAAGTCTAGACATACAAATAAAAATATAAATGATATAAATGGATTTTATAGTATACCAAGATATATGGTGGAGACAAACTTATTTTAAATAGCTTTAATGGACTTTAAAAATCAAATAATACCCTTTCTTGCTGCATGAGTTCTCCAATGGTCATAAGTAGAAATACAGAAACCATTCTGTCCATAAAACATATTTATTACTCTCCTAAATTACTTATATGGGCACAGCCTTAGGATTCAAATCTTGCAGTTGTTAATCTAGGATATTTTATTTACATATTAAAGAAAAAAACAAAGGAGAGGACAGATGGTTTTTATGCTTCATTGGTCTAAACAACTGATCTTCCAGATGAATCCCAAATGATATCTTTTCCTCAGCTGCTGATTGATAAATATGGATTATAACATCATAAAAAAATGTAATGTATAAATGTCATCAGAGAAATAAAATGGTCACTTTCCTCAGTAACCTATTCAGTACATTTTCTGAATATACAAAATGTACACATGCATGTATTATGAAAGCTAATATTTTCATAACATCTCACTGCAGACAGAAAAGCACAGCAAGAGAAAACCAATAAAGCAAGACTCCTAATTTCGTTCTTCACCGTCTACCTTTGCAGAAACCTTTGTCTTCCAGGCTTTTGGGGAAATTATCCTTTTTTGTCCGAGTTCCCTTGTCCACAAGAAAGTGAGAATAAAATGAGAAAAGATAATGATTTATTTGAACAAAAGCTAGTTTGGGGGAGCTGAGAAATAAAAATGACGGTTATTGCTTATTTTATTTTTACGATTTCAATGGATAGAGTTGAGGCTATATTTTGAGAAATAAAGTTTGATTTTCATTTCTGATTTTCTTATCCTCATTTCCCAAAATGGAGAATCACAGATTAAATATTATGAACATTTTATATCTGTGTTCTTGACACTACGGTCCACAAAATTATAATTGGAAAAGCAGCCAGTTTTATAAATTCCTAAAACTTGAATTTTACAAATTTCATTTGATAAGATGAATTCTGGCTTAATAAATTGATAACCTGTTGTAAAGGGAGCTTCTCCTGGGAAGAAATCAACAATGAGAGCGCTTTCTGTGATTTTGCTTCCTGGGGATAAAGACTTATGGTGACGGTGGTCTCCCTCATGCTGATGATGATTCTTTTGTTTGTCTGATCACAATCACAAATGTAGTACTTTCTCCTCACCAGCATATAAAACTTTATTGATCCACTATCGACTCATTGTTCCTTTAGTTAAAATGACAAAATGTCAGGCTTCCGAAGTTCCATTTTGTAGACAAGGAAACTCCACTCCAGAAAAAAAGCACATTGTCAACATTACATAATGATTGGATGGCGTGGCCTAGATTAGAAATCCAATTTCCCACTTCTTGCCTCAGAGTTATATCGTGGATGAAGTGTACTTCACAAAGAACATTCTTGGAAAATTAATGGAAATAAGTCAGACAGGCAGGCAGACACACACACACACACACACACACACACACACACACACTAAAGAAGACACAGGCATGATTACACATGGTTACTACCATGAGCTACCACCTGCTCATGGCCTTCGTTTATTGAATTATGTTCTTTTGCATCATTTGCTGCTCCCCGTCTATTAGATTTTTAGAGACAAAAAAAAAAAAAACCTTTTAGAAACAGCAATGACATCAGTACAGCACTAAAAATTTCCCATGACCTTATGTTCCCCCACCCCTGTTTCCTACTTTTACCTTGAAAAAAAAATTACTAAAGCTGCTTCTTTAGTTATAATCTTTTCAGTGATGTTCACCACAGGTCAATACTGCACCCTTCTTAAAAACACATTCTTCTTTCTGTGTTTTTTGATCATAGAATTTCTTCTATTTTACCTGTAGCTGCTTCTTGGGCTCCTTTGCTGGGGCCTGTAAATACTGTGACTTGCAAAGCTCTGTTCTACATCTCTGAGGCAACAAACCGTCCTGGCTTTCACTGTCACCATCATGCTGCAGACTGTTAATACTGTGTCTCAAAAGATGGCTACTCCCTAGATTTGTACACAATCCCCACTGGCATGTGAAATAGTCATGAACAATGTAAAATAATCTGCATTGGACTCTTGATCTTACCTTTCCACATTCATTTCTCTCATCTGAGTAAATGGTACTATAATCTGCCCAATGGAACAAGTCAAAACTCTAAATGTTAGCCTAGATTATTTTAAGAGATTTTATGTTCCCCCCTTTGGCCTCCATCCTTGCATCTAATAAAAAATAACTAATCTTATCAACTATGTCTTTAAAAACAAACCCCAAATTCACACACTTTTCTGTATGTCCATCACTGCTTCTATATCTCTCACCTAAACCAATATGCTACCCTCTTCTTGGAGCTTTCTCCCATACTCTTTTCCCTCTACAGTTAATTTTCCACACAGCAAATAGAGGGATCTACTTAATGCATCTCACATTCTGTCATTTTCTCTCCCTCCTTTTGTAAAGTCTTTATCATTTTTAATCATACCTGAAATAACACCATATATTCACTCTAATTCTACAAGCCTCATGATGTGGACTATTCATGTCTCCAGTCTTCATCAATTTAGGGCTTTTCCAAGAGCACTGATAATAGCCAATATTTTTTTCCATACTTGACTATGTACCAAACACTCAGCATTTCTTAATCTTCTCAATAACATTTTGAGATTTATTTTATTACTGTTGTTACACATGAAGCATTGAGAAGTTAAGCAGTTGTTCAAGTTCCTTAGAGTGTTGGAGATAGAATCAGGATCCAAATCCACGCTTTTGGACTCCTTAACTCGTATTTCCCACCATTTTCAGATTCTTCCTTCCTCTAGGTGATCTATTAAATCTACTAAGTGACTTACTAGTTAAATAAACTAAATTCCTAAAGAGTATTCCATTCAATTGGTGAGTCTGTGGCTGACACCTTCTCAATTAGACCTCAGATTAAGGTCTTCCCCCTGCCTTCTCCAATCACTTCATCCAATTGCTCTACTGAAATATCTGCTTTAAATATGTTCCTACCTGATATGTTTAGTCTGTTTACTTATTTTCCCTCTCCTTCAAAATTCAAGCTTCCTCAGGATAGAGGTATCATGTTTTGCTTATCACTATAATGTTAGTGTCTAGAACAGCACTTCCTGTTCAGTAACTTAGCTGGATGAATGAATAAATGAGTGAATAAACACCCTTACTTGAAGGTCACATTCCAAAGTCCTTCTTTTAAGCACCTAAGGATTCACTTTGTAAAGTACAGTTGACTGGAACAAACATTGGTTTCTTTTACCAAACTAGGTACATAGAAAAGAGTCAATTAGCCAAAAGACCACACCTCCAAGGTCATCCAATGTGGAAGAATTATATGAAATGAACTTTGTTCACTATGTAGTGAAAAGCAAAGGACATTTGCACACATAGCTATTTGGGGTTTTAAGCAACTTTATTGCTGTGGAGTCCAAAATTTTTAATATACTATTTTAGATAAAGAAACTGAAGGACACTTTTAAAATACAGATATTATTTTTAAATTGTGAATATTCTGCATCATTAGCTCTTCACTTCAAGTGTGCTTCTTAGATTAATATTATTCAAAGGATATGATCCCAGGGTGAAAATTTGTGATGGACTGAGGTCAAATACAAGGTGATACTAGGAAGACAAATCATGGCATTGCGTTTTGTGAGCTGCTGGGAAGATGGGAGAGAGCTAATTGATCCCAGACATAGATGAAAACAATGGAGAGAGGATTAAACATAGAAGAATGGAAGAATGCAAAACATAAACTTCACAAATGTTCATAGAATCTTCTCTGGCCACAGACTAGGTATAAAATATCTGTATTTGGAGCCTTGAAAATTGATTTTTATCTAACTTATATGTCCACTCACTAAAAGCTCACAGAGTTAAAGTTTGCAATATTAGATTGATTTACTAGATTATAGGGATAAATTTCCTTTATACAGAAAAGATAACCACCAATAACTCACATGCAGGACCAAATCAATAAGACCTAATGAGAAATACAACTCAATTCAACTTGTCCTTTCTAAGACTTCACATGTATTTTTCACAGAAAGTTTAGCATCTACATGAAGTTAACTGATAATTGTCATAATTCATACGTTTTTTTTTAATTTAAGACTGAAAGATTTTAAAAAGAGATTTTCATGTCAATTTTAAAACAGAACTGGAAGTTTAAAAAACACAATTTCAGTCTAATCCTTATAGGATGGAAACCAAATTAAAACGAAGGCTATTTGTAGCTTCCATTTCTGCAGACTATTTACATCCCATTTCTACCTTCTTCCTATCCCTGTGAGGAAGCATGGCACATAAAAATGGAAAGTATTTTTCAACAGGCAATATGTCAATGTGATTATTTTACTTTTAAAATTTAAATAGCTTTATTTAACTATGAAATTTTGGTATTTATTTCAGCCTTTTAAATTATAATTTAAATATTGTACACACGGCTAGAAAATTGTATGCTTACAATAAAAAAGGCTTGGAATGAAAAGTAGTAGTCTCCTTCAGCTCTGCTCCCCAAAGGTAGTCACATTTAACAGGTTAATTTTAAGGGTCCAAGTTTTTAAATCTATATTTCTAATAATATGTTGATTTTTCTACTTTTTAAATCATTTTTAGACATTGTTACCAACTTTGTATTCTGCAAAATGAAGATTTTGATAACTTAGGCAATCCCACTTTCTTTCTTTCATGTCTTTTTAAAATATGTGTTATTAACTATTCATAGTCTGACCCATATCAGTTTTGTAATTTCAAGATTCATATTTATAACTTCATTATTTTCAGCAAATAAAAATAGGAAAAATGACTTAAAACCATGTGTTTTAAATATGAAGGCTCTTGCCTTCCCATCTCTTCTCACAATCTACAGTTTCCTAACAATATGAACTTAATCTTTTTTCTTTCATATTATTGAAAAATTGTCTTTTATATAATCACAGAGTGTGTGAACAGTCTCTCAGTTATTCTGCAGTGAGTTAATGGATCGACTCTATAAGTTGAACATGCGTGTTTACATTATGATGATGATGTTTATGCCTACGTCCAATAACATAATATCTGTGCCATTCAAAGTAACCAATACTAGAGTTAGGTTCAGATGACATCTTTTTATATGCATCAATTTTGTGTGTGTGTGTGTGCTGGGGATTAAACTCAGGGACACTCAACCACTGAGCCACATCCCCAGGCTTATATTGTATTTTATTTAAAGGCAGGGTCTCACTGAGTTGCTTAGCTCCTCACTGTTACTGGGGCTGGCTTTGAATTTTTGATCTTCCTGCCTCAGTCCCCCAAGCTGCTGGAATTATAGGCCTGTGCCACTGCACCTGGCATCAATTTGCTGGTATCATATCCAGTTTTTCCTACAGTCTATCTGTAGATGAATTCCATTTATATCACATTTATTTAAAGTTGATTTATTTCTCAACTGGTATATAAACCATAAAATATAAAAGTTATATATGTTATGGGAGTAACATGATGTTTTGACACATTTACATATTGCGTATGTTTAAATTAGGTTAAATATATCAAACTTCTCAAACACTTATCATTTCTTTATAGGGAAAGCTTTCAAAACCCTTCTATATTTTTGAAGTGCACAGTACATTACTGTTACCTATTGTCACCCTGCTGTGCAATAGTACACCAGAATTTCTTACTCTTATGTAACTATAACTTAGGAATTACCTATCAACTGCCAACCTCTGATAAACACCAATGCACTTTCAACTTCCATGCAGTTAGCTTTTTTGGATGCCACATGAGTGAAACAAGGCTTATTGTGCTTGGCTTAGTCACTTAAAGATCTACAGTCTAGCTGCAATGTGCAAATAATAGGATTTCATTCTTCTTATGGCTGATGGTATTTCATGGTATATCCATGCCTCGTTTTCTCTATCCATTCATCAGTTGATGGACATTAGGTTGTTTTCATCTCTTGGCTATTGTGAATAGTGGTGCAATGAACATGGGAGTACAAAGGTCTATTTGTCATACAGATTTCATTTCCTTTGGTTGGATAGCCATTAGTGGGACTATTGGATCATATGTTAGTTTTATTTTTAATTTTTTTAGTAGCATTCATACTGTTTTCCATAATGGTCATAGTGATTTATATCTCCATAACCATTGCTGAAACCTCCCCCTCAGATCTGATTCCATTCTGGATCAAATGTTCTCAAGGCCCACTACACAGCTGCCATTTTGGATAGGAAATCACTATTTCCCTGATCTTATCTTCCTCTGTTTTGGTTTATTCACTTGTTTTGCTGTGGTAGCTCCTAAAGTAACTTTGTGTTTTCCTCTTTTTTTGCCCCTCCCCCCTTTTTGTGGTGCTGAGGATTGAACCCAAGGCCTCAAGCATACTGAGACAAGGCCTTTACCACTGAGCTACACCTGCAACCCTTTCATTAAGTAGTGCCTAAAAAAAAAATGAGTGAAGTGTAGATGAACTTTTGGAAAGTTTGCATGACAGAAATGCCTGCCTATATTCTCAGCAATTGAAAACACTGATGCAGGAGGATCTCAAGTTTGAGGTCAGACAAGGTAAAAAGGATTGGGGAAGTAATTCAGTGATTAAATGCCCCTAGGTTCAATACCCAGTTCCAAAATAAATAAATAAATAAATAAATAAATAGATGAATAACCCTTATTTTATCTTTATCTGTTTTTTCTTCCTAAATATAAGGGCTCTGATCCGTATCTCTTGGCATTCAATATGGGTGATAAGAAACAATTTCAGTCTAATTCTTGTTGGCTTAGAATTTATTCTGAATCCTCTATCATTTCACAGAAATTCTGTTAAGAATAGATCTTTTAAAATTTATATGATATGCCCTTTTAACTTGAATATCTAGATTTCATAACTAAATAAATTCCCTGTAGAATTTCTTTAACAATTTTTTGTTTTCCTCTCCCTTTTTATTCTTTAATACTTATTCTTCAGATGTTGGAGCTTATAAATTCCACCTATATGCCTCCAAGTTTTTTTTTCTTATTTTCATTATTTTCTCTTTAATTTTAATGATTTTGGATACCTCATTTTATCTTCTACAAACCAATTTTTTTTTAATTTAGCTATATTTTTAGTTTGCAATACCTGTTTTGTGCTTTTTTATCCCAGTCCACAGTACACAAGGTACAGATGTCTCTGAAGATACCAGGGTCTCTTCTGCTCTGTTAGGCTCTTTCATTGGGACCCTGTTTTTGTGTTTTTTTGTTTTGTTTTGTTTTTTTTTTGCACATTTATCTTGATCAGTCTCATTTTAACTTTTTGAAGCTACCTAGGCACCTATGTTAACCATTACATTTTTAAAATCTGAATGATAATCTCCATGGAAATTCCATGTATTTAGGTAGGGTTGACATTTCTCCCCATAGTTGCTAGGTAGGAAGATTACCATTGTCATGACACAGGAGCCTGTGTTCTGGACCTGTCATACTTATTTAGTTACTCAAAGTCTTCCCAAGTAATTGACACAATTTTCTAGTTTCTTTTTTAACCTGCCTTCTGCAATTTGGTATGTAGGGATGAAGATGGAATCAGTAGATCTTTTTATTTATTCATTCATTTATTTTTGGTACCAAGAAATGAACCAAGAAGGGGGCTTAACCATTGAGCCACAGACCTAGCCCATTTTATATTTTTTTCTAAGACAGGGACTTGCTGAATTGCTGAGGCTGGCCTTGAACTTACCCTCCTCCTATCTCAGCTTCCTGAGTGGCTGAAATTGCAGGTGTAGGTCACCACACCCAGTAAAATCAATAGATTTTAAGAGCAGCTTTCAGTGCTGTCCTTGTTTCTAGGGCTCTACCTCACTCCCAGCACTTTTTACCTATTTTTTGAGTCTCTTAGTGTAACCTGTCTTCAAGGCAGGGCCTCTCCCTCCTCAGCTGTCCTCTCCTTTGCATAGACACTGATGCTTGTTATTACATCTTACACTCTAATGACCCCTCCATCACCTCTACCTTCTAGAAATTTGGTAAAACTTTTTCTCCACTTATGGCTCTCATACTATTTTCTTAGTTTTTTTTTTCATGTTTTCTTATTATTTTAATGATCACAAAAGATAAAGGAGATAAAGGCACATCTTAGTCCATCATTTTAAGTCAGAATTACTTTCTCATGTGTAAGAAAAAAATTAAGTTGTGTGGTATTTGGAGGAAAGGAGGCGTATGCCTTTCAATTTATCTCAATCTACTTACACTTGAAATTTTCATGCTCTAATCATGTTTACTTAGAAATATTTAGGTAGGACCACATTAATTATCATATTACTTTCACTTCTTATATATTATGATCATATGCTCAACTAGTTCCATTAACTTTTTTCTAGTTCAAATTGATGGTGATTTACTTATATATTTTTAATGTGTTTATAGCAAATTGAACTGATATATTCCAAATAGGTTTAACCCTGGAGGGCCTTAATACTTAATATAGATAATGTCACAAATTCTGAATAATTAGCCTGGTTTATCAGGTCTGAGGAAATTATAAAGCCATTCACTATATAACAATGCCATCACATTTAATTTTCTTTTCACAAAGGGGGAAAATACTTTCCATTCAGATTTCTTGAAATGCTAGAAATGACTAAATTTGTAGTATTACTAAAGTAATGGTGCAAAATATGTTATCATGCATCATCTTCTTAACTGCACAGCTCTGTATCCTGCCAGTTACAAATCATTCTTAGGAGGAAAATATATAGAAAAATGGGCCAAAATAAGTTTTAGCTAGAATTACTTTTGTCCTTGATTTGGCTTAGAATATTTGTTCTTCCCTAATCAGGACAGGAGGAGCCAACAGAAACTAGAAATTTATCAATTCTATTAATTGACAAAGGAGGATAGAAGAAACAGAACAAACAACCCCAAAACAGTGAAAAAAGAATGAAAGGGGGAAAAAAAAAGAAACATGGGATAAACTGGAAAGACTATTCCTTGATTGAGACCAATCGTCAACATTTATCGGCAGTAAGATTTCCTTTCAAAATGTGCACTTTAAAACTTTGCTGTTTAACAGAGCCACGTTGGCTGGGTCTGAGATCTCTCTCTGCCTAAGTCAAAGCTGATTTGAATCACACAACTATGGCTACACACTCCATGGAAACCAAGTGTGTGTTACCATACTCCCAGAAATGGTACCAGCAACCCCAGGAGCCCTTGTTGATTCAATATGAATCATATCCTCCATTCAAATAAAGTGTTAAAGCTAATCTTACTGGAGTTTTCTTTGTTCAGATGATAGCTCTGGCTAGCATTTACTGGAAGTCTCAGTATCTGTGTTTTTAAAAATGGTGGTTTTATGATGGACTAGGAATAGAACATATTTCTGCACAGGGTACTGGGTTTCAAGTTTTGTTATTTTGGTATAAATGGGTATTAGAACCTGTTTCTGAATGTTAACTATTTAGTTTATCATTTCTATAAACCCTGGCTTTCTGGATACTATAAAGCTATTGAATATGGAAATCATTGTATACATTTCAGAATGCTTTATTTTGAGGTGAGAGTCTTGTTACGGTTTATAAGAGACATTTTCCTATTTAGATCTCAGGGATATATTGGTACCTACAGATAAATGTGACCTTAATTCCAGGAGTTTCAATTCTTAATATTCAAAACATTCATAATTTTTACGTTAAATGTGATATTATTCAGCAGAAAGAATGTTTTTTCCCTTTTAACTTAAGACAAATTCTATTCAATGTCTTAAAAGTCTAGAAAACAGATATGGTAATGTAAAAACATGAGGAAATTATGATGAAAGAATTAAAAAACACTTGCAAAATAAACAAAGTCTCATGGTAAAAAATTAAAAATCTCACAAAAATTTCTGGGTTTCTGTTTGGTGGGGTTTTGATATTTTGGAAGTTATCATTGCTAAGATGTTAAAAATATTATAATTTTTTTCAATGAAATAATATTTTTCATTATTTATTTCATTTCTACATCTTTTATTATATGTGACTTTGGGGTTTAGGGCTTGAGATTTTGAAGTTTCATTCTTTGGATGTTTATCAGGTCCTGTAACCAATACATTTGTTCTTCAAAACTCTACTTCTTTCTGGAAGACTGGTGGAATTTTTTTATTGTTATACTGCATTAGAATTTCTTCATGGGATCTGCATGAACACAAATTAAAAATCAGCTTATAAAGTTTGTTCTGGCTTCTATAAGTTATCAGCGGTCACAAGGTGTTGGAAGGAGAGACTGGGGATATTGGTGATCAGGTGCACAGTTCCGAGGGCAATTCATTTGATTTTTCTGACTTCTTAAAAGAAACAGCTTTCATACTGATAAAATGATAATGGTTTCCCAAATTATTCAAATCTTTGCCCACTTAAAATTCCGTACTTTGATTTAGAGCATTGAAAAAGCAACCACTCATGGTTCAACTTATTGTTGTATTCATACCCAACCAATACCAATGATCATTGATTTGGGAAATGGGATATTAATCCCACGAATTTGTCTTGTTTTATGATCACTTCCTTTGCTTTTGGTAAGAGTGTGTGTGTGTTGGAATCATTTACTGGGTTTTCCCAACATATTTATGTTTTTCTAATTTCAGCATGTGGCAAGTTGATGAAAATCACAGGCCCTGTGACAGTCAAGACATCTGGAACTCGATTTGGCGCTTGGATGACAGATCCTTTAGCATCTGAAAAAAATAATAGAGTATGTTGCCTCCACAAGTTTCTTTGCTTAGAGTTATATTTTATTTATACTGTTCTCTTCTGGGTTATTTGTTTTCTTCAGGGATATTAATTTCAACTTGAAAAGTGTTAACATCACTTGCAAATATTTTCCATTTGTTACTACTATCTAAAAATACATACCAAGTTTATTTTAGTAAAATGTTCTATCTCTTAATCCACCAGTACAAAAAGTCCAATTTTTATTGATTTTAGTCTTGTTTTATGGCTGAAATGTGCTGATTGCTAGTGTACAATGTTTTCTGTGTATTGTTTATAAAACATGCTCTTTAGTTTGAAAACAACATTACTAAGTAAAAAAGACTCAAGAGCTGACCATTTTCTAAATAAACTAATATGCCCCTGGAATCTAGAGATAATTTTAAAAGAAATAACACTGAAACTTTTGGGGGGAATTTCATAAGTTGGCAAAGTCTGCACTATGTATATGTACATTAATAGGTTTGTCAAAAGGTAGTTGTAACTTTAAGCTGATCCAGTGAACAAAAGTTACCAGAAATTTCTGTGGTACTCATGAAGTAGAAATGAGTAGAAATTAGAAATATGAAATTATACCATTTTTTTCAAAGCAAGGGATGGAATAAAAATAATTTGCTGAAGATTGTATTTTGGTCAGTTATCAATGATCACATTGATCCACCAGGTGATTTGATTTACATTAGCCTATGCTTTGGTCCACTGAGTGATATGGTTTAAATAGCCAAAAAATAAAGCAAAGAAGACCCCCCCCCCAAAAAAAAAAGCAGATCAACTCCAAGACAGTAAACTCAGTTGCTTCTTTTCCACATAGAGAAATTCAATATTTTTACAAAACCTTGTAATACTATCACATTGCTGCAGGTCATTCGTAAACGATTTACTTCCAATTCTAAGAATCATGATATTAATATGTGCTGACTGTCTTTATTTTGGAATTATCTTAAAAGTAGAAAATTGAGTCACTCCTTTTGTTTTTTTCCTTCTTCTCAGGTCTGGTATATGGACAGTTATACTAACAATAAAATTGTCCGTGAGTACAAGTCAATTGCAGACTTTGTCAGTGGGGCTGAATCAAGGACATACAACCTCCCTTTCAAGTGGGCAGGAACTAACCATGTTGTCTACAATGGCTCACTCTATTTTAACAAATACCAGAGTAATATTATCATCAAGTATAGCTTCGATTTGGGGAGAGTGCTTGCTCAACGAAGCCTGGAATATGCTGGTTTTCACAACGTTTACCCCTACACCTGGGGTGGATTCTCTGACATCGACCTAATGGCTGATGAAATTGGGCTGTGGGCTGTATATGCAACTAACCAGAATGCAGGCAATATTGTCATCAGCCAACTTAACCAAGATACCTTGGAAGTGATGAAGAGCTGGAGCACTGGCTACCCCAAGAGAAGTGCAGGGGAATCTTTCATGATCTGTGGGACACTGTATGTCACCAACTCCCACTTAACTGGAGCTAAGGTGTATTATTCATATTCCACCAAAACCTCCACATATGAATACACAGACATTCCCTTTCATAACCAATACTTTCACATATCCATGCTTGACTACAATGCAAGAGATAGAGCTCTTTATGCCTGGAACAATGGCCACCAGGTCTTGTTCAATGTCACCCTTTTCCACATCATTAAGACTGAGGATGACACATAGGCACATGTGATTTATTTTCATTGATCTAAACACTGTCATTTGTGATAAACTCAATAGGAGCCCTTCTGTTTTTTTTATTATAATTTTCCATCATTTCTCCAAAACGGAACATTTTTTATTATAAATTTGGTGTTTCAAAAGTCTGCTGAGTCTGTCTAAATTAATGTGTTCAAAACACATCTTAACCCCTGAATTTACAAGGCCTATCATGTCATTGTCATCAAAAGCACTAAAAAGAGCTTAAGTGGCTAAAGTCATAGTTTTGCAAAAGATTAATGATCTGCCTTATATTAGAGTCAGAGACTAATGTTGGCTTACATGCATGAATGTCATTTTCTTTTTATTAAAACTGTCATTTTTTTTACTGTCTGTTGCTCCACATCAGGAAATATTTTTGGTAGGAATTAGGGTTAAGGAAAAAAAAAAAGCTTTTTCCCCATTTATTACTAAAAACGATTTTGTTTGTATAGAAAAATAGTATTAATAATTTTTCTGTTAACAGAATTCTCTGATGCGGTGCTGTACAGTCATTTTTAAATCTCTTGCTAACATTTTATTGGCAATATGTATTTCTATCATTGTAACCACCATTGTGCAATTGTATTTCTTCACTTCTGTGAAAGTACATAATATTTTTTATAAAATAGATTGAAATTTAATCTCAGTAATTATTTGAGTCAATTTTCAAGCATAGTCAAGAAGAGTCTTCTTGACTTACGCCCTTACACAATCATTATGAACTAAAAAGAAAATCAAAGCAGCTATCTTACATAAGAGCTTTTATTTTACCCCAAGTTCAATGGACCACTGATGTTGAAGGCGAAAACTGATTCAATGCAGCCAAGTTACTTTGTTCACAGGAAGCAGCCCATATGGTTGCTTGCAAAAGATGCAGATGAGTCACAAATTTTGAATATGGGTTGAATTACTTATATATTATACACCAAACACATTTTTTGTTCTTTATTAATGAAATATATTATTTATTAAATATATTTTATTTTACTCATAACTTGCAATAATGTAATTCCTTGTATCTAAAAGTACATGAAGCACATAAATACTCTTAAAAAAAGAAAATTTCTACAATGTCCTGTAGATTTAGATTTTGAGTTCTGAAGAGTTATTGTCAGGGCTTATGCAAAAGAAAATGATGAAGAGACTTGGGATTTGTCTGTTTGGTTTCAAATGTATAAATAACCAACTCAGAAAGTGAGTGAGAAGGTAACCCCTTGTTATCTGATTCATTGTACATGCAGAAATAATGTATCCAAAAAAAGGAAAACTTTAGTGATATTTTGTTCATTATTCTACAAAACATATATCTATATAGCAAACATGTCATTGAGTTTAGATTAACTTTCCATACATTATATTAAAAAGATTTCCTTAAGGCAGCTTTATAGAAATTAACATGGATTGATTTTGCAATTTTAAAAATATATTCTATATTAAATATTATATATCTTAAATAGTCATAAATATTTAGTTTAACACATATGTCATTCCACATTATCTTTAAAAATAGGACATAATACTGCAAATAAAGCACTGTATAAAGAAATGATAATATTTAAATGTTATTTATTTTAAATGTCACAAGTAAAACACCTTCTCAAATATCTCCCTTTCAAAATTGTAGGATTTAAAAATCCAATCTTGAAACTGATAAGGTTTAATAAGAATTTCTTTTTGTTTTCTTTTTGCCTACAATAACGTTAGCATGATTTAATGACCACTTTGGGTCCTTTGCAGTGTTGTCTTCTCTTTTAAAAAGAGTGTTGGAAAATTTAGGAGTTTCACTTGTCATAGTACACATACCACAAAAATACTAACTCAATACTTTGTATATCGGGTTTGTATAAGGAAAGAACATCACATCGATTTCAGAAATGAATTAATTTTTAAGTAGATGGCCGCTAATAGAATATCTTCATTATTTGTTTTTAAAATAATTATATGGTATCGTGTACATGCAAAATATGGATAATCACAGCTTATTTGTGCCATGTGAAGCTTGTAAAGCAACTTATTGTTTCCTATGTAAGATTTTATCACTCCATAGATAATTTATAGTGTATGTGCTGCTGGAGCAAGCACAAATGTTATTGTCACTAGAAGCGGGTAACAAGTTTAAAAATGGGACTTGCATCAAACATTTATAGTTTAAAAACATTTTTCTTAAAGTATCATCCGTTTTGTGCCTGAAATAGATAAGAACTTAATCTAGATACTGTTTTTTCTTAATCTCCAACATATAAAATAAATTTTATGAGGGAAATAATAAGTATTTTTAAATCATCCATATTATCCAAGATGTAAAGAAATCCAAACTCAGAAACTCTTAACCGTAAGTGAACTGTGTAACTGGTATTTTTCTGAATTAACCAAATCATTGACAAACTTCCATGTCATTCAAATAATAATATGTTCATGGTTTGATTGTGTTTGTGTGTTATTTGTATTTGTGGCACTTGAATCACAATGCTTATTACTTGTACCTAAACTTATATCTACAAGTTCAGAAAATGATAGTATTTCAGTGCATCACTAAATATGTAGAAATAAAAGAGAAAATAACAGCAGATGCATTATACACGTAGAATAATGAGTGATTAGTTATGATTCATCACAAATTCAAAAGTTCTGATTCCTATCTCTATACTCAGAGTTATCTTGCCTTTATAATTAACAGTGTTATCTCTGACGAAATCTTTTCTTCACAAATTATGTTAACTTCATTTTTATTCTTACTCCTAAGAAGAAACAGGTATTATTTGAGAATTATTAACAAGGTCAGAACTACAAATTTTCAACCACAAGAATCATTTTTTAAAATGTAACTACATAAAATTATGCAATGTTCATTTCCTAATAAAACTAGCTATTCCCCTATTAAGGTAAGTTTTACATATAATAATTCTTGAGCATTATTTTCCTTAAAGAATAGATTTAAAAAAAAAAAACTTATCGGCTCTTCTTAGCACTTAGGTTTACCAAATTTTCTGTAAAATGTTAAATTGAATGAAACTGACAGCAAATGTAACGCATTCATTCAAGTAAAAGCAATTCTGAAAAATAAAGCCATTTTAGAGTTTCTAAAAGCCAAGCCTTTTAGAAATAGAATATATTTGAAAACAGAATCAAGACTGGCATGTTGCTGACTTGATAAGGTAAGTATTACTATTATATCTTTTGCCACATACACAATTTAAATTCCTGTGATACTATCAAACATTTTGAGATAAAGTCTACTTCACCTTTTCCATCATCACAAGTGAACCACAAGAACAACTGCTATAAACTGGCCAACCCAGTAATAGAGTCACAGAGCATGGATTCAAATTTGAGTGCCACAGGATGATATAAAGTCTAAATCACTGACTGCTTATAGCTTAGAAAGAAAGAGTTATCCCTAAAAAGATCCAGGGTCAGTCACTAAATAGCCTTCAGTCTCAGTTAACACTGAACTCAAGCTTATGGAATGGTTTGGGTTTCTAAAATTTAACTTATTCAGCATAAAACTATTAACTAATAATTTGTCATGATCAATGGCTTCAGAGAAGGCTCAGGGCTTAATAAAGTTTCTTTGTTGAAAAATTGTACTAGAAAATACACAATGAAAAATTGTAGTATATGGAAGAAAAAAAACAATGTCACTAAACCATTTTTATTATTTTTCTAAGAAATAATGAATTTGGTTAATGAAAATCTCTTAAGTAAATAATAGAAAACTATTCACTCTACTATTTAGTTGAATAGAAAGAAAATCCTCCCTTGAACTGGATTGACCAAATTGATTTATGTGATTCACATCTTGAAATTATGCTATGCAGTTTATACCTTTTAGTTGATCTGCTTCATCAGGCTTAGAATTTTAATCTTGTTTAGGGTCTATCTTTTCTCCAAAATGTCAAACTAGTTGTCATAAAGTGTATCCCCTTGGAAGCCCAGTTTTTAAGTGCCAAATGAGTTTCATGAATATTAATTACGGTTAAACATGACTTGAAATGATATAAAAGAAGACAAAGAATTGTACCTTGTCAAGAGTACACACTGTCATGACTATGACAAACTTGAAACATTATTCCTGGAGATCTGAAGCAACAGAATGAATGAGGAAGAGTTCTTAGGAATATCTCAGAGCTGCAAGAAGTTTGCTGATAAAATCAGACATACACATGCAGTTCAAAACCAAGTTGCATTCCCACCCAAGTCACACTATACCCAAAAGAGCTTGCATCAATTTTTGTGACTAAAATATTGCTACAATATGCCATTTCCTACGACAATTCAGACTTGGAAATATTGCATATCAGCAGACATTTCCAAAAATATATGACAAAAGTCTGAAAAAGGAGAAAGAAATTAGCTAAATGAAGCATTAGTCATTTGAAGCTTAAGCATGCTGTAGAAGTTTATCATATTGCAGTAATATATATCCAGACAGCCATTTGTCTAGACCATCCTGACTTCACATGAATTTTTATATATTGCCAATGGGTAGTTTACAATTTTTAAAACTACTTAATGGTGAAATATTTATTCAAAAAATAATTACAAGGCAGAACTATATACTATCTAATGCTCTTGATACTAGGAATCTAGCTGTCATCAGATAAAAGGTCTTTATTGGTTTACATTCTGGTAGGAACAGACTGCAGAAAAAATAATGAATTCTTTTTGTATCAACCACTGTAAAGGAAATAAAAGAAATCTATATGATAAAGAGTGATTGGGTGTTTTCCAGGCGCAAAGTGGGCTAGCAGATGATGTTGAAAGAGAACAGTTAAGAGAGCTCTCCCAAAGAAGCTGCATGTCATGGTCAATTCATTCAAAGAATGAAATGTCACCACTTGATTCATGTAGAAAAGTTATCTTCTTCCTTTTTGTTCCTAGAAATAGTCCTAATATTTCTTATCCATGGCAGAAGTTTCATATATATATATATATATATATATATATATATATATATTTTTTTTTTTTTTTTTTTTTTTCTTTAACTTCAAGTTCAAGAAAGAATTCATGGGGATAGCTGAATCCCTGGAAATATATGCCAAATTTAATGTGTGTCTGTAGTGGTATACACTTTTTGGTAGAAAATTTACAATTTTCATCAGATTCTCAAACAAAGTCATGACCCCAAAGAATATCACTCTGTTAATTCAAAATCTCAAATTTATTAAATATCCTTATAATAAGCACTGTATTTCCATGATCTTTCTTGCCATTCTCAAGAATTTCAACCCACTTTTTTATTAAAAGAAATCAACATCCTTGTAATCCCATTAACTTTTTTTTCTTCAAACGAATTTAAGATTAAGTTGTTTTCTTTAAAACTCTGGAGATATTTTGTTATATTTGGACCCAAATCCAGTTATTTTTCTGTGATACAGTCTTTCAGGCACATTCTTGCCAGATTTGGTGACCCAAGAGTTTCTATTATGGAGCCTGTCCTACATCTATTTGAGTCTAGAGAACATTCTCTTATAATTCCAATGCAGCCTTTTGGCAACACCATTGGACTCTGACTGAAATTGAGCAGATGTAGTGTGCTCCAACAAATTTAACTGCAAACTCCTTTTCTGAAATTAGTCACTGATGCAACATATAAACAGAAGAAAGGTTTTAGTTGATCTGTATATGATCTATAGGGCTTCTTCAAAAATTTTTTCAAGAATCTTTTTTAAAAAAGAAAAACAAAACAAAAACCTCCAGCCACACTTACAAAGATAAAGTCATGCTGAAGAGAAAATTGGGGCTGCTTCTATCAGTGGTGTTTACTTTGATTCCAACCTCCCATCTAAGGACTTGAGAAGGTGTATCCATTAGCTTCCACTTCAATATAAACCAAAAACAATAAAAATATGTATTTTAATTTTCTCTCTAGTGTCTTTATTAATCTTTAGAAACTACTCTTGGATTATGAAGTCTGCATTGAAAAAGGACTTAAACAATTTCTTAATTATTGGATTTTATGAAAAGATAAAACATAATAATGTAAATTAATACCTGTTCTAGATATTTGTTTTCAATAGTTTTCTTCCAACTTGTTTGGTTCACCCTCTGTTTTTAACTCTCATTTAATCAGCCCCTTTGATCTCCATCTCTACACCCAGAATCTAATGCCCTATTTAGATATGCATCCTTTACTTACTCACCTCCGAGTCTTCTCCTGTTTGATCAATTTAATTTTTTGTTTGGCCAATGACCACTTCCACCAGCTATGGCTTTATGGCATGCACCCTGGCCAAGTTAGCTCTTATTCTCCATGACAGATAGAAGAGTCCCTCATAATTCATATTCAAGATTGACCTTTTACCCTCTGATTAAATTCCTATTCATCTTTCAAAATTCACCTAAAATATTGTCTTATTTCTGAAGGATATACAAAGGTCATTCTTTTGTGTTCCCACAGTATCGATTTTATATTGCCAAAATGATCACATCATATTGTAATCATTTGTTTCCCTCCAGTTATTGTGAACTCCCCAAAGGTTGGGTCAATGAGTTATCTTCCTTAGACACCAGTCCCAGGCTCAGAGGTTGATACAGAATATCTCCACAGTAAATGCTAATAACCAAAAAAGTATGAAATTGAGTAGCTGAATCGTATACACTGAATCTATGTCACATTCTGAGAAATGAGAATTTAACATAATTCATGAGAAATTAGCATTTTCAAATTTATTTTATTGGTTGCAAATTCATTTTATTGACAATAAATTTCTATTTCTTACTAAGATTCTAAATATAGAAAGTGTCAAGAAGATTGGTTAGGTTTTAATTTACTCTTGTAGATGATTTGACCTCTCCCTGGCACAGTAAATTTTATTACAGGTCAAAGTGGCTTAAAAAGGTTCCCATAGTTATTTGCCTCATTAAGATCCATTTTTAAAAAGGAAAAGTAATTTTAACTTTTCACCCACTCAGCTTTTCCTTTCCTATTTTACATTTTTTTCTCTATAAGTAAGGACATTTTTTAGAAATATGCTTTGTCTTTGGCAGAACAGACAGGATTCTACCACAGGGACATGGACTGCCAGGCCAGGGAAAGATTAGGGAGCCTACCTACCTCTGGATTTTATCCTTGCTTCCTTAGCCTGTTTCCAAGGGTGCACCAATAAGCAGTCTGATGCTCATCTGTCAATCATTCCAAGTAGATGCTTCTGGTAATGTCTTTCAAGAAATATCAGTGCAGAACAGCACTTTATATGGTGTAAGCACGCCTCCAGAGGACAGAGTATTTGTTCTAAAATTAGGTGTAACACTATGTCTTTGAGAAAATTTGTGTTCTGCAATAAAAATTTCCAGCCCTTTTTATTTTTATTTTGAGACAGGATCTTGCTAAGTTTCACAGACTGGCTCAAACTTGTGATACTCTTCTCTCAGTTTCCTGAATAGTTGGGATAACAAGTGTGAGCCACAGTGTCCCACAGATAGTTTTCAAAACTGTTCTTTAGAGCTGAAGTTTCTATCGGGATCCCTCAGAGTACACCATGATAGGATACTGAATTTACCTTGTTTAAGATAATAAATAACACACTTTCTCACCAATAAAAGAAACATTATTTTGATCTACTTTTAAAAATGCTTCTATGTTGAGGTTTATAGTCACAAGACACTTAGTTGTTGTTGTTGTTGTTGTTGTTTTTAAAGAGCTAGTTAACTAGTTGTCCCCTAGTTTTCTCAGCTCTAATCTTCTACTTGATTTTTGTTTCTTAAAGTTTGATAAAGTCTGCATGAACTGGGACACAGACACTTGCATAGCTCAGACTGAAGTGGAAAATACCAGAGGAAAGGAAGAGATAGAAATGAGTGTTTGATAACTCAGTTTCCAAATGTTTTTTAAGTAGTTTCAATGGAGTTGCCTATATCATATTTAAACTAAGACAAACATTTCATATCACTCTCTATTATTTATTTATTTATGGCACCAGGGATTAAACCCAGGGGTGCTTAATCACTGAGCCACATCCCCAGACCTTTTTATTTTTTGAGGGGGGGGGGTCTCACTAAGTTGCTCAGGGTCTTACTAAGTTGCGAGGCTGGTTTGAACTTTTGATCTTCCTGCCTCAGCCTCCAGAGCTGCTGGGATTGTAGGCATGTAGTATCATGGCCAGCTGCTCCCTATTATTTGACTAAACCCCCTACCTATGGATAGTCTCACTTATTCAAAGTTCAAGGTTGTTTCCTCTTTACACTACTTTTATGAAGTCAGTCTCTCCTGGCTTAAGCTATTACTAAATGACTTACAAATCCCTTTCACAACTCCAACTCCAGAACTACAGGCTATCTAAATGATACCTATATGCAAATGCCCTATCAATAGAAAGGCAGCACATCCGTAAATGAACTAGCTTCTCTAATGCCAAATTCCCTAGAGGATAAAGTCTACTCTTAATAGTATACACAACCCTTCATCATCCTCAGTAAACATTTGAACTGAATGGACTATACATTGGGCCAAGAAGCATAAGTAAAATTTTTAGGTCATTCATAATATGGACAATAGATAAACTTACAGGAAAGAAGGCTTATATTGCCTACTCCTTATCATTATTCCCCTATATCTTTGACCTCTAGTGTGCCCATCATGTCTTTCTTATATGGTTACTTGTTGCATGCATTTTAACGATTAGCTTTAACTTTGCTTCTCCCAGGAAACTTTTCTGACTATTCCCTTAACCTTGCTGTTTGCCCCTTTTCTTGTGCCATCTTATTTCCTTATACTCACCTCTATCACAGCTACCATAGCATTTAATTTAAATAAGTTTCCCTTCACTTGTCTCCCTCAACTGAAAACTATGTGCCTCATGGAGTCAATAATGAAGATATTATTGCAGTTTTCCCAGTAACTTGTAGATGCTATATATGGCTGACTTGACCAACCAAACCATTGTATTTCATCTATAAAATTGCTATCTTCTGCACATATTTAACTTTTTCTTATCTTCTTTCCCTATGACCAAACTGTCACAAAATCCAAAGATCCATTATTTCTTCTTCTAAAAGCTCTTTTTCCTCCATCTATGGTCTCACCCTAAAGCCACAAGTGATATAAGCTCTTACCATTTTCCATATTTAAAATGTACTGCAAGTTACACCAGGTAGATTATTCTCCCTCCAGTCTCTCCACACAAAGTGTAACCTTCATCTTTCCATCAGGTTCACTTGGATAAAGCATTATGGCACACCCCTGCTCAGTAACAAATCCATCTCCTGTTTCCCATTACATTCATTTCTAGCTGTTTTGACTGAATCCTTGACATTTACAGATTTATTTCCCATATTTCCAACATATTTCCTCTAGTCCAAGAATATATTTTTCATAAATATGTAACATAAGCCTTCTTTCCTCTAATTTTATCTAATGTCCACATTCTCAATGACCTAAAAACTTTACTTCTGCTTTTTTGGCTCGATGCACAGCCCATTCAGTCCAAAATTTCCATATGGAGCACCGACATTAAAGAGTAAGAGAACAAGAGTCAGATAAACTTACAAGGAAGTAAAGGTCTTTCATTTCTACAGAAGTACATGGTGATTTTAATGAAATGATTTTCAGGAAATGTTTAGAAAACAGACTTAAAAACCTTGCTTTTGACCTTTTATACTCCAATTAATTACATTCCCCAGTAAGTGTGAGCTGTTTTGTTAGACCTCCTCTGTCAGAAGCTGACTAATGATGCTATAAAATCCTGATAAATCTGGTATTGGAACCAACATTGCACCACACCAACTCACCCTGGGTATGTTACTCTGGAGGAATGATAAAATCACCACTTTTTTCTAAAATAGAGAGGAAAGCCTCTTCTAATGAATCTGCAAGAGAAATTAGAATATTTATAAACAAGTTTGAACTGCTGAAATTGCTTTGTGGAAACTTTCACCTCTCTAGAGCCTTCTAGAGTCTCATTTTGAAGCTTCTTATGTCTAGTGAAAGTTTCTTGAAACCATGATATCTCAGTGTCACCAATACAAGAGAGACCCCAGATGAGTTGAGATCAGAATGAATAATACATAAAGGAAAAACCTAGGCCATGACAGAAATGCACAGGTTGATTCTGAACTGAGACACTCCATGCCTTCATTCAGCAAATATTTATGGTAGACTCATGAAATACCAATGTATCTATTAATTAATATAGGTGCTCGTTACTGTGGTCACAGAAACTAGCTGAGGGCAAACTTAGGGGCTTCTTTTCTAAGTTTTGCAACCCATAGTAATGGACCAAGTATTCCTTGGATTTTATAGGAGCAGTATGTAGCCACTGACAACCAATGAGCACTCCTCTCCTTCCCACTATGTGCTCTGTGGGCTTATTTTGTCTACTGGTCACTCTGCTAGGTGTCAGTCAGACACCTACAAGATTCAACTTCAAATCATTCACTCTGATTTTTTTCTCTAATTTTCAAACATTGTAGAGACTGAGTAACTTTCCTACTCATTATTTGGTTGTACTGCCAAAATTAGTGCCTAGTACATAGTATTTTTTTCAAATAAATAGTTGTTGAATAAATAAATGCACAAATAAAGGAATAAAGAAATAGATTGTTACAAAATAATTATCTCAAAGTTAGAACTCCCAGTTGAATACCTCAATGTTCAGGGTTTTGTTGTTTATTTTCCTCAGTAAATTGGGGATTGCCTTGGATATTGTAGTTTTATGTTCATATTATGTTTAAATATTTGTTTGTTTAGACACAGTGATTAAGTAGCATGTTAAAAGAATTCCAATCTCAAGTCTGTAATGGCTCAGATATTATTTTACCAGTCAAGTTATAACAGTGGGATAATATGCTTATCATAGTATTTTCTGTAAGTACTTCTACTGTTATAAATAATAGCAATACTAAACTAACAATAGTAGGGAAGATTAATAGTGTCTGTTTTCATTTTTGTGGTCAGCTTATTTTTTTTAAGTCAGAGAACAGAGATTAGTATTTTGGAATATAGGGTTAATTCCCCACCTTCCCTTAATTGTATGTATATAACCATAACCAAAGAATACACCACTGAGAGAAAAAATTGCTTCCTCTCTTATAAGAACTGAGATGAGTCTTCTCCATAATTTCTTTTCTTTTCTTTTTTTCTTTCTTTTCAGAATTTTAGTGTTCTACTTTTATAGCTAGGCTGTTTAGCCCTTCTGTTCTTATAGCTAGCAGGCAATTGGAAATTCCTTATTTTTTCCTAAGAGAGAGAGAGATTCACAAATAAAGTCAGCATTTCCCTAAAAATCATCAACATCTGTTGCAGTAATAAGTAACTTGCCTTTAGAGTCTCCCCAGAACATCCTGCAGAGCTTTGCCTACACCCACTGCTTCAGCCAGAAAAATAAAACAAATGCCTTTCAAGAGTGATGTAATTGTCTAAGGAAACAGAATTCAGTGAAGTAGAGAAGGCATAAAGTTTGCAGCACTATATATGACATACGCAATGAGTGTGATTAAATTAGAAGTATTGGGCCATTTGCCCACAGTTCTATTCTGCATAATTTTTGTTTTCCTGATGCCACAGTTTTAAAAGACAATGAGAAAAGTGAGATCCAATAGGTTTTCTCCTATACTTAAATGCTGTGTTCATTTATTGACTGTCCAAATTCTTAAATCAAACCATATCAAAACTGCAGTACTTGTTGACATGTTTTTCTCTTCTATAACTTGACTTTCAGAACCATAGGAGTTGTAAAGACTTATTTACCAGAAACTTACAGAGAGTCAAGTGGCCAGACTGCAGAATTTGATCCTCAGAAGAATCATGCTGAATTTTAGTCCCCAGCAGGGAGAATCGTTTTTCCCTTTTCTTGTTACTAGCAGGCAGGCTGTGTTCAGTTTATTTCACTTTTATTGAATGTCATCTATAAACTGCCTGGTACTGAATTCCTCATTTATCAAAGTTTAGGTGCTCACCTGCATGAGATATATGTTTTCTAAGAATGAGAAATGACCATGAAGCCAGAATTCACAATTCTTTATTAGGTATATTAATCAGATCTATTTTTAAAGACAGAGATCCATAATAAAGCTGATATTTTTAATATCTATAAAAAAAGGAGAAAGGAAAATATAAAATGTAATTTGGATTGTGGTTAAGATTCATCACTAGTCTCTAATGGCAAGGGTCAAAAGGGGGAGTCTTTCTTGCTACAAACAAAGTCCCATCACCCACCCTCTCATGGTAAAGGGCAAAAAGAAAGCAAGAGAACTTTTGTTGTCATGGAAAGAATCCCCAGTCTCCTCACACCCCCAGTCCAGCATTCACAGGCTGAGGTCATCGGGTTTAACTTTTTTATGGTCCAAAAAGCCTAGGATCAAACAAAGGTCACTCTAATTCTCTACAGCATTATCCCTCCACTTTCAGACCTTTAATGCCCACCTGGAGTGTCCTCTAGAATGTAAAATTGGGTTATAAACAATATCTCCTATCTTTGGTGAAGTGTCAAAGAAAGTCCTTGCCTACTTTATAATTGGGTTGTTTGCATTCTAATTGTTGAGTTTTAAAGGTTCATTGTATATTTGGGGTAACTTTTCTTTATCTGATATATCTTTTGCAAATATTGTATCCCAATCTGTGCCTTGCCTTTCATTGTTTTGACAATGTCTTTCACAGAGCAGGGATTTTTAATCTTAATGAAGTCCATCTCAAATTCTTTCCTTCATGGATTTTATCTTTAGTGTTACAACTAAAAAGTCATTTCTAAACACATCTACATTTTCTACTTCTAGTTTATCTTCTAAGAGTTTTATGTAGTTTGACACTTTGGGGTCTATGATACATTTAGAGCTTAAATTGGTGAAGGGTGTAAAGTCTGTTTCTAGACTAATTTTTTTGCATGTGAATGTCCAGCTGAAGACTCTCTACTCTGTGGCAATGCCTTTTGCCTTTGTCAAACACCAGCTGATTATATTTACATGTTTTGCTTGCTTTTTATTCTGTTGTCTGGAACCTACCCTCATATTCTTATTTAATTGATCGGGAATGGAGCCCTGAAGCAGTATTGCTTTTACATTTTATGAGGAGATTCTAGTAAGCAATCAGTGCTGAGAACTTCTGCTGAATCTAATGGAAACCTGGCTCTCCCCAGAGGATATAACTTCCCTTTCAAAACATAACTAATTTCTCTCCAAATGCCTCTTATATGTGTGCCTCTGGAGGTGAATTCTGGTCCTCTCTGCTCTTTGTGACTACATATTGTTTACTGGTCCTCACAGCATCACTGCTCAGTTTTGAAACTCTTGGCATTTGGCTTTACCATCCATTTTATGTCTTTGCAGACTTGCTTGTAAAGACACTTAAATCCCATTTATTTTTGTTCAAAATTTTGCATCCTGGAGTATCATCATTCACAATATTACTACCACACATAATATATTGGGGCTTCCCAAAAGTTTGACACCCTGTCTACTGGTAGTCTTTTCATAATTCACTTGATCACATGGGCACACCCCAGACAATTATTTGTATAAATACACAAATAATTTTTTCTGGTGGAAATTTTCTCTTTTCAGAGAGTTTACATTCTCTTTATTCATGTAGCACTGCTTTGTTACCAAACAGTAAGAGTAATCAATTCACCAGAAAAAAATAAGAGTCAGGGAATTGATTCAACCCTATAGGTAGTGGTTTCAGATCCAGACTATGAGCCAAATTTGATTACTTTTACCTCTAGGTATGAGAACTTTTTCTATATTGAGCAATTCTTGAAGTAACTAAGTCTTTTGCCACAGATCAGGTTTTTTATCATTAAATAATTAATTATGAACCAATTCATTATTAAGAGCCTTGACCTATTGTCCCATGTATCATCTGCCATGATGAAGGGTTTCTCTAGGCAATTAGTCACATTTCCAATTAAAATAAATGTGTTTCAATCATCATGTTCCATACAGGAAAAGGAAAAATGACTTCAATAATTGCACTTTGCATTACTATAGCAACTTTCATTTAAGAAGCTCAAAGCACTAATTTAATTAAACCTCCAAATACTCTCCCATGAAGTAGGTGTAATTATTTCCATTTGACAAAGACATAAATGAAGTTACAGAAAGATTAATTCACTTGCCTATGGTTACACAGTGAGTTAGGAGAGGTCAGAAAAATGCTGAAACCTCAAATAGATAGTCCTCCATAGTCTGGGTCAACAATCTCTCATTATCTGCACTTTTCTCCACGGTCTCATCAACTTGGCTCTGGCCTGTGATGGAAGCAGTGGGAATTTTAATTCTTCATGACTTAAGACTGAAGCATAGACTATTCAAGAATGTTTTGACTTACACACTTGTGTCTCACTTTCTGGGATGTTATACATTTGGAGCAAATTCTGGTAGTGTTTTCTTCCCTTTTTTCTCAAATACTTTTTATCAACATATTCTCTCCTTTTTGGTGTGTAATTAAGTAGCCTAATCCCTGAAAGCAAGGCTGTTTGCTTTTAATTAAGGAGTGAATTGTGCATCAAAGTTTCTTGGGAAATTTTCAGAATCTCTATCTAATCTTTTCTTAATGAAATGGATCTGATGGTTGCTCTGTTTGCATTAGTCACAGTACATGCTGTACATGAATTTAAGAAGTGTATTGAACAAACAAAGTTAAAATATACCAGGAAGTGCTCACTGTCAAGGATATGAATATTTGGACTTTTTCAAGGGTAAAAAGTTCATCATTATATTAAATTACTATATAGAATCATAGCATCTTCACAGTAAGGCAGTTTCATACCATTACTTTTTAACTGTTCGACTAGGGGATCTATTAGCAAAACATAGTATTTTTAGAAAAATCCATCTAGTCACAGCTAGTCTTGTAATATTCTATACAAGTTGAAGTCAGTGCAGTCAGATGGATAAAAATCTAGATACACTGCTTCTTATCATTAAGTAATATATTAGAAAGTCCTGGGTGCCATAACAATACCACACTGTATCTTAAAGAATAGAAATCTAATTTTTTCATAGTTCTGGAGCCTGGAAGTCCAAGATCAAGGTGCTAGCAGGTTCATTTCTGGAGATGCCTCTCTTCCTAGTTTGCAGATGGCCACGTTCTTGCTCTTTCCTCATATGGCATTTCCCTATGCTTGTGAAGAGAGAGATACCTGGTATCCCTTTCTCATTGTATAAGGATATTCTCCCATTGGATTAGAGCCCTATCCTTATGACTTTATTTAATCCTACTGGATAAAGACTCTACCTTATGACCTCCTTTCGAAAATCCTTATATCCAAGTACAGCCAGGGGAGATGGGGCTACACCACCCAAATTAGGGGTGGGGGTGGGGGATCCAATTCACTTCATCACAAGTAATTAGTATCTTAGTGAGGCAGAACAAAAAATGTTCATTCCTATGTCCAGGAACCTACATATATAAGAATGACCCTGCTAAGAAAGAACATAACTGAATATTTCTAAAGCACACACTTTTTTTTTTTGATACCAGGGATTGAACCCAGGGGCACATCCCAGCCTTTTGATTTCTTTTTTTTCTTTTTCTTTCTTTTTTCTTTTCCTTTTTTTTTTTTTTTTTTTTTTTTGAGGCAATCCTCACTAAATTGCTTAGGGCCTTGCTAAATCACTGATGCTGGCCTCAAACTTGTGATCCTCCTATCTCAAGCTTCAGAATCACTAGGATTACAGGAATGTGTCACCGTACCTAGCTATGTATTTATTTATTTTTTAAAAGTATTTTCTTGAAAGGAAACACATTCTACTTGAGTTCCACTTTTTCTATCTACTCTACACTCACCTCATTTACCAATAGAACTGCTACTTCAGGCCTGGAAAACTTTTTTCTTATATGAAGCCTACTCCATTTTGAGCATTTTCCAAACACAGCTCTACTACAACTTTCAAACAGATGGAATATAGTGTCACATTGATATTAGAACTCAAAGCTCTAAAGTTTAGTTCTAGTTCATACATTCAAGATGCTACATAATCTCCAGAACTACATTAACTTCTTTTCCTTCTGCCTTTAAATTTTATTATTCCTTCCAGACTCAAGAATATTTGAATTTAAAAGATTATGAGCATTTCAAGATCTGCAGAATAGTAGGAAGTTATACTGGTAAGTTATGGTCAGCATCAGGCTAGCCCTCCTCATCATCAGCAAATGGTCATGTGTTTCAAATACAATGAACTGTGTAGAATCACATAGGGTAGAAAGAGGGATAGAAAGAGACATAGTAAGCAAGTAGATGTACTCTTATTTATGCCCAAGTAATATGAAAAACAAGAATCCCCTAGAAATTACTGAGACATTCTTATTTTGGTAGGTTAGCCACACCAAAGCTACTTGTCTTTATAATTTTGAACAGCCTAAATAACTTTAAAGGATTATATCACCATTCATGAAGTATTTAATTCTAGAAATTGTTTCCCATTTATAGTATAATTTCTATTCTCTTTAATCTGTTTTATTCTAATTCACCTTATTGCAGAAAATTTCATATTACATCTAATTACTTACTTGTGATATATTTTGTTATGTACTGCCAGCTTCTTAAAAATTATGATCAATAATTCATTTAATTGTGTTTTTCCATCAGGTGGCATAATGCCTAGCACATAACATGACTCAAAACGTTTGTTTAGATTTGGTTAAGATGGCCAAATGTGGTGGCATATGTCTGTAATCTCAGCAACTAGGGAGGGTGAGGCAGAAGAATCTCAAGTTCAAGAACACCCTTGGAAACTTAGCAATATCCTATCCCAAAATAAAAAATAAAAAGGACTGGGGATATGTTTAGAGGCAAACAACCCTGATTTCATCCCCAGTATGAAAACAAATCTGAATAAGATCATCTCAAATTTGCAAATAATTTTATTTTTCTGGATGCCTAAAGTGTCTCTTCTTATTTATGGAGCCATAAAAAAATTACATGAGTTATCAAGTATTTAAATTATCACTACATTTTTAAGAACATTTTTGTCATTTAGAACTCCATATAATTCAAGTTTGTCACTCTCTAAATTAGAGGTCTCTATTGGTCAGTTGCAAAGTATTTAGATTTATGAGTATATGAGTATAAAAGGTGATGCTATGCTTAATTGTTAATGGGCTGGAATTCTGAGAAGTTATGAAATGTATTATCAATAATCTAAAGAAGTATTATTTTATTAATTTTTCTGTTATAAAAATGTTTTCCATTTTGTTTTAAAAATATATATGCATATATACTTATGTCATATATTATATGTGTGTGTGTATATACACATACAAAAAAAAAAGCAAGAGGAAAACATAGCCAGAGGTGGGCCATACTAAAAGGCATAAAAGCTAATATTTTGCCACACATACACACAAAATTCTATCAATATATATATTTTTGTGGAGAGGTACCAAGGATTGAAATCAGGAGCACTCAACCACTGAGCCACATCCCCAGCCATATTTTGTATTTTATTTAGAGACAGGATTTCACTGAGTTGCATAGTGTCTCACTTGTGCTGAGGCTGGCTTTGAACTTGCTATCCTCTTGCCTCAGCCACCAGGTCTTCTGGGATTAGAGGTGTGCACCTCCACAACTGGCTTTAATTTTTCAATAATACAAAATGTCCAGAAGCAACTAGAAGGTGTCCTGACAATCTTCTTGTACTGTAATAATCTATTTATGTTTCCAAGAAAGTTCAGACAAAAGAAATAGTCCTAGGTTATAGCTAAGGAACTTTTCAGTATAAATATAAATGTGTACACACACACACACACACACATACACACACGACTTCTCACACATAAATATTTTGGTGGTAAGTAGTCTTCAGTCACATTCTACAGTTGAGAAAATGGGTCTCACATAAATCCCAATAATGGACCAGTGGCTCACAAGTGTGGCTCCTGTCTAGCAGCTTTCACATCACAAAGGAACTTGTGATAAAGTCAAATACTTGCGTTCTTACCTTAAACCTTCCAAATCAGAAACTCTGGGGTGAATTCCTATAAGCTGTACTTTAAAGTCCTCCAAATCATTCAATTAAGTCTACATTCTGCCAACTACCAGTCTAAACTTACAGCTGATGGTAAAGCCTGGTCTCAATGCTACAGATCCCATTTTTGCTTTAAGTCCTTTGATTATGGTCTTGGCCAAATAAATGAATACTTTGGTGATGACATTTGTAGTAGTTCAGTAAATAATGATAAACCTTCTGCCAAACTCTTTTCTATCGATGTCCACTTTCTTAGCCAAAATATGTTTGAGTACCCTTACTAAGCTCACTGTGATGCATACAAATAAATCTTAATTTAAAATCAGGAGTTCTCACCACTTTCTTTCTTACTGAATTCTTCCTTTGCATGGTATGTCCATTTTCATGGTGTTCTCTAACTCTCTCCAGCTTCCTCATTCCTTTTCTTCTGCTTCCATTTTATCTCTCTCTGGCTTCTTTCTGTTAATTGTGATCACTGTGTACACCTGCTCTAGTCCAGCTTATCTTATTGAGTGGATTTTAATGCCATGTTGTTTAGATAGAATTTGAAATTGCAAAGGAGATTTATAGTTCAGGGAGTATCATCTGGAGAAGGCCCTAATTTATTTTCACAGTTATGTAAAATTTAGATCTCTCGTGTCTGTCAAACCTGGAAGCAGTAGCAATTGTATTTCACAGGCCAGTCTGCACAAAAGATTTAAACCAGACTCTAGACATTAGGGACTCTTTCCCTTACCTCTTCCCTCCAAGAGAGGCCAGAATATTTTGTTCTCTAAGAGAAAGGAAAGAAATTGAATTATATTATCACAAATATAAGCAAAATCAGAATATTCTTCCACATCAAGAATCCTTGTCCACGGGCAGAAAAACCAGACCAAGCTACTCTTTCTCTCTCTCTGTCTCTAACTAAGATAGACACTGTGTTTCCCTATAAGTAAATAGGGCTGGAGATATGACTCAGTGATAGAGAACTTGCCTGGCCTATGTGAGGCCCCGAGTTTGATCCTCAGCACAAGAAAAAATAAAAATAGAAAAGAAAAAGTAAGTAGGATGTTCCCCTTGGAAGTATCATTGATTCCCAGAAACTATCCCTGTGGCCATTTCATATGTTTTCCAAAGAGGCCTAGAGAACAATTGTGTAGTGGAAGACCTGCTGTATGGTCACTAGCATAGCTCAGGTGAATCAGCCAGGATGCCCTAACACTTTATGGAACCATAAAAACTCTTCCTGTTATGGTTGTGTTGACCTTGACATCACTTAGGTCCTGTCACTCAGAGACAGATATAGGAATCAGAGTTTGAAGAACCACTGCATTCAAGTGTTGGTTCTAGTAGCCACTAGCCAGAAGAGACTCCCTAACCGATTTAAGTGTTCAGAAGTTTTTGCAGCCATTTACTGGAAGCCTGATACCATTATCCCTCACACAAGAAACTTTGAGAGTAAGCTGAGAATGAGTGGTTTTCAAAAGGAGGTCACGCTGATGCTCATGACAATTAATAATGTCTGTAGATGTTTTTGGTGATGATAGGAGGAAAGGGGTAGGATTTAGTGAACAGAAACCAGGGATGCTGATAATATCCTATATGCATAGGATAGTACTACACATCAAAGAATCATCTGGCCCAAAGAAGTCGGCAGTGCTGAACGTGAGAAACCCTGTACATAAAGGTGCTTTGTAAACTGAATGGAAAGTTATTGAACAAACATGGACTGTGCATTGGGCATTGTCTTTAAGAATCAGAGGCTGTTTTCGCTTTAAACCTTATTGCACACAAATGGGACACTAAAGTTCCACAAGCTTCAGTCAACACCAAAGGGCTACAGTATGTTTACCCAGTGTCTTCAACTTGGCAACTTGGCCTCAAGCTTTTTAATGTTTTACTTGCTTCCTCAACTAATTCTGTCAAAACAAATTTCAAAAGATACCTTCCAACTACCAATTTTTATTGTGATATTCCAAAGTATGCCACAGGCTGGGGATGGAACTGTGTCAGAGTGCTTGCCTAGTATGTGTGAGTTCCTGGGTTTGATCCCCAGTATTACAAAATAAAATAAAAGTAGAACAGAATCTATATGTCATACATCATAGTTATTCAAGAGCAAATAATCTGGTTTTATACCTTCAACAGTTCTTGTAATAGTAATATGAACATGGTATTTATAGTCAATAAATGTTCCAAAATCAGTTATGTGGCAGTATCATTAATTTTTCTGGATCAGAAAAGAAAAGAAGTGGAGTATTAACATTGTTATTAAGTAATAACAACTTACATTAAAGAAATATTTAAAATATGTGAAACTCTTTCACTTATGTTAGTTTATTTAATCTCCACAACCCTCTTTTGAGGTAGTTACCCTTATTTGGGAAAGGACACAGACACAGATAAATCAGATAAAATTTCCAAAATCATGAAGCTAATTAGTGATAGAGCTGGGATTTCAGGCTCAAGTTATTTACTTTGGATCTGCAATATCCTCCAAAGGCTTAGGCTTCAGCTTGGTGTTATTAGGAGGTAGTAGAAACTTTTCAAGCATGGAGCCTAATGAGAAGTTTTAGGTGGTTGGGGCATACTTTCAAAAGGAATTGTGGGATTCCAGTCTCTTCCTGTTTTCATTTTCACCTTGGCCAAAAGGTAACCAGCTTTACTTCTTCAAACTCTTCCCCACCAGGATGTGCTGCCTTGCCCCCAAACAATGAGACAAATGGTCCTGGAGTGAAACCTCAGAAAATGTTAGAAAAAATAAACCATTCTTTTTAAGTTTATTATCTCAAGTATTTTGTTATAGTAACAGAAATTTAATTAACATATCAAGGTAGTCTGTTTCCGAAATTCATATGCTTTATCTGCTACACTATTTCTCTTTAAACCTAAATCTAGTTAGATCCATTTCTTCTAGCAAGGCCACAGCTATGGAAGACATAGAGCACTGATAGGATAAATAGATCAGCTCAATTCAAGAAGTTATTAAAATGGAATGTTACCTACCTGATTGAGAGTTACCTTGTTACAAAAGGTGCTGACATATTCAGGGCAAATCATAAAGCCCTCGGAGAAGTTGTAGCACTTCAAAACACTCCTTTAGTTTTGATCAAACTGTTTAAATGGCCAAGTACACGACCTTACTGTTGCCAATCATATGCTCACTGCAGGTGACATTTCAGTAATTTTCTGAAGGAGAAATTGCTTCTTTCACTTTGCTTCTATAAGCTGTGCAAAATGGCCCATTACCTCTCATCCCTGAAATACTTGAAAGGCAAACTGAGAGCAGGAGAAGTACTCATCTGAATGGCAAGGGACAATGAGGAGACAATCTAAAGCCACATACTACACAGGATTAAGGAAGAACAGTGCTTCTTACCCTCAAGAGCAGTCAGCAATTGCTTTATCTGCACTATCATTTTTCCTCTTCTGCCAAATGCAATTGGATGTGATGCAAATCCTGAACTAGGAAGCATTTTCCTTTTTCACAAAATCATCCATACTTCTCTCCTTTGGCCCCTATTCCACAGAAGCTCAGCTTAGTGTCTAGTAGTAACAAAACCATAGAATGTTTTTTTTGTTTTTAATATGAAAGCACTGAACCCACTAAATCAGAATTTTTTTGCCAGTTAAATTGATTTAAAGTCAGTTGTTTCATTCTGGCTATAAAATACATTTAAAAATCAAGTCTATCTTTTAAAAAGGAAAATCTGCTGAGAGTACAGGAAAAAAGGCCCAGATTTATTCATCCACAAGAATTCCATTTTAACAGTGTTTATGATACGGCTCATTGACCAATCCTTCAAAACATAGTATGAACAACAACAACAAAAATCTTGCTACACATCCTGTAATTAGCCCATAAAACAGATGTTCATTTCTTCACACAATGTGAACATTTTTGAAAGATATAACTTTATTTCATTTAACATACTCAATGTATGTGCATTTTATAACACTGAAATAAAATTGCACCCAAAATGTTAGCAAAAAAACTTTGACACCCTATATTGTGGTGACCTCTACAAATATTTTAAGCTATTAACTATTCCACATGAATGCAAAGAAACAGCTTAGTTTGCCAAAGCCACTCAGAGAATAAATTAAAATTCCTCCAGCCCTCAAATCATAATCGTAAGAAAGATATTAATAAATGTGCATTATGATGACTTGAAAGTTTTAACAATTTTAATATAAACCAGCCTATATTTTTCTCCTCATAACTCACATATGAGATGCAAGGGTCATTTGTTCCAATTAAAAACATAGGGACCACGGATGTACAGAATTTAAATAGCTCTCTAATAATATAAAACACTTACTCGTAGGTATGACTTAAACTCTTGTCTCCTGAGTCTCAGTTCTGTAACTGTGCTTTTACAACTGTCATTCCTCAGTGCCCTGATAAGGTTTTCCCCTTGTTTGCTAAGAAATGAGAACATTAAATGCAACAATTTTAAGAAGTTAAATTATTTCTATTTTAAAAGATTTTCTGTTATTCTTCCTAACATTTTTATGAAAATGTTTTTTGAAAATTAAATAATAATGATAAAAATATGATAGCTATTTAGATCTCTAAATGGTCTCTGAATTCCCTTACTCATAAATACATAAAACCTAACTCATATTGCTTGAAGCTAAAAAAAGAATTTATTGGCTTATATAATGAAAAAAAAATCCATTGTTGTAGTTGCAAATGTCACTGCATCCAGAACTCAAAGGATGTGTTCAGAACTTGGTCTCTCTCCATCTCTTGGCTCTGCTTAATTTTTTAAAAGACTTTAATTTTAGATTTGACACATTGGCCTGAGAAGATTCAGACTTATATTATTCTTATTTTAAGTTTACTGATGGAAAATTTTTTTTTTCTTCCTAGAAGTTCTACAGTCTTACTGGGTATGATTAGGTCATATAACTAACCTTGAACTAGTCATTATAGCCAGAGGGTACAATGGTCTAATTGTCCATCCCTAAACCTAGAGGTACAGTCAAGTAAAAAGAAAATTAAGGTTACTAAAGAGAAAGTGAATAATTTTTAGTTAAGCAAAAACATTAGTTGTCCATCAGTCTTGTTAAAATAATACTTGGACAAAGTAATATTTTGAAATTCCTAAAAAAGTTATAACTCCTTCAAATCCCAAAGGCTAAAAACTGCTGTGTTTACACAGCATGTTCTAATATTGAATGAACTTACTGGATACCTATTAAGAACTAATATTTTTGAAAGTCTAAGCATCTAATAGCACAATAAACCAAGATTGTGGCTTTGTTCTCTGCTATTTAGACATATCAAAGTCAAACTTTTCTTTACTAATTGCCAGTTTCCTTACTAATAGTAAATTAAGCTTCTTCTCCCCAAATCTGAAATAGTCAATCCAAGTACTAAACACATTGTTGTCTATGAGCTAAATTTTAATTTACTTTTATCAAACTTGAAAGAATGAAGGAGGGAGAAATAGCCATCATATCTCAATCCCTCCTAAGACAGGTTGTTCTTAAATAAAGAGGCTACAATTAGATTCATGGAATCTAATACTGTTTGAAACCTGCACATTCTGTTTGATAAGTTAAAATGTGTTTTTTATTATGCCCTTTAATAATGGTTCAAGAACAGCCTTTTTATTTATTTATTTTTTAAATATATGGCAATCGTGGAATGCATTACAATCCTTATTACACATATACAGCACAATTTTCATAACTCAAAGTATGTTCATGCCAAATTATGCCATTATACATGTACTCTTTTTTGCATTACAATTCTTAATATATATATATATATATATATATATATATATATATATAT
>NW_026000078.1:1717586-1816901 GCF_001458135.2 Marmota marmota marmota | reverse complement strand
TTTTCATATCTCTGTTTGTATATAAGGTATGTTGACACCAAATTCAAATCTTCATACATGTACTTTGTATAATGATGACCATCACATTCCACCATCTATGCTAATCCCCTCCCACCTCCCTTTCCCTCCCACCCCTCTTCCCTATCTAGAAATAAATCTTCCTCCCATGCTCTCCCTCCCTACCCCACTTTGAGTCACCCCCCTTATATCAGAGAAAACATTCAGCATTTGTTTCTTGGGGATTGGCTGACTTCACTTAGCATTACCTTCTCTAACGCCATCCATTTACTCAAGAACAGCCTTTTTAAAATAAAGATGCTCATAACTAAAATTTGTTCCAAAGAATTATTAATATGGTAACCCTAAAAAAGGAATCAGAGTCATCTTTCAAATTGATCCCACCACTTCTTTTGTGCTTTTATTGCTTTAAGACTTTGTATATCCCTAAAGATAGAGCTGGTTTGGGGTTGTCAACCAAAGTTTCAAAGTGATTTGAAAAAGTGGATTATGATTCACATCCCTTAAAAATATACTTTTTCTGTTGACAACAGTGTGTCCACAATATCAAAATAAGAAATTCTAAAACTTCAAATGGGTCACAGAGAAACAGTAACCTAAACATAGCATGTTGATTTGTGTTTTAAATTTGTTTGTTCTTTTTAGGTATACATGATAGTATAGTGTATTATGACATAGTATACATAGATAGAATAAGTATAACTTGTTCCAGGTAGGGTTTCATTATTGTGGCTGTACATGTTGTGGAGTTATATTGGCTGTGTATTCATATGTAAGGATAGGAAAGTTATGTCTGACTCATTCTACTGTCTTTTCTATTGCCATCTCCTCTCCCTTCCCTTCATCTCCTTTGTCTAATCCATTGAACTTCTAATCTTGTCCTCCCTTGTTGTGGGTTAGCATCTACATATCAGAGCAAACATTCTGCCTTTGTTTGGGGGGACTGGCTTATTTTGCTCAGCGTGATATTCTCCAGTTCCATCCAGGTACCAGTAAATGCCATCATTTCATTCTTCTTTATGGTTGACTAATAGTCCATCATGTATATATACACCACATTTTCTTTATCCATTCATCTAGGTTATTTCCATAGCTTAGCTATTGTGAATTGAGCTGCTATAAACATTGATGTGGCTGCGTCACTATAGTATGCTGATTTTAAGTCCTTTGGGTATAAACAAAGAAGCGGAATAGCTGGTCAAATGGTGGTTTCATTCCAAGTTTTCTGAGGAATCTCCATACTGTTTTCCATAGTGGTTGTACCAATTTGCAGTCCCACCAGCAACATATGAGTGTACCTTTTTCCCTACATCCTCGCCAACATTTATTGTTGCTTGTATTCTTGATAATTGTCATTCAGACTGGAGTGAGATGACATCTTGGAGTAGTTTTGATTTATATTTCTCTAATTGCTAGAGATGTTGAACATTTTTCATTTGTTGATCAGTTTTATTTTTTCTTCTGTGAAGTGTCTGTTCAGTACCTTGGCCCATTTATTGACTGAGTTATTTGGTTTTGGGTGTTGCATTTTTTGAGTTCTTTATATATCCTGGATATTAATACTCTGAGATGTACGTGGTAAAGAGTTTCCTCCCATTGTGTAGGCTCTCTCTTCACATTATTGTTTCCTTTGCTGAGAAGGTTTTTAGTTTGAATCCATCCCATTTATTGCTTCTTGATTTTACTTCTTGCCCTTTAAGAGTCTTGTTAAGGAAGTCAATTCCTAAGCCAAAATGGTGAAGATTTTATCCTACTTTTTCCTTTTTTTTTTCTTTTTTTTTCTTTTTCCATACTGGGGATTAAACCCAGGGCTTCACCCAAGCAGTGCTTGCTTTACTGCTGAGCCACACCCAGCCCATTTTCTCCATTCTTTATATAAATAATCTGCCACGTTTCTCTTATATTTAGAAGAGTTTCCCCAAAGGTGTTTATTTCTACTTTTCCCTAAAGATAGATAAATATCAACTTTTTAACCTTCTCTAACATTTACCTTTCTGTTCAATAATACCTTGGTAAGTGATCTTATAAATGAAATTGGATATTTTCATGGGAGGATCAAAATGTTCAATGAATAAATGTAGTTTTTCTGATTAGTCAGATAGGCAACTGGAGTTCAATATAGGCCTTATTAATCTATATTCCTTTCAGGTACACTTAAGGGTCTAAAACTAGCTGAAAGTTTGTCCCCAGATGAACAGTCAGTGCCTCAAAAGTAAAAATGAAATTGTGTTTTGTATATTCCCAGCACCTAAGCAGTGTCTGGACCAGAGAAGATAATAAAAAGCTTAAACAAAAAAAAAGTAACACCAAATGTCTAGGGCATATGCAAAAGAATAATAACGACAGTACTAAAAATATACGTGGGGGAATGTTGATCTACATGCTAAGGATTTGGGAGCTTTGGAGTTATTCTGCATATAAATCCAAAAAAGTTTATGTGAAGATTTTTAATTTTTATTTTATTATATTTTGCACAAAATGTAATGTAAATTACTTAATAGTTGCAAAATCATCTAGAACTCTATCTGACCTAGAAGTCAGCCCTCTGTAATTTTCTGCTATTATTATTATCACTATCAACCTTATCACAGCAATATCTATTGTTCCTTTTATAAGAGCCTCCACTTAGTGTTGTACAGGTTCATTCTTATTTATGTTTATATTCAAATGTCCAAAAACCTCATCTTTCCCTTTAGTATTTCCAAAGCATCTTCTTTGCTAAAACAGATTACAGAAAGGTTGTTTCCACTTTTAGTTTCCCTACTCTGAAAGAGTCTATTTCCAAGTTAACCGCCTGCTTTAATCTCCAGAACTCCAAGTTACAAATGGCTCCTCTCCTGTCTACCACTAAACATGAAAGGTTTCAGCTTGAAAAGACCTCCAGCATCTGTCCTGTACCAGGAGCCACAATGCCTGGGTGCGCCTTGATGGCCACATGCTCAAATGAAAAGGACAGATCTGAGCATATTGGCTGTGTTCTCTGTGATCTTTGCTAAAATGAAGGCATAGCCACAGAAGAGACCAAGCTTGGGGAATTGGATAAATGAGCAGGCAGCTCTATGCAGGCCACAAAAAAATTAATAGGCTTTAGAACAATTTCATTCTAGTTGGTATTCTTTGGGGATAACTTCCTTAGCAGCAACTAAATGGGGATCCCTAAGGCCTGCCAAATATCCCATTTAAATTAGCATATATTTGCATATATTGACATAACAGAAAGATGTGCTGCTAAGACTACCAAAAGGGTGTTCTTCCACAATATGAGGTAGGCAAGTTTTGTTGTTGTTTTTGTTTGTTTTGTTTCATTTTGTTTTTTCCTGTGTGTGCAGCCAAAGCAATGATAGTGTAGAACAGGGAGACCAAGATTGTCTTTCTTTTCTGTGAACTATACTGCTCTAGGCAATTCACTTCTTTATCACAAGCCTTAGTTTTCTCACTTAAAATGGATGGGAAATACCAGAAAACCTGCAAAATTCCTTATGTTTCTAGAATCCTGATTTCTACTTTCTATATCTTTCAAGAAAGTAGACTGCTAATCTGAGTTAGAGATTTTTCCAATTATGGCATGAGTCCATACCCTCCTGCTATCTGTTTCTACAAACATAGTTGCACTGAGAAACAAAGAAATACTCATCATCAAGTCCTGTCTGTGGCAGCTTCCCTGACATAGGAAAATCAAGTGACGGCAACAGAGACCAACCTTAGTCCCAATATTTACTATTTGACCTGTAAGAAGAAAAGCTTTCCTGTTCCCTTACCTAAATGAAAGACATCAGAAATGCTCATTTCTCATCTATTTGTTATGCTACTAGTGTTTTCTACCTGTGGGTATATTGAGAGGCCACGAAAAACATCATGACTGAGGCAAGGTGCATAGTCCTTCATTCTGTTCTTACACAGGCATATTTGAGAAACAAATGACAAGTTGTGGCAAATTGCTGACATATTTAAACCTTCAGAAAGTGCTATGTGAAAAGCTGTTGTCACACCCAAACTAGTAGCACTAGTCTTAAACAGAAAACCCAAACATTATATTCTAAATAATTTTCTTCCAAAACACATTCAAAAATAAGCCACTGTTTACTTTATGGGTCATTTTGATGATGGAGGGAAGTGGCTCACATGATGATCAGGACGCAGAGAGACTCCACTCACCAAATATAAAATGTACACAAAATAAATATACACAATGAAAAATGATTCAGCATCAAAATCTCCCATCCTAACTTGGGTAAATTCTCAATCAATTGCTAAAGGTGATAGTTGTATGAGTTCCATAGTGAATCCTATTTCAATTATATAAAAACAGTGATTAAATCATGCAAAGAATAGGAAAGAACTTGAAAGTTAATGAATTGACATATATAAAATAATTATAGGCTTGTTCATGTGTGAATTGACACTTGTGTCTCTTCTTAGAACATTAAGAAGACTAAAGCAGCTCTTAAGATTAGAACTCTTAAGAACATAGCTGAAAATTTTAAAATGTAGGCCTTAAGTTCTGTATAAAATAGCCTCCCCCAGTTTGAGCCTCAAACCATTTAAAATGGCAGTATTTCTATTTTTCTTCTTTGTGGAAATTGTTCTTTTTTGTTTTCCCTTTAATTCCTATGCTTCTTGTTCATCAAGTTATAAGCCCCATCTTTATTACCTGCTAAAATTTACCATCTTGTTTTCCCAAAGAATTGTGAATTTAGAATCAGTCTGAACCACAAAAGACCTACGTTTGATTTCTAGCTCTGTGACTTTAAGGAAAGTATTTAATTTCACTAAGCAAGCCAAGCGTCCCACTCAATTTTGTGTTGTTATAACAGTGAGTGTTTTAGACAGCTTTTTTGCTGTTGTGACTAAAAGACCTGACCAGAATAATTTTAGAGGAGGAAAATTTTATTTGGGGGCTCACGGTTTCAGAGGTCTCAATCCATAGACAGCAGGCTCCATTCCTCAGGGCTCAAGGTAAGGCAGAACATCATGAAGGAAGAGTGTGGTGGAGGGAGGTGGCTCACATGATGATCAGAGAACAGAGAGATTTCACTCACCAGATACAAAATACATACCTTAAAGTCATGTTCCCAATGACCCACCTCCTCCAGCCACCTCTACCCACCCTTACCACTCAGTTAATTGCATCATGGGATTAACCCACTGATTAGGTCAATGTCTCGTAATCCAATAATCCAGTCATTTCTCCTATAAATGTTTTTGCATTGTCTCACACATGAAGTTTTGGGGGACACATCACATTAAACCATATCAAACAGAATACCGAGACTGGATTATTTACAAAGAGTAGACATTGTGTTTTACAGTTCTAGAAATTGGAAATCTAGAAGTCCAGAGACCTGAATCTGTGAGGGCCTTCTTATTGACTCGAAAAATCGAATGGCAGGAAAACAGATGAGAGGAAGAGGGAATCAAGGACAGAGGGGAGAAAGGGAGCAGAATCCACCCTTCTGTCAGGAACCCATTCTTATAATAAATAACTTACTCTCACATTAATAGCATCAATCTGTTCAAGAGGGAGCCCTCATGACATAATCACCTCTTAAAGGTCCCATCTCTCCACATGGTAGTATAGGGGTTTAGATTTCCAAGGCATAAGGGACTGTGGGTTTAGCTCACTGATAGAGCACTTGCCAGGCATTCATGAGGCCCAGATTCAATTCCTAGCACTGAAAAAAAATAAAAGTAAAACAATAAAGTTTCTAATATATGAACTTTGCATGATACATTCAAACCACAGAATTCCATTACAGCCTCTCAAATTTATGGCCTTTTCTCATGCATTCTTTCAATTCCTATAGTTTCAAAGTCCTGGTTCAATCTCCAACTCAAAAGTCCCAAGTCTCGTCTGAATCAGGTATTGATGAGACTCAAGCCATATTCATCTAGCACAAATACTTCTCCAACTATGAATCATGAAATTTGTGAGTTATGTGCTTCCAAAATATAATGGTGGGACAGGGATAGGACAGACATTTCCATTCCAAAGGGGGAAAACAGGCAAGAAGGAAAAGATGTAAGTGATCCAAGTAAGTCTAAAATCCAATAGGGTGAACAACATTAAATCTTAAGGCTCCAGAGTAATAATCTTCCTTGAGTCCATGGCCCATCTTCTGGGCACAGTGGATAGGGGCTTGGCTCCCAAGGTTTCAGGCAGTCCCACCCCTAAATCTTTGCTGGGCTCAGTCCACCTAGCAGCTCTCACTTGTTAGTGTCATACATGGAGCTTGCTCAGGCTCATGTACGCTGGTGATTCTTCAGTTTTGGGGTTAGGGAGGCAGCCCTGCTCCTAAGATCCATAAAACATCCTAGTGGGACTCCCTGCACTGTCCTCCTTCCATATTTTCCCCATTTCTCCATCAGGAACTGCCTCAGTGGGGATCTGCAGTGGCTCTGCCTCATGACAAGTCCCTGCCTGGGCACCCAGGCTAACTCTGACATTCTTTCAAATATACATAAGGACTGCCATAGCCCCATAGCTTTTGCATTTTATATTCCTGCATAATAGGCCCCCTGAGGGACTGAGGATGCATCTCAGTAGTGGCACACCTGCCTAGCATGAGTAAAGCCCTGGATTCAACCTCCACCACTGCACAAACAGAAACAAACAACAAATAAAGAATTAACACTATTTTACGCTATTTATGGTTTACCGTTTGTACCTTCTAGAGCAGGTCAGGATACACTTGAGCTATGGTTAACCCCACCTTGAGCTATGGCTGGGATGGCTAAGAAGCACTGTGCCAAAATACAAAGAATAGAGTCCCAAAGGCACTGCAGAGCAGCAAATGCCGTGTTCTCACAGATTAGGTCTGATGACCTTGCCTCAAGTCCTGGCTTGCATGGAAGATCTCTGAAGTGCTTTCGGGGGACACTGTTCCATTGCATTGATGAAGAGAACCTGGCTTCTTCTATTACCTTAATCTCCTCAGCAACAGTTTCTTGGCCATATACTTAGTTTTTTTTTTTTTTCTGGAATACATTTGTTTTTTAAAATTCCTTACATGACCAGGATGAGAATTTTCCAAAGCTTTTCATTCTGCTTCCCTTATAATTATGTATTCTGTCTTATTACTTCCCTCCTTTTGATATAAGCATCCCAAAGAAACCACACAGCACCTCAAATATGTGCTGCTTAGGTATTTATTTTGTCAGAAGTCTTTGTTCATCACCTTTACATTCTGCCTTCCACAAAGTTCCAGGACCCAATATTTCACCAAGTTCTTTGCAACAGTCTAGAAGGATGGCCTATCCTCCAGTTCCTAAATACTTTATTCTTCATTTCCATCTTAGACCTCATCAAAAAGACCTTTAGTGTTCATATTTCTACAAGCGATCTGATAACACTCATTTAAGTAATTCTTAATATGATCCAGGTTCTCCTTACAGCTCATTTTCTGAGGTCTTACCGTAATTATTCCTGACTCTTCTTCCATAGCAATCTAGTCTTTCTCAGTCTGCTCCATCAAGTTCTTCCAGCTGCTAGCCATTGCTCAGTTCCAAAAAGGCATGTACGTTTTCAGATATTTATTATAACAATAGCCCTGATTTTTAGACCAATTTTCTGTCTTACTGGTGTGTGCTGCTAAAAATACAATACCCAAGACTGGGTCATATAAAGAAAAGAGATTTATTTCTTGTAGTTCTGAATGTTGGGAAGTCCAAGGTTAAGGACACACATTTGGAAGGGGCTTTCTTATTATAAAATCTCTTAGAATAAAACAGAAAGGCAAAATCTATGAGAGAGAGAGATGGAGGAGGGCAGAGAAGGAGACCAAACTCATCCTTTTATCTGGATAAAATTAATGGCATTAACCCATTCATGAAAGCAAGACCCTCATCACTTATTCACCACCAAAAGTTCCATATCTCAACTCTGAATTTTAAAGATTAAGGTTCCAACATATGGGTTTGGGGGGGACACATTCAAACCATCACACCAAGGATTTGTATGTCAGATTTTAATAACAGATGCTACTTTGTAAGGATTTTGTGAGAAGTGTATTGGCTACATGTATATCCCTAGAATATAGATATTCCTACAAACATCATTAGTTCACTCATCACCCACAAATGTGAGACTTTCTTTCTCACCGTGTGTATCTGTTGGTCTTCCAAAATTAGACTGTCACCACAATCATTCACTTCAAGGAGTCAGTCACTTGGATCTCTTAATTGTTTAGCTTGTTCGTGTCAATCAAATTGATTTTTATTAAATTTGTTTTTAAGTTGAGTTTTCAAAAAAATATTATGTGTCCCTTTTAAAAGGTGAGAATAAGACTCATTCTCAAAGATACTGTACTAGAAGTATTACTAATGAGAACCTAAAGATTGAAAATGTTGTGAGGCCAGCAGTCCATGAAAGCCGAGTGGATCTGTTACTTCATCATTCTTGACAGTAACCTAAGTGGTGGTTAATTATTTTCTACTTTCCTGAATACATCAAGTGTAAATCCACAGAATATATTAACCAAAGTCAATAAGCAGAGAGGAATGAAACACTTAAAAGCATTACATCCAGGCAGGAAGGCCACTCTAACAATATGCATTTAATCATGTCTGTTATTTTAAAGGTTAGCATTACAGTTCAATTAGTAATTTTATTTGTTAGATGCATTTTCCCAACATAATTATTCATCTCAGATTTTAAAACTCTATCAAGCATCAATTAAACATATATTTTTAGAAGGAATTCCCATCTGATCTTTTGCTTGGACTTCAGGCTTCTCATTGAAATTGTCACTTAATGCCATCAAATCCTATTATCTTGCAATAATCTCCCACTCTCTGCCTAAACATGTGGGACAGAGAAATTTTACATAAACAGATAGATAAGACCAAGGGTGATTATATGTGTAGAGGTAAGTAATCTGTACTCTCTAGTATGTTCTGCTAAATAAATGAATAAATAAGTTGCTGACTCTCTAGAATTTAAGCCAAAAACAAGTCCAAAGTGATATTGAAGACCTTATTCTAAAACTTCTTTTTCTAAAGAAAGTAATTTTAGCAACATAAAGGCTCGAGATTTGGTTCACTACTATTATTAGAATAGCCTGTAATAGCCTGTCTTGCAATAGAAGGGAATGTGAAAATTGAGGATTACATAAGCAATGTCTATAAAAGGGTAATGGAACAACAAGATTTATAGAAAGTAAGTCAAATAAAATGGATAAGGGATGATAAGACTTGGCAATAACATTTATCATCATTCTCACCTTTCATCTATCGTAACAAAAGAAGCACAGGAAGATGACCTTAGGTAGGAACGAATGTTTCTCTCAAATTCCATGCACAAGAGGATGAAGATCTAGATTTGTTTTGCATTTTATAAAACATAAAGTAAAATTTTGAATACCGAAGTCATAAATATTTTCACTGCTCAATGCTCTCCTACAATTTGAAAATGCTAGAACTATTCAAGTTTTTTTTTCTTAGCATAGCAACAGAAATTGTCCAACATCGTCTATTTTCAAGAACTCTACTTTTACTATTTGCAATAATTAACCATTGGTCTTATTGAGGTTAGAGTCATGAAATAAGAGCTGTTCCTTGGGCCATTATCCTTAAGGCTCTACAACCTGATTACAACCAGACACAACAAGGACCATAGCTATATTTTTATCTGGAATTAACTAGAACGATTTCTATTGATTTGAAGTGGGTATGCTGCCTTGCAAAAGACAAAGAGGAAACTGATTCGCACCATAGTCAATTGCTATGAAAGTCTTGCATGCATATTTTTAATAAAACAAAATTTTTCTTAATTTTAAATATGTCAGTAAAAGAAAATTCATGCATTTGAGTCTTGTCTTGCCTGAACCAATACACTCCTGACATCTGATGGTATTATAACATGCAGGTGTATGTATGTATGAGCTTGTGAAGTGAATGTGTGGGGACCACAACCTATAGTACAGAACATCTTTGTAATCAGAGAAAAGATTGAAGTGTTTAAAAAATAAGATAATTTATTGAACCTCTGAAAACATTTTGGGAAACTTCCAGGACAATTGAACTCAGTGCTCAGATCTATTTTTAAACTGTCCATGTCCTGGCATGCCCTTTAGAATCACTCTTTCCTCTAAAGTATTCTGTCCATAAATTATTCCATTTTAAACCAACCATTTCCAAGTAGCCGGGATTTCATCAATCCAGTTACCTGATTGGCAGTGATTTCCCTTGGCTAATTGGAAAGATCAGCAGTGCCACATTGAAAGAATTGGTAATAATGAAACCAAGCTACCTGCTTAATGACACAATTTAGAACTCATTAGCAGACTGTACAGATCAATGTCTAGAGCTGCTGCAATGAGACGTAGGGCGATAATCTTATCAGAGGCCTCTTCCTTCAGGCTGGAGTTGGGTCCAGCCTGAATAGAGATATCAGAAGTGCTCTGACCCTACTGGATTGTAAGGCAGAAAATAAATCAAGCAGGATATTAGGTAATTAATCATCAGCTAATATTAACATAAACATGACAGGCACTTCCTCCTTATAGTATGCAAACCTTGACCCAGCGTTCACTATTCTACTCTACGCACCGCTTTTTAAATGTGTTCTCATGGCTTCCTTAGCATTCCTTACCTCTCCTCCTGACCACCAGTGGGCTTCTTGAGAGTAGAAACTTTATTTAACTGTTTTTTTTTTTTTTGTATGTACTCCAAACCTGTAGTCATTCATTAAATGTTAATTGAAAGAATGACTGGATGAGTAATTGAAACATGCTAGCACCTAAAAAGTGAAATAGAAGGGGAAAAAAAATCACCTACGAACTGGGATAGATGGTTCAGGGTTAAATAGGTACACAAATTAAAGAGACATTTCTAAATTGTGTTCACTGGAGAGGTCCTGGGGGAGATGGATGGTCTTTGAGCCAAGCAGTCCTGAGACTAGGTGCCATCTGGTGGCCTTAGGGAGTAACTTAAGCTTCTGCACCTACCTTGGTTAGGTAAGTAAACTGTTGCAGAAACTGGACCCCAAATTGCAGCAGCTGAGACATAATAGCTCATTCTCTATTTACATGTATGTTTCCAGCCCAGAGGAAGTTCTCCCCTCAGAGATTCATGAGTGCCACTTCTGGCTACCTGCCCCTTTGGGTGCTATATGGGTGGTGAAAACTGGGTTACAATATCCAGGGTCAGTCAGAGAAGGAAAAAAGTATGTGCAGGAGGAACACCATTCTACTAAAAGCTTCAAGCTTCAATATATCCTACAAAACACTGGGAAGAGTAAGCCACAAGGCTGTGCTTAAGAGCCAGACTGTCCATTTTCCTGAAAATGACAAAATTTTATTTATGTCTGAATAAAACTCTGTTGTGTACATATACCACATTTTCTGTATTTGTCTGTTGATGGGCATGTAGGCTTGTTTCATAGTTCAGGTATCATGAATTTTGCTGCTATAAACATGGGTGTGCATGTATCACTATAGTAGGATGACTAATTCTTTAGAATAAATACCAAGAAGTGGTATAGCTATGTCATACGGTGAGTCCATGTCTTTTGAAGAACCTTCATACTCATTTTCATAGTGTTTGCACTATTTCACAATCCCACCAACATTGTAAAAGTGTTCCTTTTTCTCCATATCCTCTCCAGCATTTATTATTGTTTATATTCCTGATGACTTCCATTCTGATTGGAGATAAAATCCCAGTGTAATTTTGATTTGCATTTCCCTAATTGCTAATGATAGAACATATTTTCACATATTTGTTGATCATTTGTGTTTCTTCTTTTGAGAAATGTCTGTTTAATTCATTTGCCCCTTTGTCGACTGGGTTATTTGAGTTTTTGGTGTTTCATTTTTTGAGTTCTTTACATATTCTAGACATCAATCCAATGTCAGAAGAGTAGCAGGCAAAGATTTTTCTCCCATTCTATAGGTTCTCTCTTCATAATACTAATTATTTCCTTTGCTATCAGCTCTTTAATTTTTTACAATCACATTCATTAACTCTTGACATTATTTCCTGACCTTTAGGGGTCTTATTGAGAAAGTCCGTATCCTGTGCCTATATGCTGGAGTGTTGACCGTACATTTTTTTTTCTAGTAGTTGCAGAGTTACTGGTCCAAAATTCCTAGGACTTTGATACATTTTGAATTGATTTTTGTTCAGGGTGTGATGTAAGGATCTAGTCTCATTCTTCTACATATGGATAACCAGTTTCCCAGCACCATTTATTTAAAATGCTATCTTTCTCCAATGTGTACTTTTGGCATCTTTTTCAAGAATCAGCCAAGTATAGACATGTGGGTTTGTCTGTGTCTTCTGTTCTGTACCACTGGTCTGTGTGTGTGACAGTACGTGACAGTACTATGAAGTTTTTGTTATTATACTTCTGTAGTATAATTTAAAGTCGGGTATTGTGATGCCCCCATCATTGTTTTTTGGCTTAGAATTTCCTTGGCTATTCTGGGTCTTTTATTCTTGTCATTGAATTTTAGGACTGCCCTTTCCAATTCTGTAAAGAATGTTGTTGGTATTTTGATGGGGGATTTCATTGAACCTGGATATTGCTTTTGGAAGAATTTACCTCCAATTTCTTATCCTCCTGCCTCAGTCTCCCAAGTAGCTGAGATTATAGGCATGCACCTCTGTGGCTAGCTAGAAATTCTGGATTTTACTTGAGTTCCACAGATAATTTCTCCAATAAATAATAACAATTACGGTATAAACTATCAGACAAGAATAACAATTAATGGGGATCTGACATAATCTACGGATGATTGAGGAATGCTTCCCTTGGAGCATGATGGCATATAAAGTGTACCCTAAAGAATGACTCCATGGCATCCAGGTGACAGGTGGAGGGGGGCAGGAGATTCTATTCAGGGGAATTTCACAAGTGGGTTTTTCCATGTGGGAATAATTGTAGGAACTGGCTCGACTGAAATAAGTCCAGTTTAGCTGAAAGGTATAAAATGAGAAGAGAATAATAAAAATGAAATTATGTAAATCAGATCACACAGATTCAAAATTCATGTCATGTTTTGAAATAGAGGGTTTTTATATTTGAAGAACAGCTGGGCTCAACAAACTCTCAAACAAATGTACAGCATGATTGGATATGTAAGATGAAAATATTAATTCACATGTCAGAAAATGAATTAAAAAACTTAAAAAGTGTATTCAATCTGATCTAGTATGGTAGAAAGGAGATGGTAAAAGAAAACTTAATCCAGAAATACTTGCAAACTAGAAGTGAAGTGACATCACGATTGGTGGAATCAAATAAGATAGGGAAGTAGGATGAGGAGAGAAAGACTGAAGAATAATTTCAGTGGTTTCAACATGAGCAGCAGGATAAATGGCTGAATGATACATACTGACTTAGAGAACAGAGAGAAAGAAATGCCTCAGGAAAAGATCAGATTTAAAGAAATGGTATAGCACCTCATAAACATCCCCACGAACCTCCTTCCCCCTTCTTCCTAGTGTATTACCATGTGCTATTTTTATGCTGTTAGATTTTTATTTTAAGTCAGGTATATATAGACACTGTATTTCTGGTAGTCGTTTTCCATCACTGTAACCAAGATATCTAACAAGAATAATTTAGAGGAGAAAATTTAGAGATGAGGCAGGACACTGTCGTGGAAGTGTGTGGAAGAGCGTGGTAGCAGAAAGCTGCTCAGTTCCTGATAGCCAGGAAACAGGGCTGGATGGAGAAGGCAGGGGAGACCAAGGTATGATCCCCAAGGGCAGATCCCCAAAGAACTTCTTCCTTTGGCCATGCCCCAACTGCCTCCAGTTACCACCCAGTGCAGTAGTTCTTTCCAATTATGAATCTATCAAATGGATTAATCCATTAATTAGCCTCCCATAATCTAATAATTTACCTCTGAAACATTAACACAAGAACTCTTAGGGGACATCTCATATTCAAACCATAGTAGTAGTAGTTATCTTATGCATTGCTTACCTTAGAATAACACTTGAAAAACTATGAAAAAAGTAAACAACTCACTATCTTTAAAAAACATATAATCTTGTATCTTACAGTACTTCCCCCATGATTTTAAGGATCAGAGGAAAATTATTTTGGATGCTAAAATTTGGCAAAGTATAGAATAATCTTTCCACTTAGTATCAGTAGTTCTCATTTTCTTTATCAGCAAAGGAATGGTTGTAATCATTCTTTCTTTGTGGATTTGCAGTTAGAACTAAATAAGAGAAGTTATATGAGTTCTATCACATTGTAAACATGCAATAGATTATCTAGAATTCAAGTAACATGTTTATTGATAAGAGTTTTTTAAACTAAATTCATTAATGTTACCTATTTTTACACAAAATGCATTAGTTAGCTTTTCATCACTGTGACAAAATACCTGAGGATGTCCACTTAATAGAGAAAAATTTTATTTTGGCTCCTGATTTTAGACCATGGTCTTTAACTCTGTCACTTAGGGCCATTGGCAGGGCAGAATATCGTGGCAAAGAGCATGTGGTAGAAGAGAGCTATTAACCTCATGACAACCAGGGAACAGAGACAGAGAGGAATAGGGAGAAAAGGGCCAGATACTAGATATGCCTTTCCAGGACATGCCCGTCAGTGATCTACTTTCTCCATCTTGGCCCCTACTCCTAAAGTTTCTATCACCTCCCAATAGCACTACCAACTAGGGACCAAGCCTTCACCACATGAACCTCTGGGGGCCATTTCAGATGTAAATTATGACACCAAATATTCATATTCTTCTGTTTTAACTTTCATAATAAAATAAAACATCTTAACCATAATCCTTTACTGTTATGCAGCAATTTATGGATTTCCAAATACTTTCAAAAACACTGAATCTCAGGATACCTGTGTGAGATAATCATGGAAGATATTATCATTTGCATTTGCCAATAAAAAAACAGAGCCTCAAAGAAAATTTCATAAATTATATAGCTAGTGTATGGAGGAGCCAGAATGTCTTCTGATCCTTAGACCTACCACAAAATAGAATGCTATATAGTATCTGAAGGAAGAAATTGCCTTTTGTGTGTAGGAAATAACTCACTCATATAAATTCTTTCTAAGAGCCTCATCTTTACCATAGTTTAAAATTGTACCTTTGCATTTCAAAAGCAGAATCTGCAGTGGAATTTGAGAACTCTATTATGCTAATTTAAAAAAGCACCTGGGATTCTGTTTCAGAATTTATGATCTCATGTAAATTTGAATCTTGTCAGTGAACTAGTGACTAGAGATTATCTGAAAATGAAAAAAAAAGTTATCAAGACTTGTACAATAATATTTTTATAATTGTAGGTCTTGAGCTCTCCATTTATTTAGTGAAAAATTATTAATCATCTGTTCAACAGTAAACATATAGTAATAGTTATTGGTAATTAGAGTTAACATTAAAGATACAAAGATAAATTATACTTAACCTGTTACTTCAAAAAGTTCTTAATTCAAAAGGTAAGGAAACATATAAAGAAATTATTATGAATTTTTACCATATTTTCCTGTATTAAAATATTCTTTCAGCTGTCTTTTTTCCTGAACTAAGAAATTCTTATGATCATTTCCTAGGAGAATTAGGAATCCCAAAGGATAAGTAGGAAGCATAAAGGATCACAGAAAGAGTCTTGAGCTCGAGGCACAGGGAGCAAAGTGTGAAAAGGCTGTGAGATATAAAGCCACATGTCCTATGGAAGGGACTATGAGTCATCAGTAAGGAGGAAGGTAGGGTCTAGGTTGAAGGGAGGAAGCAGAAAGAATTAATTAGTAGGTAAGACCTGGGGCATTGTCCAGTTTTGAATATTTGCTCAGGTTGAGAAAGAACAGAATTTGGGGACAGATAAGAAGTTCACAGAAATATTTTCCATGGAACTTGCCAGTGATGATTGGTCATTGGAAATACAGGTAGGCATGTCCAGTGAAATTTCAAAATTGAAGACTTTTAAACACTCTACTGTCATGTATGTCTAAAAAGAATAAATAAATAAAACTCTTAAATCATTCATTAATCAATGGTAATCAATGTGATTTCCCAAGAACAGTGATTAGTACTATAGATAAGTTCCTTGGGAATAAATCCATTTTTTTTGATGCCACCAATAATGTTTCTAGTACTTGAAAAATCTTATTATATTGTGCCAGAAAATATAAATTTTGAAGTGTTAAAATGAAAACTCGGATTCTCTTCATGTGATGAAATTGGAAGAAAAGTGACATATTTCATCCCTGCTGCAATGGTTAAAGGAAGAATTTTAAGTTAAAAGACCTAGCCTTCATCTGAGAATATCACTGCAAGCCACATTAAGTGAAAATGAAGCTTCTTCTGTATTCACCATTCAAAATGTTAAGGGAGGGAGAGAAGGGGAAAGAAAGGTGTTATCAGTTTTTGTCTATGTTATCAGTTATTCAGGGTTTCTAAAATTCTGGTATGACTTTTTTTCCCTCCCTTTATAATAATTCTCATCAGAAATGTGTCCAACAACAAATTAACATCATTCTTGAAGCCTCACTTAGAGGCATTCAGCTTGAATAGCTTTTTTCATAATTGTTCAAGGAGACAAGTTCCCTGATTATTTTATGAGGGTTTAAAACTATGCCAGAAGGATAGAAATAAAATAGAATCTGTAACCACTTATTCCCATATTTTTAAAGCAAAGCAGTGAAAATGACATTGGAAGAAAAACACAAGAAGTAAAAATATCAGATTTTATAACTGTTCTAAACTTTTCAGGCTTAAAACTACACCTGTTTTTATTTGAAGTTAGCCAGGGAAGTATAATATAACAAAACATGCCATATCTATATGGGCATAATCCCAAAGGGTGTTTATTCCTGGTCTGTACAACATTAAATCACAAAGGAATCTAAGATGAATCAATAGAAATGCTTAAGAATACTTTTCTTTTAATTTGGCCTTTTATAAGCACCTGAGCCATAGGCATATAGTCTCACTGGACCTAGAAACCATTCTGAACTGCTGCCTGAAAAAGCTCAAAGATAAACAAAAAGAAACCACACACTATCTTAAACCAGTTTGGTAGTTTTCTTCTTTGAGCTCTCTTCTCCCTTCTCCCAGGGAATGGGATGTCAGAACCCACTGGTTAGCAGGAGAAAGTCATGCCCTTTTTCCTTACAGATCACTTTCTACATTAGTGCACATATAATTTTCATAAGCCTTACAAGGAAAGAGGAAAGGTGGTAACATTACAAAAAAGAATGAAAACACCAAAATATTTTAGGGAAATCTTTAAGAAGTGATTAGGTTCATTAAGAGACATGAATGCTGCTCTGCAGGACTGAGGAGATTCTCACAGGAGTGAGTTCTTGCTGTCACAGAAATGGATTGGTTACCATCAGAGTAGGCTGTTATACTTCAAGGCCACCCCTCCTATTTTGGTTTCATCACACATGATCATCAGATGTAGCCACTCGATTTTGAACTTCCACTTTTCAAAACTCTGAGCTAAATAACCTTCCTTTGATATACATTATCTAGTCTTCAGTATTGTTTTATAGCAACAGAAAACTCATTAAGACACACTTCTTGAGCTCTATATCCTGCTATGTGACAAGAAAGACTTGATAACCATCTGTCTGGCATTATTATAATGGATTAAAATTTGGAATAGATAAAATTTCAGTTTATTTTAAACTCTCAAGAAACTACTATTCAAGAAAATTTTGGTAGTAGTAAGAAATGAAGCTTGCATTAAAGATGTGTAGTATAGAAAAGCTATAAATATTGATAAGAACTACAAATTATTATCAGCGTAATAATTGAATACCTTAGAAATACATCTCTTCAAAGATTTCATAAGGGTAACTGCAGTGCTAGTAATAGTAATTAACTAATAGTTACTAACAACGTAATATGTATTTGACCCTATTCAAAAACCTTCACATGATGGAGATTTGGGCCTATTTTCTTCCATTAAGTGCAAGGTCTCTTGTTTAATTCCTAGGTCCTTGATCCACTTTGAGTTGAGTTTTGTACATAGTGAGAGATGGAAGTTTGATTTTATTTTGTTTCATGTGGATTTCCAGTTTTCCCAGCACCATTTGTTGAAAAGGCTATGTTTTCTCCAATGTATGTTTTTGGTGACTTGGTTTAATATAAGATAACTGTACTCATGTGGGTTAGACTCCATGTCCTCTATTCTGAACCATTGATCTACAGGTCTATTATGGGGCCAGTACCATATTGTTTTGTTACTATTGCTTTGTAGTATACTTTAAGGTCTGGAAAAGTAATGCCACCAACTTCACTCTTCTTGCTAAGGATTGCTTTAACTATTCTGGGTCTCTTATTTTTCCAGATGAATTTTATGATTGCCTTTTCTCTTTCTATGAATAAGGCTCAAACTTTCTTCACAAGACTCCTATTGTACAAGAATTAAAACCAAGAATCAATAAATGGGATGGATTCAAACTAAAAAGCTTCTTCTCAGCAAAAGAAACAATCAGTGAGGTGAATAGGGAGCCTACAGAATGGGAGCAAATATTTACCACAAGCACATCAGACAGAGCACTAATCTCTAGGATATATAAAGCACTCAAAAACCTGAATACCAAATAATAATAATAATAATAATAATAATAATAATAATAATAATAATAACCCAATCAATAAATGGGCCAAGGAACTGAACAGACACTTCTCATAAGAGATATACAATCAACATACATATGAAAAAATGTTCAACATGTAAATCAAAACTACTCTAAGATTTCATCTCACTCCAGTCAGAGTGGCAGCTATCAAGAATACAAACAACAATAAATGTTGGCAAGGCTGAGGGGGAAAAGGTACACTCATACATTGCTGGTGGGACTGCAAATTGGTGTAGCCAATCTAGAAAGCAGTATGGAGATTCCTTGGGAAACTGGGAATGGAACCACCATTTGATCCAGCTATCCCACTCCTCAGTCTATGTCCAAAAAACTTAAAAATACCATACTACAGGGACACAGCCATGTCAATGTTTATAGTAGCACAATTCAAAATAGCTAAATTGTGGAACCAACCCAGATGTCCTTCAGTAGATGAATGGAAAGGGAAACTTTGGTATATATACACAGTGGGACATTACTCAGCATGAAAAGAGAATAAAATCATGGCATTTGGAGGAAATGAATGGAGTTGGAGAATATAATGCTAAGTGAAGTCAGCCAATCCCAAAATATCAAAGGCTGAATGTTTTCTTTGATATGAGGATGCTGACTCATAATAGCAATGGTGGGGGGCATGGGAGGAATAAAAGAACTTTAGATAGAGCAAAGGAATGGGAGGGGAAGGGAGAGGGCATGAGGGTAGGAATGATGGTGGAATTACCTAAGTATATGTATAAAGACACAAATGGTGTAAAAATACTTTGTGTACAATCAGTGACTTGAAAAATTGTGCTCTATATGTGTAATATGAAATGAATTGTATTCTGCCATCTTGTATAACAAATTAGAATACATAATTAAAAAAAAAAAACTTCACAGGTGCTATACGATTTGATCCTTAAAATATAATAGAAAGAAGATAATAATTTTATCATTTTATTTTATAAATAAAAAATAAAGCACAAAAAGCTAAGCAATTTCCCCCTAGATTATATGGTAAAATACTGAGTTATTAGCAAAATAGTGTCTTCTTTATAGAATATATAAAATCTTCTATTTCAGACATGTGGCATACTAGATGGCTTAAAAAACTCCTAAAACATAACGTTTGAAAATGATGTATAAAGTATAATAAACATTATTTTAAAGATACACCTGAATTCAGAAGAAACTAAGAGTAATCCCAGAGGCAAAATAAAGATGGAAGTAGAACCTGAAGAGTGAGCTTACTCTGAAACTATTTCTAATCTAAGATGATTTACTGATCTCAGTAAAATTTTCATGCCAGTTATGGGACAAGAAGTAAGATCTTGGGTCTAATGCAAAAGGTAGAGTATTAGAAATGAGCTCTTCACATAACGGTAGAAGTCTCAGAGGTCCATAGCCCCAGTAAAACTAGGTTGGGGAAAAATACTATCAGTAAAGTAGGAAAACAAAGAAATTTTAGTTTTTATGTGGAAACTAGGTACAAAAATATGTCTGCCTTGGGAATTTCTTCAAGTCACATCAAGATGGGGATTCTAATTCATACTATATATAAGGTCCAAAAGAAAACTAACATATAGTAGTACCCTTCTGAAGAATCAGAGGCAAATTGGCTCAGAAACATGGAAAAAAAAACAAACAAAAATCAGCAGAGCTCCCAGGATCCTAAACTTTTACAGAAATATTACCCATGCAATATATGAGCAAACCCCTTAAAATTACAAAGCACTTGAGGAAAATATCATTAGTGAAAGTCAGCAGAAACTAATAGCATAATGAGACATCCTATCATATCAGATAACATAATAAGATTCAAAATATAAAATGTTTTTTGTAGAAGTATGTTAATAAATGAAATCAAATAAAAATATAAGAGCACATAAGATGTTTTAAAAGATTAAAAAAATAAATAATGCATTTAGAAATGAAACTGTTGTGGATAAAATTAAAGATATAGGTTAAAAATCAATGTTTAATTAAATAGAATTATAAATAACTGAAAGGAAAATCAGTGAATTCAAATTACATTAAGAAATCACTGATAGTATAGACTAAGAAATCAGTAAGGTAGAAAACAGAATACGTAAAAGACAAAACAAGAAAGTCTAACATATATTTAACTGGATTTATAAAAGAACATGAGAAAAAGGTATTTGACAGATAATGACTAGATTTTTTTCAATGGGATGCTACTCATTAAAAAGAATAAATATTGGGCAAAACAATAAGTTGGTCTCCTGTATCTGTGAACTCCTCATTCATATACAGATTTTGTTACTGACATTATTCCCTGGACAATAATAGCATAACAAGTATTTACATGGTATTCACATACTACCTATGTACTAAATATTATACATTATACATGCTTTAAAGTACACAGGGAGATGTGTGTAGGTTATATGTAATACAATATGATTTTATTTAAGAGACTTGAACATTCTTGAATTTTTGGATCTATAGAGCATCATGGAAGCCATTCCTCATGGGTACTGAAGGACAACTACATGTACTATGCAATCCATTTATGTAAAGTGCAAAAACTGGCAAAGTTAGCCTTCGATTTTAGAATTCCATATAGCAGTAATACATGGAAATAGGTAATGACACCTCAGTGGAATATGAAGGGGATGTCTACAGTTCTTTACATTTCTTAATTTGTGGGCTGGTTAGATCAATATTTGTGACTTGTAAAAACTCATCAAACTGAACATTTATGAATATTTTAATGTATATTTTATTTCAGAGCAATTATTTAAAGGTTTAAAATTGCTCAGAATTAATGAAATACGAAACTCACTAGATCTGGTTCTTAAATGGGCTAAATAAAAAAAAAAAACTGTCATCTGAAAGCATATAAAAACTAAATAAGAAAAAGATAAACAGGAGATCTTAAAAACATCTGCAGAACCCGGGTGTGGTGGTATACACCTATAATCCCAGCGGCAAGGGAGGCTGAGGCAGGAGGATTGTGAGTTCAAAGCCAGCCCCAGCAATGGCAAAGTACTAAGAACTCAGTGAGACCCTGTCTCTAAATAAAACACAAAATAGGACTGGGGATGTGGCTCAGTGGTTGAATGCCCCCGAGTTCAATTCCTGGTACAAAAAAAAAAAAAAAAACTGGAGAGAAAGTGACTAAGATTATATTCTTAAAAAAGATCAGTTGAATTAAAAAAATACTCAGTAAAAATAAAAATATAGCTAAAAAACAGTGAAATAATATTTTTAAATGCTGAGAAAAGATAATTGCCAACTTAAATTATACACAAGGAAAAAAATCTAAAAATAAAGCATAAAATTTAAAAATACATAACATTCAGCAGAACAAAAATAGTCAATAGCTGATTTCTCAAGAGAAATGATGAGATTCAATCAACAATTGAACAAAATCTTTAAAGAAAAATATTATAACTTTAAAGTAAGAAAAATACACCTATATTTCAATACTCACAGAAACAGTCTTCAAAATTGAAAAGGAAATAAAAACTATTTTCAAACATAGAAAAAAGAAAAATTTGAAAAATGTTACCAGTAGAGCTCCACAGATTATACTGAAGGGAAATTTGCTACCAGTTCCATAATAATTTAAGTTGGAAACCTGGAGAATCAGAATTTATGTGAATAAGTATAATTAACATTGATATTGTTCACGAATAATTTTCAAAAGATATAGAGTTCACTTTATTGAATCCCTGGATGCCTTTGTTGACAACACTCATTTCTCAGATAATGAACCATTATCTACCATATCCTAAACTGACTATGAGAGTCCTGTTCCAACATAGTATGAGAACCAGAAACCATGCTAGGTGAATTCTGTCTTTTCCTAGTCTTTTATGCTGTCAGATCCTTCCACTAGATAAATCCCTAAATTGTTCATGGTGGCTTAAATCAAGCCTGACGTCACTATAAAAAGGGCTCTGTATTATTCTACTTAGTATTTGGATTTGTTGAATGGCTGTATTCCCCAGATAAAATCCTGTTGCACAGGCACCAGACATGTTTCTCATCATGCTTCATGGATAGTGCCATTCAAATCTGACACTTGAACTTAATTCTGGGAGAAAAATTCTACCAATGAATGAGTTATTTACTGATTTCATTTGAAGAAACAACCAAAGGCTAGATTTCAGGAAATGTATTTGGTCCAAAATTTAAATAATGCTAGAAAGGAAGAATTTGTCATCTTTCTTTATCTTTAAAGATGATTTTTAAACACTAGGATGAACTCACATGTAGGTAAATAGTTATATTTTCCTATAAGAATTTGATATTAGTTTACTTGATTTTTCATAGACTTTATGACAAAAAATCTGAAAAGGTTGATATAAAGTATATTTCATATGATTCTGCTTGAGGATACATTTAATTCAGAACAATTGGAAATATGTCATCTATTATACTCTTATATATTGTTTGAAGTAAATATAATTATAAATATGTTTATCTATGAAAACACACACACACACACACACACACACACACACATATATATATATATATATATATATGATATGCACACACAACATAATTTGATTAAAATGTTTCATACCAAAATAAGTTTTATAAAATTATTAATCTAAATGAGTTTGATAGGTGAGAAATATGTAATGCCATTTTTTAAAAGCAATTAAATATATATTCAGAAAGCCATTATAATTAGTGGCTATAGCTACTTAGGTTTCTCTTTCAACTTCAAACATGACTGGGAATATTAATCTGTGAGCCCTTAGACAGCCTTGATTACTGTGAGATAAGAGGGAAGTAGAGTCTCCCTCTAATGAAAGGTAAGAAAAATGTCATATAGGTCATCTGAAATATTTTGTAACTGAACTATCTATTGCAAAGGGTCGCCATACCTCTGATATTTCATTTAATCTTTCTTTATTACAGTTATTTCTTTTGCCATGGAAACAGCAACATGACCTTGCCCTATTGCCTGGATGATGCAGGCCACCATTTATCAATTCCTGTTGTACCAGATAAAAGACAAAGACTTTTTATAGCATCAGTTCTATTTGCTCACAAAGCAAGTTCTAGTCTTTGAAATGAATTAAATTCAGAAAATATAAATTAAAATTTTATATGTATATATATGATATATGTATCCTTATTTATATCATAAGTAAGGATATAATACATATAGAACTATATATTGTTTATATATACATATATTTTGTTCATATGTATATTGTTCATATGTGTATATATTATATGTACTATAATATATGAACTGAAACAGTACCCAGATATATATATATATATATATATATATATATATATACACACACACACACATATACATACATACACACACACAGACACACACACACACACACACACACACACTTATCCATACTCTCTTCTCTAAGGGAGTATGGTGAAAAACTGTGTGGGAATGTATATTTCACTTCATAAACTCTTGCAGTCTCCACACACAAAATTATGGTCCAAACAGAGATTACTGAAAGATTTAGCTTGAAATCCAGGTTATAAAACTTTTACTCATTCTCTCCATCTTCCATTCACTTATTCATTCATTCATCCATTTAAAAAACCATCACTAAGAATATATTATGACTAGAATCTCTAACAAATTTTACAACCTAGACATGAAAGTTAAAAAGTGATTTCAATTTTTGAGTCACAAATAGGAAATCTACATAGTCAGATAATTATAAAACAATTTATTAAGTGATATATTAAACAAAATATTATCTAAATTAAGAAGGTTAAGTTTTTTTATAAAGCAAAATCAAAACGTTACTCCACCATAGATTCATTTTTATTATTAACTATCATTTCTTTGAAATATAAATTACATGAGGAACTGTCAGTTTCCAGCATCTAGAACAGCTTCTGAAATATACTGTGTCTCATTGAACAGTTGTTGATGTGAATGTAGGAAGAATAAAATTCTAGCCCAAGTTCCCTTCTTCACACATGATTAAACAAAGCCCTGTCATGAACTGAAATAGTACCCAGGTATCTCTGCCCCCAGATTGTCCTTATTTGGGAAGTAAACTTGTTATAAATTTACATATTTTTATTATTGCTGCTGGATATCTGGGAGTATAAGAAAACACGCAAGAAAAATAAATTTTAACAAAGATGGAGAAATACCTGAGATTAACTACTAGAGGGCTTTGATTTTTTTTTTTCATCAGCAAAAGTGCAGATAAATAAAGAACCTATGTTCTGAAGAAAGCTCTATATACCTCTAATGTAAAGAAAATAAAAAGGCGGGCTATATGCCATAATTAATTTAACATTTATTTCAATTTTTCCTCATTTTTCTTAGACCCATATATTTAATACAAAATATAATATAGGTCATAATAGGGAAACATATGCTACTTAAATGTGATATTCTATATAGTCTTAAAAAAAAAGATGTCACTAAGTTATTTTCTTCAATAGTTGAAAACGACCTTAGGTCATTCATCTCTTTTTTCTCATTATTGTGAATTGAACAAGTAATTACTTTTCATTTGATTAAATACCTCAAAAAACATGTAAGAGAAACCTGTTTATCATATGCCATAGTTCTGCTCTTTAAGCCTGTGACCATATTTAAAAGATAATTTTATAGGCTTCAAGCATATAGAAATAATTTACTTTCTCTCTCCAGTTATCTCACACTATAAAAATGTAAAGTAGCATTTTCCTCTGGTCATGCAGTGTTAAGGAGTTGTGAATAGTTAATATGCCATGTCAAATATGCCAAAATTCTCACAAGTGCAAACTCAGTAGCAATAGATTATTGCAAAAGGGGGCACAAAAGAAAGGTAGCTCAAGCCAAGAAACTTAACAATTTATAGGAAACCGCATGATGAAGTCAAAAGAAGCAGATAGCATGGTACTAGTCTAAAGTAGCCATGACTCATCTCCATGTTACACTGGGTCGCGAGCCATCGATGGACTGTGTGTGAGAGCTATGCATATTTGAGCATATAAGGGGATTGGTCTGGCGTTTTGTGCTGATTGGTCTTTGGACACAAATGTGCCTTTCCTCTCGCTCTGCCCATGATCCCACAGAACACCTGAGAAGGATGTGACTTGCCAAGATGTCAATCAATCTGCTGACCACAAGACACCACCAAGCAAGAGTCCACCTTTCAAAACCCTATCCCTTGCTTTATTTGGGTGGAATATTCTATCGAATGTCTTTTCCCCAGTAAATCAGGGGTTCCAGATGTACTTTCTCTCTTGCTCCTTTTCCAGACCTATCCAGTGTGAAGCTGAACTTTGGGTCACAGAGCAGTCCCACCCTCGAAATTCATGTTCGTGTTTTGTGTGGTTTCTTCACAGTTTTCTTAGATACTGCTGCAGCCAGCTCTTTTGAACCCAGCTCCTCTTGCCAGCCTGGCCAGCTGGCGGAAACATAGCGATGTACTTTTTAACTAGAACATACAGACATAATAATTTAACTGACACCTCTATCCTGGTTTACACTATACAAGGTGTTTCCTAGGAATATTTCATCTGATCCTGTTAACAAAGTTGTAATGTAAGATTAAATGAAACAATACTTAGAAGGGTGCTGAGCACATAGAGCTCTATGAGTGCAAGATTTAATGTTTTATTTTTATATTAGTAGATATTACATAGGGATTCTAAGAATGAATCTAGATAATATCTTCACATGATTTAGCCAGGTGTCTTACACATATAAATGCTTCGTAAAATTTAGTCTTTCTATTTTCATTATTACCAGTATTTTAAAAATGACATCGAGGATGTATTAACATATAGTGTAACGATTATTAAATTAAAGCTTCAAAATCCAAACTTCTATCACATGACATCTAACTTAGTTATTTTTAACACTCTCTTTCCATGCTTCTATTATTTCATTTGCCTTGACCATAAAGGACAATTGGAAGTTTATACCTACTATTTTAGAAATGAGGGTTAGAATTTTTAATATGTTGATTGAATGCATTCAAATCCTCATTCAAAAAGTACACTTTGCTGACAACTTTGAACCAGAATCTGTGCTGGGTGCTTGTCTTAGCTTTTTTGCTGCTGTGAGTAAAGAACCCAACCAGCACAATTGTAGAGGAGGAAAAGTTTATTTGAGAGCTCACGGTTTCAGAGGTCTTAGCCCACAGAAAGCAGGCTCCATTCCTTGGGGCTCGAGGTGAGACAAAACATTATGAAGAAAGAGTGTAGCAGAAGGAAGCAGTTCTCATGGTGATCAGAAAGCAGAGATTCCACACACCAGATACAAATATGTACCCTCAAACCATGCCCCATTCCCACCTCCTCCAGCCACACACCCAACCACTTGGTTAACACCTATTAGGGAATTAATTCACAGTTTAGGTTAAGGCTATTGGCAACCCAATCATTTCTTCTCTAAGTATTGCATTGTCTTGCACATAAGCTTTTGGTGGGGGGGGGGACACCTCACATCCAAACCAAGACAGTGCTGAAGTTAAATATGAGTAAATAAGCAAACTATATTATTCACAGCAATAATAAAGCAAGATTCCTGTCTTTCTGAAGCTGACCAACTCAACAGGAAGACAAGTGTTTCTCAAGAAACACTTGAGAAACCAATTGCACCAGCATCTATTTACCACACCCATTATTGCTGTGACAGAATTGTACATGGTACTGTAAGAACCTTAGGGGGGGACAGTTGATCTTGTCAAAGAGATGAGGGACTACTCTGAAGAAGCAAATACTGTGTTGGGAATTGAAGAAGTTAGCTAGGTTAAATTGGGGTAGGGCACAATAAGCACATAAAAAAGGAACAGATAGAGATGAAAACTTGCATTTAAAAAAAATTTAAAAGGTTTGTATAGCTATTCCAATAAAGTAAGAAAATGTACAGTACCAAAGTGACCCGAAGAAGTAATTAGATGATATGCCCTACAAAGCTATATATTAAATGTTGAGCATTTTGTTCTTCATTCAAAGAGTATGGAAAGCCAAAAGGGTGATTTAATTAGGCATGAGTGGGAAGAAATGCCTACCATAATTTGAATTGGAAAAAAAGGACATATATATATATAGAAAGACCAACAAACTACTCAATGACTTATGTGAGAATTCCTCATTACTTGGAGCAGTATGTTGTTTCTGGAATTGGAAAAAAAAAAAAAAAGAAGTGGATAAATCATGAATGAAAACAAGATGCTATATCAACTGAGTAACAAGAGAATTATGTGTGTTATTCTTCAACTTGCCTACAAGAATGAGCCAAACACATTAATGAGGTTGTTTTCAGCTCAAGGTTTAGTATGAAAAGAGAAGGGGCCTAGGAGGGAGTCCAGAACAGCTGAAAATGTCACAGTCCACTAGAGGAGGATGAGCTTGCAAAGGGAAAATAAATAATTAGAAAAGTCTAAAAATCTGATGTAAAGTATGAAGATTATAGGTAATAAAATAATACTATGTTTGGAATTCAGAAACATTGAGTAAATTCTCACTACCGTTGCTGCAAAATAATAATCATGGGAGATGATATATGAGATGATAGATCTGTTCATTTTCTTCACCATGGTAACATTTTTTACTATCTATGTCTCATAATATCACATTGTATACCTTTAATATATACAATGCAATTTTTTTTTAAAAAAAGCTAGAGGTAGGAACTACTCCATACTCAGAAAAGATAATGTTTCAAGCAGAGTACATTTAACAATGCAAAGGTCCATAGATTTAACGGTATGGTATTCATAGAATGAGTTATTTCAATGATGTGATATGAAGAGAACTTGATAAGAGATGGTCAAGGAATGAAGACAATGAGAGCAGCATGGTTGATCATAATGGAAAGAAACCTTTCTTGAAAAATTTGCACAATACAAGATAGATTTTGGGAAAGAAAGGTAATATCTTACGTGCACAGCAAAAATAGTTACACCCATAAGATGATAGCATAAGCATCTCATTCTGCCTACCAATTTTGGATTGAAATGATTCTTGATTAACATTTCATTCATAATGGTTTGTTGAATTATTTCAAATTTTGTGTGCACAGATATGTTACTAATGTATCTTATAGCACGCTACTTAAAATTTACTAATTTTTAATTTTTAATAAAATCCTGCATAACTTTTGGAAATTCTGGCTATGAAAGAAACTAAGAAGAAAAAAGTGGGATAGAAGACACAGGGATCTAGTAGGCATGTCTTTAATGTGCACCAACAAACATTTGTGTAAGCTCCACATAAGTATGCCAAGAATTTTTGTTCATCTGCCTTCCTAGTCCTTCCTAGCTCAGTGTCAATGACCATATATTTATTTATCTGATATTAACTTGATAGCAATTCTTTCTGCAAATGCAATTCTGGTCATGTTGTACATGATGATTCAATGCTTAGTAACTAAGTGATTGCTGAGCAATGGGATGGGAACTTTTTAAAATTTTTTTAGAAAAAAATGAGAGAAGTTAACATAACCCTATAACACTTTTTAAAAAATAAAACCATTTGGGGTTTGGATGTTTAAGTATACATACAATTCAACCTGAGATATGTCCTTAAAATAAGAATAAAATAAATGCCATGATCAAGTGGAATTTATCTCTAGAATGGAAGGATGTTTTAATATGTTTTTAAAAGGATGTTTTAATATATGCAATTTTAAAAATGGTAGAAACCACCTTACATGGATGGGGATAAAAAACAATGTGATCATGTCAATAGGTACAGGAAATTGCTTTAGTAAAATCCAATATCCTTTCATGATACAAACTCTCAACAAATTAGGTATAGAAGGAAGGTATCTCAACATTATAAATACCATGCATGGCAAGCCCACAGCTAACATTACATTCAACAGTAAAAAGTTTAAAACTTTTCTCCTAAGATTTAGGTAGTTTTGCTCGTTTATTTTTACCTTTGTTGCATGTATTTTTGTCTTTGCTGCCTTTGTTTATATCCCCCCCCCCAAAAAAAAATCACTACAAGACCAATGAGCATTTTCCCTATTTTTCTTCTTGTACAGAATTAACTTAAGAAAATGATTCTTAATTACTTAAATCTTGGTAGGTTTTTTGGTGTGTGTTTTTGTTTTGTGGTGCTTGGGATTAAACCCAGGTACTTGCACATTCTGGGGAAATGCTCCACTACTACATCCCCAGCTCATGATTATTTAAGATCCTGTGACCCATACCTTTAATTTTAAGCCTTTGTGAATTTGTTCTCCACATTTAGTAAAAAGTCTGGTTAAATGTACACATGAATTTTTATATCATTTTAATTTCCGATCTTTTTGAAATATTAGTAACTAACATATTTGAGTACCTAGAGAATTCTAGAGACTAATCTCTCTCTCTCACACACACACACAATTTAAATTTTCATACAACACTGAGATATAGAAATTATCTATATTATAAATGAGAAAACTCAGAGTCAACAAAACTAAGTCAAGTGCCTGATACATTGTAGTTTGCATTTCCTGGGATTTCACCCAAATTCTGTCTCTTTTAAAAGCTTCTTCCTACATTGTCCATTCAGTGCTCTGGTTTGTAGGGTGGGACTACATGAAGTAGGATAGAGGTAGGGGGTAAAGGAGAAATGGCAAAACAAAGATATAAAATATAAGAATCCACATTCTTTATGTAATGCTCCACCCCCACTCCATGAAGCCTGCATTCATTTCCTGCAGACTTTTACAAACTCAGTCCCAGGAAGTCACTGTATATGTATGAAAACAAGCGCATATTCTAAAAGACCTTTCAATGGCTTTCCCAGGGGACAAGTAATGAACTGCCACACCTGATTCCATGAATCAAAACCAGCTTATCTTTGCAACATTAATATGTAAGACTTCAGAGGCCAAAGAAATTGTTGAGTACCAATAATGAGAAATGCAAGGGCAAGTTATTCAAGAAACTTCAAAGTGGCTTTATCTCAGGAGAGCAAGTATTGAAATCAATTCTATCTTAACAAGACACCATCTCTAATGGAAACAGAAAATTCTACCTCCTGATCTAAGTCCCAATATGCAGAACAAGCATAAAAACTTTACAAGAATTAGAAATTAGGAAAATTACCACTATAGAAATAGAACAATAATATAGCAGTATGGAATCACAGGGAGAACTTTTATGTTTTGGGAAAATAAATCATTCAAATAAATAAATCAGATATAAACTCCAGATAAATATTATAAAAAATAGAAATGATCTATATTACCACGAGACTATTAGAAACATAATTCCCTCTCATTTTAATGTAGTAATCATCTGAATTTACAAAGTTAAAAAATTTGTTTTCTGACAAAGTAAATTGATTTTCAACTCTGCAGAACTAAAGCAAAAGGCTTTCAATTCTGGTATATGAATATTTATAAATTTGCAATTATGCTTAAACATTATTTTAACATAAACAAAATCAAGCCAATTAATTAATTGATTTTTTAATCAAAAAATCCCCACATATACCTTTATAACTTAAATTATATACAATTATTCTTTATTATGTAACTGATATATAAGGCACTGTTTTTGGCTAGAGCTAAGCTCCTTAGAAGATCTGAAAAAACAAACTGGTCAGATATGCTTATGCTCCAGCAGTTTGTATATCATTTTTTATTTTTATTTTTTAATTTTTTGGTATCAGCGATTGATCCCAGGATTCTTAATTTCTGAGCCATGTCCCCCAGCCTTTTTTTTTTTATTTTTTATTGTAAGACAGGGTCTCACTAAGTTGCTGAGACTGGTTTTGAACTTGTGATCCTCCTGCCTCAGCCACCCAAGTCCATGGGATTACAGATATGCACCACCAAGCCCAGTTGCAGTTTGTATTTCTAATTAGGAGAGAGCCTTTGACATAATAAAGACAATACATAGTGGATTAGAAGTTGATGAATGCTATAAACAAAAGAGAAACTAGACCAGAGAAAGGACAGTGTCCAACTCATTTTCCCAACTGCTGGCCTGCTTCAGGCCCAGGATCAGATACCATGGGCCTCAGAGGAAACAGCCCCAGGCAGGGAACCATGTGCCATAGACCTTTCTATGAAATGACTCCTTCAGGTTCCCCTCAGTGTCTGCAGTGCTTGGCTTCTTAGATTTCCACATAAAGCTCCTTTTCAGGACATTTGCATTTCTGATTATCACACATTTATTATATAAGACCCGTTTCCTATAGTAAAACCCTATTCCCATGAGATCCTCAAAGTCCTGTTTCCCCAACCAAATTCTGATTAATTACAGGGACCATTCTTCATGGTGCCATCAGAACGTTCTTTCCAAAGACAAAGTATTTCCAGGTATACCTGCTAAAAGAAGTCATTTGGTAGCTCATCAACCCCAGGATAAAGTCCTAGTTCTGAAAAAAGGCTTACCAGGACTTTTTGATCTGATCCCAACCTTATCCAAAGAGAAAAAATATCTCTCTTGTGCCCAAAGGTAGAGAACTTCTATCCTTTTTCAAACTCTCACTTCCAGATTTTCAAATGTCCTCTCCCTCCCTGGAGCATTTTTTCTCATTTTCCATCTCATAAATCTCTCATTCATCAGACTTCCAATTAAAGATCACATATTCTTAGAGAAATCCTCTCAACACCAGCATTACTAGTCAGGTTTTTTTTCTATTATGTAGACCCACCAAGATTCCCACCTGTGCCCTCTTACCACACTTGATTGCAATTACTAATTTGGTGGTTGGTCTACCTTTCCCACCAAACAACAAGTTTCCAAATAACAACAAATGTGCCTGCTCATTCACTCTTATATCCCCAGTGTCAACACAGTTTCTTGTACATCAAGAATACTTGATCAAAATTCATAGGGTGAACAGATGACTTACTTGAATAAGTCCGAGTTATATCAGTTATCTATTCCTATGTAAATGTTACCAGAAGATTAGGGGACTAAAACAACAAATCTTTATTATTTCAGAACTTCTATGAGTCAGAAATCCATGCACAGCTTTGCTGGATCTTCCTCTCACATGGCCATATAAGGAATCAGTCAAGACTGTCATGTCATTAGAAAGCCTGGCCAGGAGGGATTTGCTTCTAAGATCCCATAGCTATTGGCAAGATTTCATTCCGGAGAGGGCATTAAGAGCTCGGGAGCCTCAGTGCCTTTTTGTCTAGTGGCCAAGGGCTAGCTTCAGTTCTCTGCCATGTGTAATTTGATTCATCAAAGCCAGCAAAGGAGACAGTCTGCTACCAAGGCAAATGTCAGAATCTTTTGAGTCTAATAACAGAAGTGACATCTGTTCAACATTGAGATATTGTGTTAGTCAGAAGCAAGTTACAAAGGAAAGGAATTATACAAGACCTTGATGTCAGGAGGTGGGGAATACTGACTACTGGGAGACCAACCTGAAGGCTGTCGGAACTAATAGTTATATGTGTTATAAGTTGTGCTGGAATCTCTCTAAGGAGCCTATTGGTTGTATACGTGGCTTTTTAGGTCAGCCTAAAATTTAGGGACAAACTGAACACACTTCATGGATTGAGGATGCCTCACACAGTTCTTAAATTCATGTTGTCTAATCTTAATTAAAATATCTGAGTGATGATAATTAGTAGTAGAAATACTTCAGTAAGTGATAGTAATATTATGAAGAGCTAGAGCAAAAAGGAAAACTTAACAAATGAATCAATCAAATATTTTACAATTATTAACAAATGAATCAATCAAATATTTTACAATTATTTAATTATCATTCATAGGAAATACAGACTGCAGGTCAGCTATGCCTCCAATTTAGGCTTTTTCTCTACTGGAAACAGAAATATTGTCCCTTTCATTGGCATTCTGATCAGAAGTCTTCATAACTTATAGCAAGTACTGGGATTTAGTTGATACTGGGCTGGGATGTATAATCCACCTCTAGGACCTGGGAGGAGACATTATCAACTGGGAAAAATAACACAATATTCCACAAGAATAATCTATCCTAACATCTTCGTGTAATACACAAGGGAACTGAAGCTTAGATAGTTCCATTTTACATGGTAAATTTAAAATTACTAAGCTAAACCTAAAACTCTAATTTTTCAGCTCTTTGCTCATTTTTCTTTTCCAACACAGGTATATTTTCCATTTATATCCATATACAGAACTGGCACTAGGACAGAGGATACAAGAAATGAATGAAGTTATAATTTTATGGAACACAATTTATTGAGGGGGACATAAATATGTGAACATAGAACTACATTAGTTTTTACTGGAGAAACCTTGACCATGGACATCATTTGACAGGAATTGGCAAATTAGAAATGTGGATAGTAATGAAGAGATCATAGTGTGGGCATTTTGGGAAAAACAGCAGGGGCAGAGGCATAGAACAGGGGCAAACATAAGAACAACTAGGGATGCAGAGTGGTTGAAACAAATGGCCATGAGTCAGTAGGGTCTATTGGGCACATAATGGCTCCTTCATAAAACAGAACCTCTTATCTCTGGCCTTGGGGAAAATAGTCATATTTCCACTGGCTTTTTAACAGTCAACATTGACTAGAACAACAACAAAAATAATATACTTAAAGAATGAAAAAAAAACACATTAAACTCTAGTAAAAAGAGATAAAAAATAAAGAATGACACAACCTATTAATTTTTAGTGAAATAAGCTTCCATTCTATTTTTTTTTTCTTAAGCTTAAGTTTGAATTATATGTAAAAGTTGCCCAGAAGTCCTTGATCAACAAAAATGGGAGAAAAATCCACAAGTTTCAGAGAAATAAACATGTGACCAACTATCATTAGGAATCATTGCTGGATTTCTGCAGTAGAAAAGTGCAATAGTTTTATATTCAGTGCTCTAGTTCACTCCCAGCAAATGGGGAAGGATGAAATGACATAAAATGATGTGTTCCTGTGGAAATATGCCATGTCTAACTGAGACCTGCTCTTACTTCATGAAAAGTCTGCCTGAAGTTATCAGCTCTATGACTTTGATTAAAGTTAGAAGTTAAATCAGGAAAACTATATGTCAGTTTAATCAGTAGTTGGCATTTTCCTATTGTACAGACAAAGTCAAAGTCATCTGATGTTATGTACAAAACCTCATTAAAAAGATGTTCATCTAGATAGGTTCAATGGAGCACAACTGTAATCCTAGCAACTGCAGAGGCTGAGGCAGAAGCATCGCAAGTTCGAGGACACCTTCAGAAAATCAGAAAATCCCTAAGTAATTTAGTGAGACCCAATCTCAGAAGGAAAAAAAAAAAAATTAAAGGGCTTAGGGATATAGCTCAGTTGGTAGACTGCTTGCCTCACATGCACAAGGCCATGGGTTCAATCCCTAGCACCACACACACGCACGAAAGAAAAATAAAAAGAAAATAAAATTTTAAAGGGCTGGAGATGTAGCTCAGTGCTAAAGAGCTATTGAGTTTCATCCACAGTACCAAAACCAAAAAGAAAAAACAAACAAACAAACAAACAAACCAAAGCAAAACAAAAAAACATGTTCACCTAACATAAGGCAGCACCTCGCTCAAAAGGCTTTGAGTTTTCACACATATTCAAGATTGTGAAATAACTCCCTAAATACAAGACTTCATTTTAAGGGATGTGGAGTTTGTTTTATAGTGGAAATTTAGGTCAATGTGTCTTTTGTAAAAAATAATGTCTCACATCTTCAAGAACCAAAATATCTGTGAAAATTAGAGGAAACTAACATTTATTTAGTGTTCTCTTCGTACCAAGCTTTTCCTATGTGTCAGTCCCTTTAATCCTATGAAATAAACTTTATTGTCCTCATTTTACAAAAGTAAAAACTGACTGTAAAAACCATTTACTATCTTGCTACTTGCAAACAAGCTAAGCCACAACACTTGCTTATTTAAAGCCATACAGTGTCCATTCCTCTGAATTACCACAGCCACTGTAGCTCTAAGCCAGAGGGAGAGAGAAAGGGGCTGGAAGGGCATTTATCTGCTTGTTAACTATGGTGGCCACAACTTCCCTAAAATTGTCCTCTTCATAGAATTGAAAATCCTATGTCCCAGGAACCCCCTCAATTCTGGTCAAACCAGGACTGTAGGTCATCTCAACACTATCCTCTAAAACTTTTTTTGGACTATGAGGGGCAGGACAGGGAGGTTCAGAGCCCCTGTAAGTACAAGTAGAATAGATGGCACAATAGAGATATTGCTGGGTTTTCTGTTAAGCTGTTTTCTGACATGACATTATCTTGGATTCCTTGATTCTCTTTATCTCCTTCCACCATTTACTTTCATTCTGCCTGGCAGACCAGTTTACATGACTCACACAATGCATCTGGAACACCTTAGACAGTTTCATTAGGGCTTTTGTCTATCATGGTATATTAGTCAGCTTTTTCACTGCTGTGACTAAAGACCTGACCAGCAGAACTGTAGAGGGGGAAAAGTTTATTTAGGGGCTTGTGGTTTCAGAGATCTCAATCCATAGACACCAGGCTCCATTTTCAGGGTTCAAGGTAAGGCAGAACAATGTAGTGGAAGAGTGTGGTGGAGGGAAGTGGCTCACATGATGATCAGAAAGCAGAGAAAGAGACAGACTTCACTCTCCAGAAACAAAATATATACCTCATAGCCATGCCCCTAATGAACCACATGCTCCAGCCACACCACACCAGCCTCCAGTTACAGCTAAATTAATCCCCTCTGGGATTAATTCACTGATTAGTGCTATAACTCAATTATTCCTCCTCCAAACCTTCTTGTGTTGTCTCACATGTGAGCCATAACACTAGGTAATTAACTATTGTTAGCACAAGAATAATTTTAATATTAAGGCAACTGTTAAAAGGGTTCTTGCCAACAGTGGTGTGTATTGCCATTTAAAGTACACTAGCTTGTTCCTGTTTAGCCCCCCTGACAGACTGCATAGGTATTGGCTTCTACAGTGAGGCATGCATGTATCAGGCAGGCCTTTGGCTCTCAAGTTTCTCCACGCCTGCCTTATCACAGTGCCTAAAATGCTATCATTACTAGGGCTCCAGGAGGATGCTCTATGTTAGAACAGGAGGTGGGACAGAAGAAGCTTTGCTTGCAATCTGGCAGAGAGTAAGCCCTGCCTTATTTTAGATGCAGCAAATGTGCTTTTCTAGCAGTTCTGCAAAGGTGAACTACAGGCCAGGGAGTCAAATGTATTATAAATTCATTTGTTTTGTACAGTGTTGGTCTAAGCACCTTTAAAATTTTAAGGCAGTATTTGGGAGAAACGATCATTCCAACCAGAAAAAAAAATATGTATTTTTATTTAAAAGACAATTCCACTGAGTTGGGTAATTCCCTGGAGACATTATAGCTATCTTCATTCTTTAAGTCAAAGGTCTCTGTTCTTACAAGAGCTATTCTATCAACTTCAAATGACCTCTGTTGGGCTGGTACAATACTATAAAACAGTTATTTTGATCCTTGGCAATGTTTATTGCCTGTTTGTACAATTGAAAGAACAGTTGCATCCTGGCATAATGAGGATACTTTTCAAGTCTCAAGTCAAATGTTTGGCCTTAAGGAAAGAATGAAGCCAGATCCTAAGAGATAGATTTGTAGCAATGTTTTGTTCATTACAAGAACATTCTTTAATATGGAAACTCTGTTGCTAACATTGTGATTTGTAATGCTGAAATCACATATGCACAAACTTTGCTTCTGTCAATATATGGGATCACAAATTCCTTATTTTCAATGCCTCAGAAATTCATAGTTCAGAAAATGTGCTATGTGTAAAGCTACCCTATTGCTCACATAAAAAATTTTAAAAAAGCATTTCATACACAATCTTGCCAAGTAAGAAGATGATCGTAATTTTTTAAATTAAAATAAAACACACAAAAGCAAGATTCATAGACAAAGTCTTAGAGAATCACAACATGAGGATAATAAAAAAATCTCTGACAAAATATTCAAATAACCTATAACAATAATGACAAAATTATCTGTCCTTGGAATCCTACCTGACATTATTATTATTATGGAACACATTTAGAAAATACTCATAATGATCAAATATTTGTAATCAAACTAATCTTGTAAAATCAATGCCAGAGTCCTTATGGTTATCAATATAGATTTCTATCCATTCTATGAGTGTTGGGCGGCCCTGGAAAACTATAGAATTAATCAAGACATAAAATTGCAAGACATCAAATTCTACATCAATGATCGGAAAAGGTTTAAACAACTCTCCAGTCCCCAAAGTTGGGTTACTGTGAGCACATGATAGCTGACATGAAGCCCCCATTGGCTCTGTTCTAATTGAGTTAATGCAATACTCTTTGTGGGATGTTGGAAAACTGCAAGAAAACAAACTCATAATGGGCTGATTAATTTGGAACCACAGGGCAAAGTAAGAAGCACCACACTGGCAATGCGCTCTATTAGTGCTGAGAATATGATGGGGGAAATACCATCATGCATAAATCTTTTTCCTCCTAATTACCTACTCAGAGAATGACCTGGACAAGATGGCTTTTGAGGGGAAAGATCAAAATTCACTTCAGGGTCCACCTGCGATTTGTAAGGGCATTTACTGAATCATGTTTTATTTCACTATGTTTTAATTTTATGTAATTTAATCTGTAATCCAGATGTGTAATGAGGCAAACAAGTACAAGGTCAACTCTGTAATTTAGGAACTAAGGAATTCTGCATTAGTTAGAAAAGTGAGACCCCAATAAAATCATCATCAGGAAAAACCAGCTTTAAGTAACACCACATTTCACTCATGTGTTAAACTCATTTATCAAAGATGGTACAATTCTTGTTCATTACTAATAACCCTCTGAGGAAACATTCTTCTATAAACTACTTCATCAAAATTGTGAAATTCTAAAACTAGCTACAGCAGAATATAATAGGAAATGACTCATAGTAGATATTTTCTCATCACAAAGTGTCCGATTCATTCAGAATATGTTTTCCTTTGGCAGAATCTTGAAAGTAAGACGCCAGCACAATAATTTCAATGTGATTAAATCCATCAGTTGTATCATTTCACCATAAGTGAACTCCACTTAGAGATAAGTGTTCTTATTACAGTTCTAGGATCATAGGTAAAATAGCTCTTTTTTAAAATAGCTAGATCCAAACATTAGGGGAAAATTAGGCCAGATAATTGTCTGAGTGACTTCATCAAATCCATAGTCAATAATTTATTAATAGGTCATTTTTTAAAGTTACAAATAATGTTCAAAAACTTTCATTATGGCACTAATTTTAAATCTAATATATGACTAGATATCTAAAGTCAGAATTTTAAAATTTATCCAGTTCAGTGAAAATTTACTGAGAATATATTATTTACATAGAGCTATATTAGTCAGGAGAGATATTGCTCATAATATCAGGATGAATGAATTCAAGACCTATTGTACAAAGTAGTGATTATAGATAATAACAATGTATTGCATACTTGAAATCAGAAAGAGTTAATTTTAAGTATTCTTACCACAAAAAGGATAAACACATGAAGAAATAGACATGCTAATGAGCTGATTTAGTGATTCCATAATGTGTGTTTGCGTATGTATACATTCATCTAATTTATGTTGTTCACCATAAACTTATAATTTTTATTTTTCAATTAAAAATAAACTAAATAAACTTAAACATATAATTAGAAATATATCAGATGAGGTTTACTACAAAAATTAATAAACAAGGTCCCTTTAGGAAATTATTTTCTAGTAACACAGTAAATTATTTGCAACATGATAAAATAGCTTTGATATGAGGACTCTTTCAAATATTTGATTGACAAGGAGAAAAAATGACTATAATAGGGATGGAAAATATGTTTACCTAATTCTACTCATTTTTAATTTATGTTTTTTTTTTCTATAGTGCATGAAATAGAATCTATTTATTATAAAACTAGGCACTGTGGCCCACAAAAAAATTTAAACTCATGTTTTGCATTTAACGTCAATTTTATGGCTCTTTCCATAACCTTTGTTTTCTGAGGCTAAAAAACAAAGTGTTACATTTCAATTCTTTCAAACAACATGCAGTATAAATGGGACTATACGTGGTTTTTAAAGCCAATAACCTGCTTTTTGTTTCTTTGAGTTCTTTCTTGCATGCAACCCAATCTTATTTCAGCTTTTCTGAACCAAAAAAGCAATGTGCTGGTGAGAACACTGCTGGGAACAGTAATTGAATGAATCAAGTCGGAATCCTTACCCAGTTCAGGTCCAGCAAATAGATGACATTTTAGAATAACTGTTTCTCCTTTGTAGCTGCATTAGCTTCAGTGCTCTCCTTCAGCAATGTATTGAAGTTCTTTGAAGACATGCCCCTGTATTTTCAAGCAGCACTTGGCTGAAAGACAGTTGCTTAGGATTTCTGCGTGGGTTTTTTATTATTATTATTATTATTATTATTATTACTATTGTTGTTTTTCTTTTTCAATTACAAGTCTTACTTTTTTATTTAGAAATTTGACCACTTCAATCAAGTCTGTTTAAACTATAGCAAGCAAATAAGACTTCAAATAAATATGTCTGGTTCTGTTTTTAAGAATAAGAAGTGATTCCACAGTGGAAATAACCAAGTTAAACTCACAAACTATGACCAAACCTATTTCCAGAGTCTTTCTGCTTACAAACTCAATCTGTATTCTCTAATAAGATATGGGGATTCAATTCCCTGTTGAGAACAAGAAGATATTGAAAATTTATACAATATGTGCCATAGGAAATGGTATTTTGTTACGTTTTCATAGCCCTTTCTAATTTATCTATGTTATTAAGTACCTTTAATAACTTACAAAAGAAAAGCAAAGAAAATATATGTTAAAAAATTCCAACAAAGTATTTTGCCGTGTAAATCCAGGGTACTGCCTTACGTAGAGGAAAGATGGGCAAACTAGACAATACAGGAAGTTTAAGGGCAGGGTTTACATTTTTCTCTCTTTTGAATTTTACATAAATAGGTCCGTTTGCCCAACTATCTCATGAGGTAGCTAAAAATATCTCTGCACTAATAAATCAAAAATTTTATTTTGAAAATTTTAAGTCAGTTGATATTACTTTTGAAGAAAATGTGTACCTGTAAAGAACATTTCCATCCGAAGTACATGTATGAAGACACAAATTGGTCTGAATATGCTTTGTATGCAACCAGAGATGTGAAAATTTGTGTAATAAGAATTGTAATGCATTCACTGTCATATATAAATGAATAAATAATTTAAAAAGAACATTTCCCTGCTCTTTTAAAATATATTGACATATTTTCTAAAGAAGTCAATTTCTGATCCTATTAGAAAAATGATATTGGTCTTGTATGAGGGGCCTTGTGGAGATATAATTCATGTTTCCAAGGTAAAATATCCATTCTTTTCCCTATACATCACCTAACCTGAGGGGTGAGATAAGCTAAGAGTCTCTCATTCTTTCTGTCTTGTCTTTTGGTTTCTCTTTTTTCCCCTCCCTCTGATAGGTTTGAGGACTTTACCAGGGAAGTTAAAATCTTAACTAGCTAGCTAACACAAGGTATCTGTGGGCAGGTGAGAGAGGGCAGATTCAGTCAAGCTAAAAGCTTCACCTTCAGGATCTACCACTTTAGAAAGAAAAAACCTTGTTGGGGCAGGACCCAAATGGCTATAGTTACCCTCCCTTGCCAAGACTTCGGGCGGGCTATGTTATGTTGGTTTTAGTGTGTGTTCCAGCTAGGGCTGAAACCAGCTATGCTATGCTTAGTCAAGGTCAGAAACACTGATTCAGGAACTTTATTCAAGGTCATAACATTAACTAGTGAGTACACACCCCTATGTAACTTGTTGTTAGTGTGCCTTCTTTGTTTGACCTGCAAATAAAAAGGGCCTATGGAAAAGACTTGGGGGCAAAATGGAACTGGCTAGGGGATAAAGCTGAAGCAGGAGGCTGTGGCCACCACTGAATAAAGCATGTCCACTATCCTAACCATGTCTTGCATCTTCTTTCACCTCTGGGATCCTGAATCTGTTCCTTGGGTCTCAGCCCCCTATGTGCCTATATATCCTAAGAAGTTTTCATCTTTGTCACTTGCATGAAACATTGTTTTTTGTTTGTTTGTTTGTTTGCCAATGAGTCTTTTTTAAAAAAAATGTGGTTAAGTATTTCTTTTTTTCTTTTTCCCTTTCCACATTCCTTTCTGTCCTTTTGTTGTTGTTTTGCCTTCTGAATTTCATATGTAGCTGTCATAGTCAGCTATTTCACTGCTGTGATTATAGGACCTGACCAGAACAATTTTAGAGGAGGAAAATTTATGTGGATGCTTACGGTTTCAGCAGTCTCAATACACAGACACCAGACTCCATTCCCCCCGGGGCTCAAGGTGAGGTAGAACATCATGGCAGAAGAGTGTAGCAGAGGGAAGCAGCTCACATGATGATCAGAAAGCAGAGCGAGAGAGATCTGCACTTGCCAAATACAAATATATACCTCAAAGCCACACCCCCAATGTCCCACCTGCCTTCAATTCCCACCCGATTAATCCAATCAGGTGATTGATTCACTGATTGGGTTAAGGCTCTCACAACACAATCATTTCCCCCACTGAACCCTCGAGTATTATCTCACATGTGAGCTTTTGGGAGACAGCTCAAATTAAACCATAACAGTAGCTAAAGAAGTCTTCTTCATTGAAAGAGTAAAGAGCCCTAAATGTGCCTGTGTTTTCTATCCCCATCTTTCTCACCACTTAGCAAAATGAAGCCCTTTCCTTCTCAGCAGGGATACAGCCAGGCCTTGTCCTCCATGTTCCAGCAACACTGAAAAGCCAACAGTTGTCTGCTTTTGCCAGGTTCTGTCTCACCTGAGTGGCTTTATTCATGTTGGTCCCAGTTCCACTAAAACATTTACCCCTCTATCCTCCATTCTACATAGTTAATTTTACACATTGTAAAGAGGTCAATAAAGGGAAATTACTCAAAGAAGACCTTCTTCCCCCAACAGTGCTGGCTGTCTGCTTCGTGTGTGTTAATACTCTGGACTTAATTACACAATTCATATCTGTCTTCTCATGTGACTGTGAGTTACCTGTTGAAGAGAACAGTCCCTCAGTAACCCTTGTTTCTCAGCCTGGAATCTACAATGATGTCAAGAGATTTTTGATAAACTGATGAAAAATTAACAAAGAATTTATAGAGTTATCATAATAATAACATGAGCCGAAGTTTACAATTTCTGAAATGACTAAAGTTAGGATTTCCAAATCCTCCACAAGATGATTTTGAAAAAAGCAAACCCTTGCTTCATGTTATCTATGGGGCTCACACTTTTCCTTTATCATAATTTTCTTCTGAAATACTGTGCAAGTATTGAAGCTGGAATCCATCAGGCTTTTGTGGATCTCTTATTATATTACTCTGAAAGAGATTGCTTTGTGTTTTATACTTGCATATGAAAGCTGCTTTTCCCCCCTTTGCATTAAAGTCCCAAAAGCATTTCCAGAAAACTTAGATAAACTTAATTTATCAAAGACACCAAAGGGGGTTTTAACATATTAAAACAAAAACACAGGTGAGCATGCTGAAGTATATATCTACTTTGGAGAAATCATTTTTATATTATAAATATGCCTTATTTTATAAAGGAGAGCCTTCTTCCAGAAAGTCACATTTGTATATATTCAAAATAAATTTTAAAAAGAAAAAGAACTAGTTCAGTGATTTTAATTATCACCTACATCATAATGTTTGATCTTTAACTTTTCTTTCTGGCCTCTGAACTTGTCTCCAAGAGACAGTTTTTCATAAAATGCATATGTTACAGAACTAAAAATAATAATAATAGAAATATCATTATTAATCACCTACCTAGACTAACATATACTTGAAACATATATATGCATGTATATATACATCACTTGTTTATACATAAATACATAATACCCACATTATTTGAATTCTAAAATATAATCTTATGAGGGAGAGATTACTGTTTCTTTTTTTTCCTTTTTATTAATCAAAGGGCAAAATGAGGCACAGCTTAAAGATGGTAGAGGGAGTGGACAAAAACTTCAGCACAGCACTGTAGCTCCAGGATCTTTACACCCCTACCTCTTGCTTCTCAGCCTTTCATGGCTTGAAGTGTGTGAATTATAGAGAAAGATAGATCTAGATTCAAATCTGAGGACTAGTAAAGTAATCATGGAATTTTCTATTAGTAATGATACTATGACAACTTTGCTAACCAAGCTGGATAGCAGGAAACACCCTACAAAATGGAATTATTAAATCTCATGATGTTGTTGGGAAGGTAAATTGAAACATTATGTGTAAAGTTTCCAACATGGTGGCCAGTACATAATAGATGACTAGTCAATGTCAATCCCCTTCCCTCTGGATATCCCCCACCTACCTCAAATTTAAACTACAACAGGTAAAACCCCACTTCATGTCTTCAGGCAGTGGTAAAATAACATGTACCAGTAACCTTTCATATAATTCTAAACTGTCCTTTACCCAAAAAACAGTTCACCATGTCAAATCCATCATCTTCTTGTTCTTCCAGCTGACCATTTCTCAAATATTTCACATGGCCTGTTTTCCCACCTCCAATGCTAGCACCGTCTTAATGTGGGCTCTTAGAAACTCTCACCTAAGTTATCACTATGGTTCCCAAGTTGTTATCCTTGTCTAGTCCCTCTACTGCCCAACTCACTGATGACTACCTCAGTTTCTAAATTCCTGACACACAGATCTGAAGAAAGTCATTCTGGTGCTTAATGACCTCCACTATTTCCACACGGCCAGTGGAGTAAAGCCCAAACACTTGCTTAGCAGGTATGGTTTCATCCTGCCTCAGCAAACTTAGCTCCCACTACTCCATTCTACACACTGGAAGTAACACCAAAAAGCTAGGCATTTTAACACCATGGTATAATGTGAGATGAAAGCCAATTTCCCTGTTTTTTGCCTGTGTTCTTAACCCCAGAATAGGCTTTTGAAACTTTTGATGTTAGATAGTAGGTAGATTGATAGATACACAATTGTTTTGTTAGACGAATTTACCAAACAATAGATTTATTAACTCCATATATCCAACCATTCTCCAAATACATTCTCTCATTATTTAGGTCTCATATCCTTCAGAAAGAGGGTGATCTATATTTATATAAAATCAGATAGGGTATAAAGACAAGACGATAATTCTCCCAGATTAACATTTTATCAGAAGAGAAGTAAGGTGCTGTACTAATGGTCCACATAGAGACATTAAATGACAAAAACTTAGAAAGATATTATAAATCAAAGCTTAGGGAATGCCACATTCTTACTTGAGCCACATTTTACTAATGATATCAGTCAGTGAACATATATACTAGACGTCAAGAAGCAAAAAATTATGTTCTACAAACCTCATCAGAAAATTAGAAGGCTCTAAAACTGTTAGAGAAAATATTTTTACTAATTCCAGCTTCATACTACTACTTCTGAGATGCAGGGGCTACACTAATCATTAAAAAAAAAAAAGCAGATTTGATTCAACTGCATTAGATTTATGAGCCATTTAACCCAGAACCTTGTCCTCCTCTCAGCCACTCCCCACTTGGGTCTTTGTTTCTGAAAACATACAGGGAGTAACCTCTCGGTATATAAAGTGAGTAACCTCTCAGTATATAAAGTGAAGATAGTAGAACTGTATGGTTTTGCACAGTGCACACAGGGTTGTTGAGTATTGTAAGGAATAATATTAGAAGCAGAGGTGGAATCCCTGCTAACATTACTGTTGGACAGTCTTCCACATTCCTCATTCATAATGCAAGACAGTTAATGGAACATGACTCACTTACCAAGCAGAGGTGAGATTCTCTTGTGCCTCAGTAGATGAGTGGCCATGGTGCTTGACAAAGAGCTCAGGATTGAGAAAACAAAAGCATCTTTCAAGGCTAGATGCCAAAATGCAAATGAACACTGAAAGAGGCTAAAGACACCATATCCATCACCTATCCACCTGCTGGGAAATGATAATGTGTTTTCATAAGTGAGTGGATGAAGCAGTCTTTTGTCAAAGGATTTTTGAAAAGATATTTATAATAAGGATAAAGGAGGTTTTCTGCCCTGAAGTCTTGGAAGAAGTACATAGCACTAAAAATAATTTTATACAATAAATAAAATAAAATTCTGAAAGATGCTCAAGAGAACATGGTCTGTATATAACAAAAGGGAAAGGACTACCACAAACAGCAGAGACACACAAAAATCTGGCTGTAGACCACAAAGAATCTCAACCATATTGAATAATTAAAGTTCACTGAGAGGAAGAAGAAAGTAGAGTCAACACAGATCATTCAATGGGTACTGAAAAGGAAATTTGGACGAATCCTTTTATAAAGTAAAGGCAAAGAATAAAGGTATTAAAATAGTAAGGTTACGGTTCACACAAAGAACTAAGAATAGAGAGCTAGTGTAACAATCAGGTTCCCTAAGAAAAAGCAAGAAAAATAGAGTATACCATGAAAAATCAAACATATCAAAATAATCTTTCTGAGGTTAAACATACTTAAGGCCCCCAACCTTCTGATTCTGGTTTATTTCACTTAGAAAAAGAAGGAAATATTAAAAAGGGGGATCACATGAAAATAGAAGGAAGAAGGGTGGAGTTGAGGAAGTGGACTCGAGGGGAGGAAGGAGGGATGGGAAAGTGAAAGAACTATAGAATGAAACTGACCAAATTATGCCATTTGCATTATGAATATATTACAATGATTCCTTCTTTTATATATAACTATAATGCACCAATTAAAAGAATAATAAATAAATAGAAAGAAGACCAATAGAGTAGAGGAGGCAGATGAGGTGGGAGGAGTATTGGGGATTAAAATGGAGCCAGTTATGATAAATGCATTTGTGAATATCTCAAAATGAACCCGACTACTATGTATGACTACCATGCACTAATAGAAACTTTAAAAAATACTTCAGACTATAAATCCAAATATCTCACCAAATCATTTGGGAAAAAAAGAACACATGGACACCCTGGCAATTGAAAAGCAAAATAGTAAACCTGGATTTGAAATAAAAAGCTATATGTTTTCTTATAAGAAAATTGCTAAAGCCAGGTGACAAAAATGGAAAAATTGAAGATGAACAAAACACTGCAGGCAAAAGCAGACCCAAAGAAAACTGCAATGGTCCTATTAAAGTAAGGGTAATGATATTTTAGAAAAAAGCTTGTTTTTGTCACAAATTATGTCCCCTAGCACAGGAAGCTTATTTCCTCATGGAAGCAGAGAAAGGTAAAACCTAGATCAGAGAAATGACTAATGGGCTTTGAAACCACATGGCAAGCTTGCTCTGAGGGGGAGCTGCCCTGTATCACCTATATCACAGGGCAGGCAAGGAAACACCCACATAGAGTTGGTTCTTTCTAAACCCACTTTGGAGACAGAAACTCACATGGGGAACATGCTCATGCAGTTGGATGCCAGCTCCAGGAAGGGTTGAACAAAAGGAGAAAATAAAGACATTAAAATGTGAGCCAGAATGATTTTACCTGACTGAGACCAAGTTTACTTATTCATCTCTTCTCACTGTGTATGAGAAGAAAGAGAGAGAGAGCATGGAGACCTGATGAGGAAACATGTATTGTTTATAAAGTTCTTCTCTGTGTGAATTCTATCAAGGGAACCTATTCCCTCCTCACACTGCAAATTAAAATACAGTCAACACAGTAAATACCTGTCAACGTGGCATAGCAGTTGAGAACATGGATTCTGAAGCCGACTGCCTGATTTGGAATTCAGTTTCTTGAACTTTCTCTGTCACAGCTCACTTAAATATTAAGAGGAGATAATTATACCTAACTATAGAGGATGATAAAGATCAAATGTATATATACATGTAAAATGCCTAATGTTTGTGATAGAGATATTTGTCGAATAAATGTGTGTCCCTGTTAATATCTGGGAAAATAAATGTGTTTCTCAAGATTGTTAGTTTTACTCGAACAAACTAAATTGGAGTGACATGAGCAAAAGAGGATTTGGCTCAACTAATGGAGCTACCAGAGGAACTTAAACTATAAAAGCACAATGGGTGCACAAAGTCTCAAGATTAATCAAACCCTGGTTTTAAATACCATAAGAATTTCCTTTCTTCACCTTTTCTAATTACCAGGTCAGCCATCACTTGGCTGTTCCCACTTAGTAAAGTGTTTAGGCCTAGACCAATTACTATGACCAAGTCAGCAAAAATCATATAAAAATGGTAGCACCACTTGAAATCACATGGATAGAGGGATAAAAATGTATAACAATCATAAAATGTGCTTTGTGCCTAACACTCTTCTAAGCATTTTACATGTGTTAATTCATTTATTGTTCACAATTCTCTAATGAGGCATTATTATTTCCATTGTATAGGAGAAGAAGTAGAGACAAGAGTGATTTTAAAATGTGCACAAAGCAATACTCTTATTTATTATGAAATTAAAATTTTAAGATAGTCAGCATACGTGTTTACCTGAACTTAGATTCAGAACAGAGCTCTGGCTTACCCCAGATTCCTGAGGCAGATAAATAAATAGATAGATAGATGATAGATAGGTAGATAGATGGATGATTGGCAATTGAGAGAAATACATAATTACTGTAAACTTTTATCTTGAGGTTTTAGGTGATGGGTTGATTTTTAAATTTCTCTATAATTTATCTAAAAGTCAAAGTTTAATAAAAACTACCTTCTTACTTTTATAATCAGATAAAATGATAAAACTTTCAGTAAATATCAACTTTCCAATTTAAGACAATTTATTTGGCTCTGTTAAAACACAGATTGTTTTTAAATGAATCAATCTCTTATAGTAAAGAAAAGAAATCAGAGAGTCATGAGACAAACATATATTGAAGATGAAATAAGTTGAATGAAGTTGTAAAGCAGAACACAATGTGGAGGAAATGAAATATAAGAGGGAACCACTGTCACAAATCTTAGGCTAGTTAAAATAGTTAAAATAAAGTGGTTTCTTCAAAGTATGCACACAGAATAACTGCACTGGAAAACCCCTATCTGCTTCTCATGCCATGTATTACAGCATTTATACCCAACAGAAAAATGATCACTAAACACTTCTCCAGAAATAATACAATTCCTTAGAACTCCAAATTTGAATATGAGCAGTATTCAAATGTCTCAGTCTGGTCCAATCCTACTTTTCCTAAATAAAATATTCATGCTCAAATATCTAGCATAAATACTATAAGAAAAGACATTGACATGGTTTTTAAATAGATATGATTGGTCTTATAAAATACATTGGGTCAACAGCTAAAAATCATTTCTACATTTAGAATATAGTAAAAGTGAGAAAAACAAAGTACAAAATAAGAAATGAACCCAAGTATTTAATAATGACAACATCTATAAAATCACTAAAATTTCCAGTTAAAGAACTGAGGTTGGATTTTTTTCATGGTGTTATTTCTTCAATCCATTCAAAAGTTGCTTATAAAAGACACATTTAAGGGGTGGGGTGGTGGCTTAGTGGTAGTGTGATTGCCTACCATGCAGGAGGCACTGGGTTTGATGCTCAGCACCACATAGAAATAAAATAAAGATATTGTGTCCACCTAAAACTAAAAAATAATTTTTAAAACACACATTTAAAATATAAGTACAGTGCTCCATTTCAGTGGCAAGTATACTAAAACTGAAAGGATAATGAAGGAGATTAATGTGGCCTTTGCTAAAGAATAACAAGTAATTTTATGAAGTACTCCATATTTTTGTATTATACACTAAAAAAATAATTAAGAATGTACATTTTGTGTTATGCCATTTTTACCACAATAAAAAAATCATAGGGACATAGGAATATTGAGTATAAAAAGGATTGACATATGTTAATTCAAAGAAAGCTGATATAGTAGAATGAATACCAACATAAAAAACTTTAAGGTAAATAGCATTACTAGAGATAGGAAGTTCACTTCTTATTGGGGAGTTAAATTCACTGGGAAGAGATAATAATGCTAAACTTACATGGGATTAATGTTACATTACATGGGATTAATTAATTAATGTTACTTACATGGGATTAATGTTATTAATACATGGGATTAATAACAGTTTCAAATACAATCATGCTCAAAACTTGTATTTTCCACATTTGTGAATTTCCCCACTCACCAAAATCTGTTTGTAACTCCAAAAGCAATATTTATAGCACTTTTTGTGCTTATTTGCAGATATGTACAGAGCAAGAAAATGTTTGAGTTTCCCAAAGTTTGCATCTCCAGCTGAGGTAGAAGAGGGCAGCACTTTGTTATATCAGCCCTCATACTATAAACAGGTATTCTTTTACAGTCTAGTTAGTGCTGCATCTCTCATATTTTTATGGGGTTTTTTTGCTGTTGATTTTATTGTTTAAAAATGTCTCCCAAGTGTAGTGCTGAAATTTCTCTATACATGATCCTGAATTGGACTCTGGACCCACATATAAAGAAAGCTATAAGATATTATTGGAGACTTAACAAAATTTAAATATAGACAATTATTAGGGCAATTGATGACATTTGATTATGGACTATGGATGAGGTGATAGAGCAACATATATGCTAAATATCCTGGCTTTCTGATTTTAATAACTGTGCTATAGTTATATAAGAGAATGTTGTACATTTTTAGGAAATAAATGAATAAATGAAGTGTTTTGGAATTATGGTTACAATATCTGAAACTTGTCAAATAGTTTTAAAAGAACTATAATAGAAAGGGAGGGAGGAAAGAGAGACAGGGAGAGAGAGAGAGCAAGAAAAAGAATAAGAAGAGGAGGAAGAAGAAACACAAATGGGAAAAAATATAAACAAGTGGTAAACTGGGTAAAGATTTATAGAAATTATGTGTACTATTATTGAAACTTTCCTAAGGTTAAAATTATACCCCCCAAATAATATCAAAACAAAAAAGAAAAATTTAAAAAACTTGGAGAAAATAGGGTAGAAATAATTTTTTAAAAATATCCAATGGAGTTTAGAAAAAAAATTACTATAATCCCAGCAAGTAACTTGATGGATAGAGGGTCACCATGAAATAATAAGGGAGACCAAAATAAAGCACGCGGAAAAGAGCAAGAAGTAGTGTGAAACCGACACAACCTGGGTTACAGGTTGCCATTGGGAAGAATGATCCTCAAATACTAACGGGCATCAGGTTTTATAAAGAAGTATTTATGTGCCAAAAAAAAAAATTAATTGAGTACCTACAATTCACAAATGTCATGGCAGGCCCTGCAGACACTAGCAATCACACAGACACCTGGTAGGGTGTCCTGACATCAGATGAGCAGATCTTTAATCTCTGGAAGAGAAACTGTTATGGTTTGGATATGAGATATCCCTCAAAATCTCTTATGTTCATATGGGGATTTTCAGAGGTAAAATGATTGACTGTGAGAGCTGGAACCTATACAGTCTGCCCAATTTGAAAAGACTGACTGGGTGGTAACTATAGGCAGGTGGGACTAGAGAAGATGGGTGACTGGAGGCACGCCAGGAGAGAATTTATCTTCCCTGTGGCACCTTCTCCTTACTTCCTGTCTGTCTCTGCTTCCTGGACACCATGAGGTAAGCTGCTTTCTTTCTACAACACCCTTCTGCCATGATGGGTAGCCCACCTTTGGAACCGTGTGCCAAAATTAACTTTTTCTCCTATAACTTCTTCATGTCAGCTATTTTGGTCACATAGATGAAACGCTGACTAACAATGCAGATATTGGTACCTAGAAATGGGGTCATTACTGTGACTAACCTGATCTTGTGGTACAGAAGAATTTAGAGCTGGTTTGTGGGGGAAAAAGTTTGAAAAACTTTAAAGATGCAAGCTGGAAACATTTAAAAATGTTGTAAGTGAAATTTAGTGGGTGATTCTGGTGGGAGCTCAGAAGACCAGGAGGCTGATAGGAATGCAGACTGTGTTAAAGAGGTTTAGGAGTGAAATGAGGACTCTACTGGGAATTTGGTTAGAGGACTCTTGGGTTATATTCTGGCAAGGCACTTGGCTGATTTTTGTTTTGAGAGAGAGAGAGAGAGAGAGAGAGAGAGAGAGAGAGAGAGAGAGAATCTTTTTCTGTAGATGGACACAACACAATGCCTTTATTTTTTTTATGTGGTGCTGAGAATCGAACCCGGGTCCCGCCCGTGCTAGGGGAGGGAGCGTTCTACTGCTGAGCCACAATCCCAGCCAGTGTGAGGCTGATTTTAAAAGTGATGGAATAACTAATCCAGTGGATGAAATTTCACTGCAGCACAGCATCCAGAATGTGGCATGGATATTGCCATCAGCTTTTAGCCAAGTGTACTGTGTGAATCAGAAGCAAAAAGCAAAGCTGAAGAATTTTAGAAACTTGCAATTTGACCAGAAAAGTACTTGCAAAACAGAAGCCAAGAAAGATATAGTTATTAAAGAGATTATACCCATGAAGAGATGCTAGTACTCTGAAAGAAGAAAATGGGAAAGGAAGCTTGAGAAATCTCAAGAATTGAAAGACTGCACCTATTATGGGCTCCAGGATATAAACAGATAAAAAACAGTTCCTTTAAGAGATCATGGGTGTATCCTGCTTGAGGGGAGAGAGGGAGTAGGAAGTTGTCTCACCATGCTCAGCCCCGTGCCCCCAGGCATTCAGGGGTAAAACAGCTGGGACTCCAAGGGCCTCAGATATTGCTGGAGCTGCCAGCAGACCTTGGCATAATCTATGTGGTACTGGTTCTGTAGGAATGCAGGATGGTGAAGTTACAGAGTCATGGAAGCTTCCACCAAGATTTCAGAGGAAGACCTAGGAAGCCAAGCAAAGTGTTGCAGTCTCATGGTATGCTGTCTCTGAGAAGGCAATGTATGAAGCTGTGAAGGTGAAGTTGAAGCTCAAATGGAGATCTCAGGAATTAAGAGATGCCCTTAATGTGGACTGTGTGCCAAGAAAAAACTGTGAGCTTCAGAGAGAGCCAGCTAAAAAGAGGCCATATGCACTGCAAACCACAAGGTTAAATGGGCAGGGCTTTGTGCATGGAGAGCACATTGTGCAGCTATGTGTCCTAGACGCTATATGCAGAGTTACAGGACCTATTTGCCTGACTAGAGTTTGGTCCTTATTTGATCCTATCCCTTATTTCTATGCTCTTATTTTTTTTTTCTTTTGGAATTGAAATGTTGACTCTGGGTCACTGTATATTCAATATATGCAACCTGCTTTTGATTTTTATCACTTAACTCCCTTACTTTGAAAGATTCCACAAAAGACTTGTGATCCAAGAAGCCATGTTTTTGGAAAAGCTGAGTAGTCTTCTAGCAAGAAAGAATTCCTCGATGGATTAAAACTGGACTTCTGGTTAAATATTTCCCCTTGACATGCAACAATAAATTGGTTACCTACTTTAGATCTTCAGTATGACACAAATAGTTATAATCCTTAAAGATGAAATGAAATTTAGGCATAAACAGCTACAAACTTTAAACTGATATGGGAAACTATTTATGGACAGAGGCCAAGATTTTGTAACTCTGTTTTCTCCCTCTGGAAAGGATGTTATCATTTGTTATTCTGTCATTGAGAGCAACATGTTTTCATCTGCAGAAGCCCTAACTTCCTTACTGCAAACCAAATCTTCTAATTTTCTTGTTTACACTGGTTTAAACATCAATTGACTTATTATAAAGTAGCAGCTTGCTTTTGAAGGAGAGTGCCCAGAATCACCAGAATACCAAACACTTATCCAAATGGCCAATTTGAGGGTTGGAGTAGACTTGAGTGATAAAAGAACTAACAGCATGAAGACATGTTTAATCTACATTTGATCTATTTACTGTTATTTAATTTCTAATATGAAAGCCATTTCTTGCTTGGGAACCAGAAGGTAATCTTAAATCATTCCATCCTGTTTTAGAAAATCATAAAATAATAGAGTTGAATATGACTTTTGAGCAAAGATTTCCCACTCATGCCACAGCACTATGGTATACTCTGAATGTGGTGAAGGGTGGAGACAGCATTTCCTCCAAACCCACAGAGGTGGGCTGTACTCCAGCCAGCTTCCTCTGAACTTATATGGCCTATCATAGTTCATCATACTGTGCAACATAAGTATCCTTGTTTTTTGTGCCATGATTTATTCCTTTCATGGCACAAAATGTTGGGAACCACTACCTTAGAAATCACATAGTCCAACTTACTTGAAAACAAATGCTTGCTATGAACATCTAGCACAGAGCTATTTGAGCTTTAGTCATACATTCTCCAATGCAGATTCCTCAATACTCCATGAAACAGTAACTCTTTCTAAAAATAACTTTCAGAGAAGTTAAAAAAAATCCCAACTTCTGTGAATTTGTACAAATCATGACATTTGAAGATGAAGCAGATTTAACATTATGTGAAAGTTTAGAATCTTGGAGTGCAGATATTAAACCTTTCTTTACTTACAGCTTCTCTGGAACCTATATCTTCAACTCTGCCAAAAGTTTGCAAAATGATGGGGCTTGAGAACTTTTCACAACTAAGCAACAATTCCATTTACATGAAAAATGTTTCTTCTTAAAATTCAAGGTCTAGAACTGAATACTCAGAGGTGATTGGATAAACCTTATTAAAATGACCAATCATGACATCAATTTTTATTAACCACAACAAAAAAATGTCTCATTTTGTTTTCTTTGTATTTTCATCATATTTCATGTTGAATTTGTGGTCAGTGAAAAACCTCAAGATGTTTTATATAAACTGCTATAGAGTCATGTCTTCTTTATCTTGTATTTAATCATTTCATAAAATAGAAAGACAGCAATTTTTTTTCTTGCTCCTATGTTCATTTTAAGCATATTGACTTCTAACCATAAAATAACATTTTAATCCCTCTTTTGTAATCAATTGGCTTTATTACTAATAGTTCTTGCAAACTTTTTAAAAAAATTTTTGAAATGCTTGAGGTTGAACCCTGGGCCCTCCATATGCTACCCTAGTGCTGTACCACTGAGCCACATCCCAGCCCTGTCTATTTTATTTTTGAAACAGGATCTTGCTAAGTTGGTGAAGCTGGTCTTGAACTTGTGATTCTCCTACCTCAGTCTCCTGAGCAGTCGGGATTACAGGGGTGTACCATCACACTCAGATCAACTATGGCTTCCTTATAAGTCTTAGTCAAATAATTGAAACAGTGTTAAAGCATGTCCTACCAATCAGACAGGAAAGGGTCCCATGACATACCATTAGATCCTTCCCTCCAGCTTACCATCTAAACACCTAATATCATCACCAAAGTACTTCTTACCTGTAAAAATTTTCCATGTCTTTTTCTATTGTAGTATAATTAAAAACAAATGTAAAATCACTTCCGGTGTTAAATAACATGAGCTTACTAAAACAAATTAATCTGAAAACAGATAAAACAGATTGAAATTTTATTTCTTGCTCCTATAAAGACAAAAAGATGTTCCTGAGTGATTGGATGGAGAATTTCCTTCAAGTAGAAATTGAGGGACACAGATTCCTTCCAACTATGGCTCTTTCATCTTCCATAGGTAGCGTCCAAGATTGTCCCTGCTCTCCTATAATAAGAGAAGGTAAAAAGGCCAGTGATATACTTGTCCTTTTAAAATCTTCACCTAATCGTGAAACTCAAAGTGGGGGAAATGACTGGCTCAGAAACCACATCCCAGCAATAACTCAGTATTATGGAATTATTTTACAGGGGACTACTAGGCATCTTTGAAATAGACCACCATTTTGGACATCATTTTCCTCATTCAGAGTGAAGGACATATTGAGGGCCTCCCCAAAGAAGACCAACCAAAGTCTCAAGAAACTTCATCCAGGTCAAAGTTCAGAATGATCTCTTGAAATGCTGTCTTCTTTGCCATGTCCAAATTGTGCCTACAAATTAACAAATAAATTAGGTTCTACTCAGCACACATTTCCCCACACCTTCCCTCCCCTCTTTCTCTCAACATAAATACAAACATGGAAATAAAATTGTAATAAAAACTACCCACAAGAAAAGAGAATGGAAAATATTGACTCTATCATGACTATTAACTCCTGCTATGTAGACATTATTAGCACCCCTTACCTGTCAGTAGAGGATATTCCTAGACTGGACTACAGTGACGCTCTCTAGTAGAGACTCTTGCCCATTGCAGTGTTCCACTGGCTCCAGCCCTGAGGAGTCTGTCCTTGCTCCTCATCCTCTGTAAGTACTGAGAAGTGAGCTGTCTTTGAATTGTTCACATTTACAGAACCTGCTTCCTACTGGTCCAACTTTAGGGATCTGAAGATATCTTATAGTCACAGGCTTTTTCTAGACCAACTTCATGAGGGTTTTGACAATTAAATTCTTCAAAATCTGCATAGATTCTGATTTCTTTCTTTCTGGTCATTCCCCTGCATCAGTTACCATGACCAACTTTCTTTCTTGGGTATAATTGTCAAGTTTACCTGATTGCTTTACTTCCTTATTTTCATGTCATCCTCTCAGTTCAGTGGCATTTAACTTGAAGCCATCTGATAGTTTACGATTGATTGAGAAGGGAACATCCACAGTGTGATCTTTGCCCCAGAGTTGTTTACTTGGAAAATTTAATAACCATTTACTAGTCAAAATTTCTTTTTTTCAATTCTATTTCTTGTTATTTAGGGTGTAGCAGTAGACAGTTTGTCTAACTTTGTAAGATCTAAAATTTCTGGACATTTTCTACCCTTTCTTATTTTTGCTTATGAACTATCAATTCTTCCTGTACCGTTTTTAGTTTTCAATTGGTATAATATAATCATATATAATAGTGAGATACATTATAACATATTTGTAGAAGCACATGACATAATTTTGTTTTGTAACACTTGCTGTATTCTTTAATGTGCAATCAATACACAATTGGGTATTTGTACCCCTGAATTAGGAGATAGGAGGCTGGACATCTGAGGAATTTTCAGGAAGCAGGTTTATTGACTGCAGGACACAGAGGCGGCTCTCGCCTAAGAATTCTTCCTCTGAACAAAAATTTTGAGAATCTTTATATCCAGCAGGAGGAGGGCTTGGAGGTTTTACATGACAAGTGCTTTCTGTTCCATCCTCTAGACCAGACTTAGGTTTCACAAGTTTTGCCAATAAAATAGAAATAATATCTTTTTTTTTTTTAACAACAAGCTTGCAGACTCTACTCTGTCACATTTTTTGTGTATAAACCTGGCATTTGCAAGAAAGAGGAAACTATCAACCACAGTAACCTCTGCAGGCATCCTGCTGATCTAACAAGAGGAGAAGCCTAATTATGGCAAGGGTCTTTTGGATGGGTGGGGGGGAGACTCTGGCCTGCTTCACCCCCAGAGTTCAGACTTATAAATAGTTGATCGGTTGTTGGTGATTACAATTTTACCAATTGTTTGTAAATGTTTTGTGTAACACAGTCACCTTTCCAACCTCCAATGTGCATTTTCTCACTATCTAGCAAATAGCAAACCAATCCCACATAATTTAATAATTTGTTGGAATAAGAACCTTTTACACATTTCCAGTTTTCATATTAATTAACGAGAAGAATGATAGAACAAACATATCCTGAAGTATGGGGATGCTCATAGCAATAGCATCAATAAGAGCCAAAATTCAGAAATAGTTCAAATGTCCTTTAACAAGATAACATATGTTTAATTTGTATTTTCAAATCATGGAGTTCCATAAAACAATGATGAGAGCATACTATCCATGAATGAAAGCCATAGCATAACATGGAATTCAAAAAATCAGAGAAAATGTATACTGAGTTGTTTTCATAAAATACACAAAGAAACAAAGCTACTCTATTGCACTGAATCCAAAATGGTGGTCTCACTTGGGCTGAGCCAGGGGAGAGATTCAGAAGATAAGTACTGGGAAGACACATGACTGAGTTTTCTAAGATGCTAGTGATGTTCAATATCTTCATTTGGGCACTTACACTAGTGTGCTCACTTAGTAAAAGTAAATTTACTATGTCCTTAAGATTTATGCATTTTTAAAGAAAAGCATCAATATTTTCACCCACTAAATTTTCTCTTTATTGTTTCAATTCAACAGTGGACACTATAATCTAAAAGAATTTTTCTGCTTCCAAAACTATGTTTATTAGTGGTTAACAGTATTTTCCTTACATTTAAGATTTTAGAGAGTGATCTATTTTTGAGTTCGTAATATTATTTACCATCTCTTGAACCAGTAAAACAGTTGTGATATTAATAAGGAATCAAATCAGGTCCACAGACACTTCTCTTCTGTTTCCTGGAACTCATTTTGACTGTCACTCAGCACCTGCATCCAAAGTTGATCACACATGGGACATCTTCAGCTCATTACAGTGACCATTTTTGACTGTTAGTTCTAGTCGCCGCATCTGATCTACTAACGTGTTCCCATGATGTAACCAGTAGCCAGTCATTATTTATTACCATCAAAATGTGCTACTTTAGTTGTAGCCCACAGCAAACAAAATATGTTTTGTTACCCAGGCATTTTTATTCTGGAGAACTAAAAAATTTCAAATGATCATTGAAATACTGAAAATGTCCTAGATTTTTAGATCCATATTCCCATTAAAGATGTGGGAACCAAAAGCACATTATTTCTCCTGCAGGTTTAGATTAAGTCAGGAAGAGCCTGTTCCTTAATTATTTTTAATAAGTGAATTATTGAAAACTTGAAAGAACTCCTTAAAGAAGACCACAAGAGTAAATTTTTAAATCCTTTATATTTGAATTGCAAATCTGATCTTTTGTCTATTGATTTCTCTTCTCAAATCTTGTTGGAGTTCAGTCTTTGCCTGATAAGCCCTTACTGTAGAATTTAGAAGTGATATCCTATATCTTCCTGAATTTAAATAGCTCTCAAGCTAATGTATGAGTTTTAATTTAGGTTTATGGTTTTTGTTTCCTATGGGTAAAGAATGTTCAGTCTATTCTGTCAGGCACTTTGATAGGGACAGGGTATATGGCAGTGACTATGAGAGCCTTTGCCCTCAAAAAAAAAAAAAAAATCACAGTTTATTGGATACAAATTTTAAAAGTGAGTAGATAAACTCTGAGATAAAGAATGCACTAAGGAAGTAGGATTTAATCCAATTTAGCAGATCAAGAAATCTTCAGAAAACAGATACCATCAGGGCCCTGAAAAGTCTGTAATATGAACTTATATCTGTGAACCACTTATTTGCAAAAAAGTATGTATTATGATTTTTATAGTGTCATTATTGCCATTATACCTAAGAGATTTGCTAAGCCCATTTATAGTATGAAATATTAAGATCAAATTTCAGATCCCTGAGGGTGGTAAGATTTAGAAGAAGGATAGAAGGTTTTGTCATCAGAGCAAACTGTTTTGAAATGCCACTTTGCCACTTTCCTTTGAGAAAATTATCTGTCTTTTCTAACCTTTGGTTTCTTAATCTATAATGCAACATTATCTTTATGTCAAGATCATTGTATATCCCCACAATGTGAGGATGGATTAATCAAAATATCAAGAATTGCTAGAAGTGTGCAATAGTTAGGAGTGTTGCCAAAGCAGTTGGGATGATGAAGAAGGAAGAATGATAAAAAATATTCAGAAGTAGAATGACCTTGATGATTGGTTGACTGTCAGGAGTGGAAGGAGGGGAGAACAACCTGACAATTTTTAATATGGGAAATGGGTGCGTAGGGCAGAGATGGATAAGGCTGTTTGAAGGTGGTTACTCAATACTATTTTAGACAAGTTGACTTAGGGGAGATTTGCGAGATAAGATGTCTAAGTAGGCAGTTGAAGACACAGGTCATGAACTCAAAAAGATGCGAGTGTTGTTTTCAAGAGTCAAGACCTAAAGGAGACCAACCAGGAAAGATATAGTTTAGACACAGAAAAAGACAAAGGTTAAATCAGGAGGAATAAAAACATTTAAAGGTGAGGCTGAATCCAGGATGGGGTGAGTAGAATCCAGGAAAACTCAAACCTGAGATATCTAGTGAGATATTTAAAAGAAAATAAAGTGACATGACATAAATTCCAGCAGAAGAGGGATTTAAAGGCAAGGGTTGACAAATCTGCATGTTTAAAACATGCAGATTGGTGTTAAGTTCATTGGTAAAACTTCAATAGCTTCAGTGGATTTTAGGGAAAAATTAATTTGGAAGAAAGCGTCGGGAGTCTGTAGAAGATAAGCATGATCAAAGACAAAGAAGTGTAAAGTGTGTTTAGTGAATATTGAGTTAACAGGACCATCTCAGGCTTCTCTCATTTGTGTGCCATGTAAAGACAAGTAACCCCTTTGGGCATACAGAGCTCTGAAGGTATCCAGCTGAACAAAAGTGCCTGCACTGAAGTTCATCTCTCGTATCCTTCTGCTTCTGTGCAGTACACAGATGGCACAACCATCTGGGGGAGCCCTGAGTGAACAGTCCCACATAATGGGAATGGAAGGTATAGGAAGGGTCCTGCTGGGACATAAATACAGAAAGTGTTTTTTTAGAGACCCTGGTGCCTAACTTTGAAAGCCTCTGAGGCTTTTGTGTTCAATTTAGAAGACAATGGGGTACACCCATGTCTGTGGGGTTCACTTAAGGAAAATGAGCATGGCAGAAAAACAGGAATGGGTGGGATCTGGCAAACACAGATGGTGGGAAAAGTACTTAGGAAGTTATTGCCACTGGAGTGCTAGACGCACAGGTTCATTTTCCTTTTGATCTTTAAGACATTTTAAATTATGTCTAGAGATAAAGAAAAGAGGTCGGGGTGGGAACAGTATTTATCCATGGAGCTTTGGTTTCCAAAATTTAGAAAGAATTAACTCCTCCAGGAGCAAATTAGGCAGATACAGAGAAAGGAAGTCTCTGTTCACTTTGACAATATGATCTACTGCCCTGTTTTTCTACCTCTCTAAGGAACTAAGATGCTTTGAAGTGCTATTTGTGGCCTTTCCCTGGGGTCTTCTTCCTGTTTCCTGCCACTAAAACGTTGAGTCCTAGAAGACCAGAATTTTAAAAAGTAAAAATTTTTGTCAAGACAGCTTACTTGGTCTTATATGGATTGCTTCTCCTACCCATGGCCATGGACTTGCTTGATTGCTTTATTAAATCAGCCTGGTTTGATGAATCTAAAAAGACAAAGGAGAAAAATGAGAGGATTAATCAGGAAAGGAAGAGAAAAACAGGTTAGAATAAATTAAGAAGCATTGTCTATTGTGTATACCTTGTTCCTTTGGAGCGGTATAAGCATGTCATGAAAACCTCATAATGATCCCGCTATTTACTATCAACATTTCACAGATAAAAATATGACAGAGATTTAACTTGCTTGATTTTACTAATGACAACTAGCTTAAAACTAGGCCAAATGCATAAGGAAATAAATAGTATCAATATGATATTGCTACTAAATAACAATTTAATATGATACTGCTACTAAATAACAATTTAATGTGATATTGCTACTAAATAACAATTTAAATGAAACAATTTTAATGAGTCCATAGGGGTAAATCTTGATTTATAGAGAGTAGAATAAATTTCATAAAAAAATATGTACAGAATAAAAAGACATAGATACAATTTTCAGTTAAATTGTACAGACAGATAGACACACACACACACACATAAATATATAATTTAATTCATCTACTTCTAGGCAAGGTAGAATAACAATAATCAAATTTACCCTTTACCTTTCTTCCTGAAACAATTAAACTAGCAAACAAAAATAGGGAGCCAAGTGTGGTCTTGTACACATGTAATTCTAGTGGTTAGGGAAGCTGAGGCAGAGAATCACAAGTTCTGAGGGTGATCCTGTCTCAAAATAAAAAATAAACAGGACATCCCTCTGACCCACGCAGAGCCCAGGCGCAGGCCCAGGGCTATTCCCACTGACCAGCAATAAGCCCAAGCCTAGACACAGGCACAGAACTGCCCACTGCACTGAGGCCCAGGACCGCACACCAGAGGGCTGCATCTCCAAACAGGCCACCCAAAGCCATCTTTCAGCCTGTCCTCTCAACCCCATCTCTAAAAGTGGTCACCATCATCTTGGGACACCTCCACCAACTCAGGTTACCTCTGCTGCTGCCACCACCATCTTTAGCTGCAGCAGCTTCTGTCTTGGGATACTGGCCAGGGGCTGGAAGTCCAACACAAGAAACTTATCATTTGATGCTACACTAACACCAACTAGGGACAAAAGGCAGGACCTGGAAGACCATCAACAAGGTTCCCGCAGGCTTGTTATATCAGAGACATAGACTGGTACTTTGGACTTTTAAAAAAGACTCAACAATATGCTGCCTTCAAGAGACCCATCTTATTGAAAAAGACATCCACAGATTGAAAGTGAAAGGATGGGAACAAATGTACCACTCACATGGACTGCAGAAGCAAGCAGCTTTTCCATCCTCATATCAGATAAAGTGGACTTCAAACCAAAGTTAGTCAGAAGGGATGAAGAAGGACATTTCATACTGCTTAAGGGTATCATACATTAACAAGACATAACAATCATAAATATTTATTCCCCAAACAATGAAACATCTATATACATCAAACAAACCCTTCTCAATTTCAATAATCAAACAGACCACAACACAATACTGAGTAACTTTAACACACCTCTTTCATCACCTTCCAAACAAAAAGTAAACAAAGAAATTACAGAACTCAATAATGCAATCAATAACTTAAACTTAACATACATACATAGAATATTCCATCCATCAATGAACAAATACACTTTTTTCTCAGCAGCACATGGATCCTTTTCTAAAATAGATCATATGTTATGCCACAAAGCAACTCTTAGCAAATACAAAAATAATAGAGATACTACCCTGCATTCTATCAGACCATAAAGGAATGAATGAAATTATAAATCAATGATAAAATAAAAAATAGAATCTAATCCAACACCTACAGTCTAAATAATATGCTATTGAATTATGCATGGATAACAGAAGACCTCAGGGAGGAGACAAAAAAATTCTTAGAGGTCAATGAGTATTCCAATACAACATATCAAAATCTCTGGAACATTATAAAGGCAGTGCTAAGAGGAAAGTTCATTGCATTGAGCTCATACATTAAAAGAATAAAAAGTCAACGAAAAAAATGACCTGACATTACATCTCAAAGCCCTATAAAAAGAAAAACAAATTAACACCCAAAGTAGTAGAAGACAGAAAATAATTAAAATCAGGGCTGAAATAAATGAAATTAAAACAAAATAAACAATTGAAAAAAAATGATAAAACAAAAAGCTGGTTCTTTGAAAAAATAAATAAAATTGATAAACCCTTAGCCAGAAAACTCAGATTACTAAAATTCATGATGAAAAAGAAAATATCATGACAGATACTACTGAAATACAGAAGTTAATTAGAAACTATTTTGAAAATTTATACTCCAATAAAATAAATGACACCAACAAATTTCTAGAGAAAAATGATCTGCCCAAACTGAAATGGGAGGACATACACAATTTAAACAGATTAATTTTGAGCAATGAAATAGAAGACACCATGAAAAGCCTACCAACCAAGAAAAGCCCAGGACCAGATGGATTCTCAGCTGAGTTCTACGAGTTCTACAAGACCTTCAAAGAAGAATTAATACCAATACTCCTCAAATTATTCCATCAAATAGAAAAAGAGGGAAACCTTCTTTGAGGCTAGTATCACCCTGATACCAAAACCAAACAAAGATAATAAAAGGAAAGAAAACTTCAGACCAATATCCCCAATAAACATAGATGCAAAAATTCTCAATAAAATTCAGGGAAATCACATACGAAAATATACTAAAAAGATAGTGCACCATGATCAAGTGGGAGTCATTCCAGGGATGCAAGGTTGTTTCAACATACAGAAATCAATAAACATAATTCATCACATCAATAGAGTTAAAGATTAAAAATGATATGAACATCTCAATAGATGCAAAACAAAAAAAAAAAGCATTTGATAAAATACAACACCCTTTCATGTTCAGAACACTAGAAAAAATGGGGATAGTAAAAACATACCTCAACATGTGAAAGCTACATATGCAAGGCCCAAGGCCAACATCATTCTAAATGGGAAAAAAACTGGAACATTCCCTCTAAGAACTGGAACAAGACAGGGCTGCCCTTTCTCACCACTCCTATTCATCATAGTCCTTGAAACTCTAGCCAGAGCAATTAGAAGAAAGAAATTAAAAAGATATGAATAGGTAAAGAATAATTCATACTATCACTCTTTGCCAATGACATAATTCTATACTGAGGATCCAGAAAACTCCACCAGAAAACTTCTAGAATTAATAAATGAATTCAGCAAAGTAACAGGATATAAAATCAACACCCTTAAATTAAATGCATTTCTATACATCAGTGATGAACCCTCAGAAATTAGGAAAACTATCTCATTAACAATAGCCTCAAAAAAAATACTTGAGAATCAATCTAACAAAAGAGGTGAAAGACTTATACAATGAAAACTACAGAATGCTAAAGAAAGAAATTGAAGAAGACCTTAGAAGATGAAAAGATCTCCCTTGTTCTTGGATAGACAGAATTAATATTGTCAAAATGGCAATACTACCAAAAGAATTATATGGATTTAGTGCAATTCCAATTGAAACTCCAACAACATTCCTCATAGAAATATAAAAAGCAATCATGAAATTCATTTGGTAAAGTAAGGACACCCAGAATAGCCAAAGCAATCCTTAGCAAGAAGAATAAAGCAGGGGGCATCATAATATCAGAACTTAAACTATACTACAGAGATATGGTAACAAAAATGGCATGATATTGGCACCAAAATAGACATGTAGAACAATGGTACAGAATAGAAGACACAGAGACAAGCCCACATAAATACAGTTATCTCATACTAGACAAAGGCACTGAAAACATACATTAGCAAAAATATAGCCTATTCAACAAATGGTGCTGGGAAAACTGTAAGTCCATATGCAACAAAATGAAATTAAACCACTATCTCTCACCATGCACAAAACTCAAAGTGGATCAAGGACCTAGGAATTAGACCAGAGACCCTGCACTTAATAGAAGAAAAGTAGGCCCAAATCTTCATCATGTTGGATTAGGTCCTGACTTCCTTAACCAGATTCCTAAAGCAAAAGAAGTAAAATCAAGAATTAATAAATGGAATGGGAGAGAGGAAGATGGCGGTGAGGGGAGTGCATTGCCCCCGTGTGCTGCTTCACTGTGTGGGAGTATGAAAAGTCAGGACGGCTAAAGGATATCTTGTTAGGAATTTCCAGCAATAGTGGGGTGCTCCGGAACCTGGAGGAAGGATTTCCATCGCACGAGGATCGGCTACGGGGACTCAAACGCGAGAGGTTTGTCTCACGGAGGGTAACACTGCTTATTCAGCAAATCGCCCCGCGGCTAGAGTTTGCAGCGTGCGCTGGGATAGAGACGCAGGGTTACAGCGCTGCAGTTTCTGCCAGCCGCGCAAGCACCGTACTCAGGGCTGAATTCTGGGTTCGAGACGGGGGAAGGAAGCGGTCCATCTCGGTTCTCCACACCGGTCAGACCACAGAGGAGGCCAGCAGCCACCATGTTGGTAAACTGACGTCACCTTCCCTGTTTTCGACTGACCACAGCTCATTCAGCCATAGATCAGGTAATTTCAGGCTGCAATTCGCCTGTGGCTTGCAGACAGATTGCTAGGGTTCAGCGCCTGGGGGCTTCTTAGAACCTGAGCTTATCGGAGCGAACACTGAGCGCGGGGCGGCCGAGTTCCGGCTCCCGGAACCGTCCCGGAACGGCCCTGGCCCAGGGCCGCGGAAACTGCTTCTGGGTCCGGGTCCTTCTGAGGGCCGGTCAGGACTCACCCATTGCTTTGGTTGCCCGGCAAGGGGAACGAAATGCTGCCATTCGCATAGGATACCAACATGGCAGAGATCTGATGTCAGCAGAAAGCGGCGGAGGAGAGAACTTCATCAATACCAGCGGTGACATAAGCAGTTGGTCTCCTGGTAGGGGGGGTGAGGCACAGTCACCTGAGCCTCCTCAATTTGTCGTTGAGCCAGAGGGGAGAAGCCGGGCCGCCGCCAGCGCCCGGAGCAGGCCCAGCGGCTCGCCAGCGTGGTGACCGCGTGACCCCAATTGGAGAGGGGGCGGAGCGGAGCCGCCACCCGCACCCGCAAGGTGGGCAGACCCGCGACCCAGTGGTACATGGGCGTGGTAGGAGGGGCAGGGCAGAGCCGCCGTTCGCGCTTGCAAGGTAAACAGACCTGTGACAGCCGGGCGGGTCAGGCCCAGTGGCCTGCCAGTGTGGTACACATGTCACCCCAACTGGAGTAGGGGCAGAGCAGATCCTTCTCCCACGCCCGGATCAGGCCCTGCCGGTGTGGTGGTCACGTGACCCCAATTGGAGTGGGGGCGGAGCGGAACCGCCACCCGTGCCCGCAGGGTGAGCAGACCAGTGATCAAACTGCAGATCAGACCCAGGGGTCCGCAGGCGTGGTAGGAGGGGCAGGGCAGATCCGCCGCCCGCGCCTCCAAGGTAGGCAGACCTACAACAGACCGGCGGATCAGGCCCAGGAGCCTGCCGGCGTGGTACAAACACCACCCTAATTGGAGTAGTGGCAGAGCAGAGTCGCCGCCCGTGCCAGGAACAGGCCCAGCGTCCTGCAGGCGGGGTAGTCACGACACCCCATTTGGAGTAGGGGCAGAGTAGAACCGCCGCCCGCGTCTGCAGGGTAGGCAAACCTGCAACCGACTGGCGGATCAGGCCCGGTGGCCTGCCGGCGTGGTACACTCGTCACCCCAATTGGAGTAGGGGCAGAACAGAGCCGCCGCCAGCTCCCAGAACAGGCCCAGTGACCTGCCGGCGTGGTAGCCACGACACCCCAATTGGAATAAGGAGAGAGCAGAGCCGCCGCCCGCACCTGCAGGAAAGATACGCAAGCAGTATGAAAAGACAAGGAAAGAAAGGACCACAAGCAATGCAGGTCAACGCAACTTTAGAAGAGGTAACAGCTGCAGCAGATGGAATGTCAGATAAAGAATTCAGGATATACATGCTTCAGATGATCTGGAGTATCAAGGAAGACATTAAACAGCAAAATCAGACAATGAAAGATCACTTCGACAACGAATTACGCAAACAAATCCAGGAAGCAAAGGATCAACTATACAGGGAGATAGAGGTTATAAAAAACAAACAATCAGAAATCCTAGAAATGCAGGAAGCAATAAACCAACTTAAAAACTCAATGGAGAATACTACCAGCAGAGTAGAACACTTAGAAGATAGAACATCAGACAATGAAGACAAAGTATTTCAACTGGAAAAGAACATAGACAGCTCAGCAAGACTGTTAAGAAACCATGAGCAGAACATCCAAGAAATATGGGATAACATTAAGAGACCAAACTTAAGAGTCATTGGGATACAGGAAGGTACAGAGCTCCAAACCAAAGGAATGAGCAGTCTATTCAATGAAATAATACGAGAAAACTTCCCAGACTTGAAGAATGAGACAGAATCCCAAATCCTAGAAGCCTACAGGACGCCGAATGTGCAAAATCATAAGAGATCCACACCTAGACACATTATAATGAAGATGCCCAACATACAGAATAAGGAGAGAATTTTAAAAGCTACAAGAGAAAGGAAGCAGATTACATTTAGGGGTAAGCCAATCAGGATAACAGCTGATCTTTCAACACAGACTCTGAAAGCTAGAAGATCCTGGAATAACATATTTCAAACACTGAAAGAAAATGGGTTCCAACCAAGAATTGTGTATCCAGCGAAATTAAGCTTCAGGATGGAAGATGAAATTAAAACCTTCCACGATAAACAAAAGTTTAAAGAATTCGCAGCTAGAAAACCATCTCTTCAAAACATCCTCGCCAAAGCATTACAGGAAGAGGAAATGGAAAATAACAATGAAAACCAACAGTGGGAGGTAGGACAGTAAAGGGGGGGGAAATAATCAAAGAGGAAAACAAACCATGTTTAGTAACAGAAATAAACAAATATGGCTGGAAGAACAACCCATATCTCAATAATAACCCTAAATGTTAATGGCTTAAACTCACCAATTAAGAGACACAGGCTAGTAGAATGGATCACAAAACAAGACCCAACAATATGCTGCCTACAGGAGACGCATTTGATAGGAAAAGACATACATAGGCTGAAGGTGAAAGGTTGGGAAAAATCATATCACTCATATGGACTTCGGAAACAAGCAGGAGTGTCCATACTCATATCAAATAAAATAGATTTCAAGCCAAAGTTAATCAAAAGGGATAAAGAGGGACACTACATACTGCTTAAGGGAACCATACACCAACAAGACATAACAATCATAAATATTTATGCCCCAAACAATGGTGCAGCTATGTTCGTCAAACAAACTCTTCTCAAGTTCAAGAGTCTAATAGACCACCATACCATAATCATGGGAGACTTCAACACACCTCTCTCGCCACTGGACAGATCTTCCAAACAAAAGTTGAATAAGGAAACTATAGAACTCAATAACACTATTAATAACCTAGACCTAATTGACATATATAGAGTATACCACCCAACATCAAGCAGTTACACTTTTTTCTCAGCAGCACATGGATCCTTCTCAAAAATAGATCATATATTATGTCACAGGGCAACTCTTAGACAATATAAAGGAGTAGAGATAATACCATGCATCTTATCTGATCATAATGGAATGAAACTGAAAATCAACGATAAAAGAAGGAAGGAAAAAGCATACATCACTTGGAGAATGAACAATAGGTTACTGAATGATCAATGGGTTATAGAAGACATCAAGGAGGAAATTAAAAAATTCTTAGAGATAAATGAAAACACAGACACAACATATCGGAATCTATGGGACACATTGAAAGCAGTTCTAAGAGGAAAATTCATTGCTTGGAGTTCATTCCTTAAAAAAAGAAAAAACCAACAAATAAATGATCTCATACTTCATCTCAAAATCCTTGAAAAAGAAGAGCAAAACAACAGCAAAAGAAGTAGAAGGCAAGAAATAATTAAAATCAGAGCTGAAATTAATGAAATCGAAACAAAAGAAACAATTGAAAAAATTGACAAAACTAAAAGTTGGTTCTTTGAAAAAATAAACAAAATCGACAGACCCTTAGCGATGCTAGCGAAGAGAAGAAGAGAGAGAACTCAAATTACTAGCATACGGGATGAAAAAGGCAATATCACAACAGACACTTCAGAAATACAGAAGATAATCAAAAACTATTTTGAATCCTTATACTCCAATAAATTAGAAGATAGTGAAGGCATAGATAAATTTCTTAAGTCATATGATCTGCCCAGATTGAGTCAGGAGGATATAGACAACCTAAACAGACCAATATCAATTGAGGAAATAGAAGAAACCATCAAAAGACTACCAACTAAGAAAAGCCCAGGACCGGATGGGTATACAGCAGAGTTTTACAAAACCTTTAAAGAGGAACTAATACCAATACTTTTCAAGCTACTTCAGGAAATAGAAAAAGAGGGAGAACTTCCAAATTCATTCTACGAGGCCAACATCACCCTGATACCTAAACCAGACAAAGACACTTCAAAGAAAGAAAACTACAGACCAATATCTCTAATGAACCTAGATGCAAAAATCCTCAATAAAATTCTGGCGAATCGGATACAAAAACATATCAAAAAAATTGTACACCATGATCAAGTAGGATTCATCCCTGGGATGCAAGGCTGGTTCAATATACGGAAATCAATAAATGTTATTCACCACATCAATAGACTTAAAAATAAGAACCATATGATCATCTCGATAGATGCGGAAAAAGCATTCGACAAAGTACAGCATCCCTTTATGTTCAAAACTCTAGAAAAACTAGGGATAACAGGAACATACCTCAATATTGTAAAAGCAATCTATGCTAAGCCTCAGGCTAGCATCATTCTGAATGGAGAAAAACTGAAGGCATTCCCTCTAAAATCTGGAACAAGACAGGGATGCCCTCTCTCTCCACTTCTGTTCAACATAGTTCTCGAAACACTGGCCAGAGCAATTAGACAGACGAAAGAAATTAAAGGCATCAAAATAGGAAAAGAAGAACTTAAATTATCACTATTTGCAGATGATATGATTCTATACCTAGCAGACCCAAAAGGCTCTACAAAGAAACTATTAGAGCTAATAAATGAATTCAGCAAAGTGGCAGGATATAAAATCAACACGCATAAATCAAAGGCATTCCTGTATATCAGCGACAAATCCTCTGAAATGGAAATGAGGACAACCACTCCATTCACAATATCTTCAAAAAAAATAAAATACTTGGGAATCAACCTAACAAAAGAGGTGAAAGACTTATACAATGAAAACTACAGAACCCTAAAGAGAGAAATAGAAGAAGATCTTAGAAGATGGAAAAATATACCCTGTTCATGGATAGGCAGAACTAACATCATCAAAATGGCGATATTACCAAAAGTTCTCTATAGGTTTAATGCAATGCCAATCAAAATCCCAACGGCATTTCTTGTAGAAATAGAGAAAGCAATCATGAAATTCATATGGAAAAATAAAAGACCCAGAATAGCAAAAACAATGCTAAGCAGGAAGTGTGAATCAGGCGGTATAGCGATACCAGACTTCAAACTATACTACAGAGCAATAGTAACAAAAACAGCATGGTACTGGTACCAAAACAGGCGGGTGGACCAATGGTACAGAATAGAGGACACAGAAACCAATCCACAAAACTACAACTATCTTATATTTGATAAAGGGGCTAAAAGCATGCAATGGAGGAAGGATAGCATCTTCAACAAATGGTGCTGGGAAAACTGGAAATCCATATGCAACAAAATGAAACTGAATCCCTTTCTCTCGCCATGCACAAAAGTTAATTCAAAATGGATCAAGGAGCTTGATATCAAATCAGAGACACGCCGTCTGATAGAAGAAAAAGTTGGCTACGATCTACATACTGTGGGGTCGGGCTCCAAATTCCTCAATAGGACACCCATAGCACAAAAGTTAATAACTAGAATCAACAAATGGGACTTACTCAAACTAAAAAGTTTTTTCTCAGCAAAAGAAACAATAAGAGAGGTAAATAGGGAGCCTACACCCTGGGAACAAATCTTTACTCCTCACACTTCAGATAGAGCCCTAATATCCAGAGTATACAAAGAACTCAAAAAATTAGACAATAAGAGAACAAACAACCCAATCAACAAATGGGCCAAGGACCTGAACAGACACTTCTCAGAGGAGGACATACAGTCAATCAACAAGTACATGAAAAAATGCTCACCATCTCTAGCTGTCAGAGAAATGCAAATCAAAACCACCCTAAGATACCATCTCACTCCAGTAAGATTGGCAGCCATTATGAAGTCAAACAACAACAAGTGCTGGCGAGGATGTGGGGAAAAGGGTACACTTGTACATTGCTGGTGGGACTGCAAATTGGTGCAGCCAATTTGGAAAGCAGTATGGAGATTTCTTGGAAAGCTGGGAATGGAGCCACCATTTGACCCAGCTATTCCCCTTCTTGGTCTATTCCCTAAAGACCTAAAAAGAGCATGCTACAGGGACACTGCTACATCGATGTTCATAGCAGCACAATTCACAATAGCAAGACTGTGGAACCAACCTAGATGCCCTTCAATAGACGAATGGATAAAAAAAATGTGGCATTTATACACAATGGAGTATTACTCTGCATTAAAAAATGACAAAATCATAGAATTTACAGGGAAATGGATGGCATTAGAGCAGATTATGCTAAGTGAAGCTAGCCAATCCCTAAAAAACAAATGCCAAATGTCTTCTTTGATATAAGGAGAGTAACTAAGAACAGAGTAGGGACGAAGAGCAGGAGAAGAAGATTAACATTTAACAGGGATGAGAGGTGGGAGGGAAAGGGAGAGAGAAGGGAAATTGCATGGTAATGGAAGGAGACCCTCAGGGTTATACAGTGGAGGGGGTAGAGAGAGAGGAGGGGAGGGGAGGGGAGAGGTGGGGAGGGGGGAGGGTGGAGGATGGGAAAGGCAGCGGAGCACAACAGACACTAGGATGGCAATATGTAAATCAATGGATGTGTAACTGATGTGATTCTGCAATCTGTGTATGGGGTGAAGGTGGGAGTTCATAACCCACTTGAATCAAAGTGTGGAATATGATATGTCAAGAAATTTGTAATGTTTTGAACAACCCACAATAAAAAAAAAAAAGGGTGAGAGTAAAAAAAAAAAGTAAAAAAATAAATGGAATGGATTAAAACCAAGATGCTTCTTCTTTTTTAATTTATTTTAAAAAATGACAGCAGAACACGTTATAATTCTTATTACACATGTATACCACAATTTTTCATATCTCTGTTTGTATATGAAGTATGTTGACACCCTATTCGTGTCTTCATACATGTACTTTGGATAATGATGTCTGTCATATTCCACCATCCTTGCTAATTCTCTGCCCCCTCCCCTTTCCTCCCACCCCTCTTCCCTATCTAGAATTCATCTATTTCTCCCATGCTCCCCCTCCCAACCCCACTATGAGTCAGCCTGCTTATATCAGAGAGAACATTCAGCATTTGGTTTTGGGGGATTAGTTAACTTCACTTAGCATTATCTTCTCCAACACCATGCATTTACCTACAAATGCCATGATTTTATTCTCTTTTATTGCTAAGTAAAATTCCATTGTGTATATATGCCACATTTTTTTTAACCATTCATCCACTGAAGGGCATCTAGGTTAGTTCCACAGTTTAGCTATTGTGAATTGTGGTGCTATAAACATTGATTTGGCTGTGTTCCTGTAGTATGCTGTTTTTAAGTCCTTTGGGTATAGACTGAGGAGAGGAATAGCTGGGTCAAATGGAGGTTCCATTCCCAGATTTCCAAAGAATCTCCATACTGCTTTCCATATTGGCTGCACCAATTTGCAGTCCCACCAACAATGTATGAGTGTACCTTTTCCCCACATCCCCACCAATACTTATTGTTGTTTGTCTTCATAATAGCTGCCATTCTGACTAGAATAAGATGATATCTTAGAGTAGTTTTGATTTTCATTTCTGTAATTGCTAGAGATGATGAGCATTTTTTCATATATTTGTTGATTGATTGTATATCCTCTTCTGAGAAGTGTTTGTTCAGGTCCTTGGCCCATTTGTTCATTGGGTTATTTGGTTTTGGGTGCTTAGCTTTTTGAGTTCTTTATATACCCTAGAGATTAGTGCTCTATCTGATGCGTGAGGGGTAAAAATTTTCTCCCAGGATGTAGGCTCCCTATTCACCTCAGAGATTGTTTCTTTTGCTGAGAAGAAACTTTTTAGTTTGAGGCCATCCCATTTATTAATTCTTGGTTTTAACTTTTGAAGACACTTCTTCTCAACAAAGAAAACAATCAATACAGTGAAGAAAGAGCCCCACAGAATGGGAGAACACCTTTACTACATGCACATCAGATAGAGCACTAGTTTCCAGGATATATAAAGAACTCAAAAAATTTAACACCAAAATAAATAAATAAATAAATAACCCAATCTATAAATGGGCTAAGAAACTGAACAGACAGTTCTCAGAAGAAGATAGTCAATCAATCAACAAATACATGAAAAAATGTTCAACTTCTCTATAATTAGAGAAATACAAATCAAAACTACTTTAAGACTTTATCTCATCCAGTCAGAATGGCAGGTATCAAGAAGACAAACAACAATAAATATTGGGGAGGATGTGGGAAAAAAGGTACACTAGTACATTGCTTGTGGGAATGCAAATTGGTACAGCCAATCTGGAAAGCAGTATGGAGACTCCTTGAAAAACTGGGAATGGAACCACCATTTGACCCAGCTATCCCACTCCTTGGTCTATACCCAAAGGACTTAAAATCAGCATACTATAGTGACACAGCCTCATCAATGTTTATAGCAGCTCAATTCACAATAGCTAAACTGTTTAACCATCCTAGATGCCCTTAAACAGATGAATGGATAAATAAAATATGAGATACACACACACACACACACACACACACACACACACACACAACGGAATATTACTCAGCATTCAAAGAGAATAAAATTATGACATTTGCAGGTAAATGGAAGTTGGAGAATATCATGGTAAGCGAAGTAAGCCAATCCCCCAAAACCAAAGGTTGAATGTTCTCTTTGATAAGTGGATACTCATTCATAATGGGGGTGGGGTGGACAGTGGGGGAGAATGGAGGAACTTTGATTGGCACAGGTGAGGGAAGGGAGGGGAGGGGGCACAGGGGCAGGAAAGATGGTGGAATGAGATGAACATCATTATCCTAGGTATATGTATGACTGCACATGTGGTACAACTCTACTGTCATGTACAGAGAAATGAAATGTTGCTCTCCATTTGTGTACAATGAATCAAAATGCATTCCACTGTCATGTTAACTAATTAGAATAAACAAAAGAAATAAAAATTAAAAGGGCTGGGGAAGTAACTCCATGGTTAAATGCCTCTGAGTTCAATCCTCCATACAACAACAATAACAAAAAAAGGAAACAAATTCATCCAGCCATACTTTACTGCTTTATAAGAACATTCAGGCTATGACAGAGAAGGAGCTAAGCATGGAGTCTAGCAGACTCCGGGTGCTGAAGACACAGAGTGGGATTTCTGGAAGATTAAGACAGTCTTAGTTCACAGGACAAAGTACCAGGAAAGACAGAGGTGTTGATGGAAAAGACCATGGTTTTCTGCAGAGGACCAGGTTCTACCTCCACACCCCACACCCTTGAACATTCAGCAGAGCATTACATAGTACCTATTGTGTGAAAAAATTATTCAAATTTTGGAGAAAATAAAAACATTTCAGAATGATTAGAGAAATAGTGCCCACACATACAGGGCCAAGAACAGGATCTTTTCTGAACTGCCAGATGGTAAAACTCTTCATACATTATTGTGCAAAGTACACAAAAAGTCATTCATCCAGTGGAAGGAAATTAATATGGACTGGGAATTGTTACAAACCACCAGACAAATCATCTTATGATTTGCCAGATCCAGAAAGAAGAAACTGTTTTCAAGTGAACATTTCTAAAGACAAAGCCAAGATGATTTATAGAAATACAAAATTATCCCAGTAGCAAACAAGGCAAAATTCACAATGTCCAGCTTCTAATTAAAGATTATCAGCATATGAAAAAAAGCAAGGGTGTATTATCTATAAGGAGAAAAGTGATAGATTAATTGGACCAGAATTGATCTAGGTATTAGGATTAGAAAAAAAAAAGCATTAAAACATTTAGTGTAACTATATTCATATGTTCAAAAAGTTAAAATGGATTTAACTTTGCTTAACCATTCAATTAGTTTGTTAAAAAATGACCCAAATTCAATTTCTAGAGATGAAAATTAGTATACAAGAAATTTAAAATATCCTAAGCAGGATTAATGGCAGATTAAACACTGAAGAAGAAAAGATTAGTGAACTTGAAATTATAGAACTAGAAATTCTCCAAGAATAGAACATGCAGAGAAAAAAATTACATTTTTAAAAATGAAAAGAGTATCACAGTGCTATGGTACAAGTTCAAAGGAAGGGAGTAAGAAAGAGAGGACCAAAAGAATATTTGAACAAAAGCCAAAATTTTTACAAAGTTGAAAAGCAATATTGACTCCCCTGTCCATAGCGCCCAATGACCCTCAAGTATAACACACACAAAGAAAACTACACCAATGAATATATCATTTCAAATTTCTGAAAATTAGTGCTAGAGTGGATGAAAGTCTTAAAAGCATCCAGAGAAAAAGGACATAGGAGGAAGGGACGGACAAGCCTAAGGATTATATCAGATTTCTCAGTAGGCACAATGCAAATAAGAAAACAGCAGAGCAATAACTTTAAAGAAATAGGGGCAGGAGGAACTGTCAGTCTAGAACTTTATATCCCATGAATACACACTGTAAAATGTAAAGGTGAAACAATGATTTTAGACATAACACAGCTGAAAGAACTCATCAGACCTGCACTATAAGAAGTGTTAAAGGACATATTTCAGGTAAAAACAAAACAAAACAAATCTATGTTTTTATAAATAAGCAAAATAGTATATTGATTGAGAACATAAAAAAATGGAAACAATTCCATCATTTTCTGACGGTGTGACTTTGTGTGAGTAACATTTTGGGGCTTCAGCTTTTTCAAAACTAAATTGGGAATTATGATAGTACCTACCTTAAAGGATTGTTGATATGTGTGTGTCCCAATTAAAATAATGACCAATAACTGGCAAAATAAAGCACTTTAACTGGTGTCTATTTTTATGGCCACATATATCTGTAGCAAAAGCATAAAAACATTGGTGAGAAGTATATTCCTAGAACAACCTCGCCAGTAAAAAATAGCCAGAGGAAAGAGCAAAAGACAACTGAAGAAAATATACCCCAATTATTTGGTGTGTGATGAGTGAGGAATGGAGCTAAACATGTCTGCCCCTGTCCCCCACCACCCTACAGGAAAAATGAATTATGATAAGAAAAAAAAGAGGAGATGCTCTTCCTACTCTGGTTACATGCAAGAGAGAGACTAAAATAAATAGATTTAACTTTGCTTAATCATTCAATTAGTTTGTAAATCCAGCCCTCAGGGACCATGGATTACTGGGGATGAACATTCCTCCTCTTTGGGGGTGGTTAGGCATGAAATCCAGCCTTAGCAGCTTAGGCACATAACCACTCCCAGTCAGTAAATTGAAACCTAGAAACACATTTAATGAGCTTATCTGATTCTAAAATCTAGTTCAAAGGCCCCTGAGATTTGTTTTTTTTTTTTTTTTTTGGGTCATGTGGATTATTAAACAAACTAAAGATGCTTTCAAAATTGAGGTAGACACTAGAATATAGTTTACTAATTGACTAGAGTAATATAATTGCTGTAAAACCTGAATTTTAGAGAATGGATCTATTCTTTTTCTCATAAACCAATTTAAAATGAATGCTATGATAATGCCAAGGTTAGGTATATAGAATTATTATGGAAAGCATTTACATGGGAGTTATTAAAACTCCCCAGATAAGATGATCATTTAGCATTCTTTCACACTTTAAAAATAATTTTGGCAATGGAACCAAAACATGAAATGTTTTGACCATAACAACATCCTCTTTTCTCTGGACATAGCTGGATACTCCCTGATCAGGCTGCTGATGAACTGCTTGGTTTGCATGTGTGTGTGTGTATGTATATATGTATGTGTTTTCTTCATGTGTCTGAACAATATTATTTGTGCTATTGCTCTAAATGGCTAATAAAGCATACACAGGTAAAAAGTTTTAGTTTTTAACTCTAAAAGTGCAGCACTATATTATATCCTTAAATTATAAAGAATAACTTAGATAAATTCAATACTAATCCTAACAATAACCTGATTACCAAAACAACAACATTTTCTAATTGCTATGGTTTAGACATGAGGTGTCACCCCAAAACCTCCTCTGTTAATGCAATCGTATTCATAGGTAAAATAGTTGGACTGTGAGAGATTTAACATAATTAGTCTGTCCTAGTTTGAATGGACTGACTGGGTGGTAACTGTAGGTAAGTGAGACATGGCTGGAGGAGGTGGGTCACTGGAAACTTGCCCTGGAAGGGCTCATCTTCCCTGTGACTGCTTATCCCTTCTCTTTTTCTGTTTCCTGGGCTGGTATGAATGGCACAGTGCTCCTCCACTATGCCCTTCCACAATGATGTTCTGTCTCACCTTGGGCCCAGAGCAATGGACTACTCAGATGGTCATGGACTGTTATCTAGGAAACCCTGAGCCAAAATAAACTTTCCCTTCTCTAGGCTGTCCTTATCAGATATTTTGGTCACAGTGACACAAAACTAACATACTAGTGGCCATTGGATATTGAATCATATTTGTTGATTGAATTCACAATAATCTAATCCATAAAATGTCATACCTACCTTTTTCTACGACCTCATGACACACTACCATCTGCCACAGAGGAAGAAGAAAGTAGGTTTACACATCTGTGGATATGTATACACGCAGGGCAAGCACTCTCTCTTTTCTTACATACTTACACACACACACACACACACACACACTCACACAGAGGGTCAAATGTGAGGTCCTCGAGGTTTAGTTATTACCTCACCAGTTACTCCTGAGACTAGATTCCCATAAGAGACAACCAGCAAATATTACCACTAACTTACAGTTAATTTTAAGCAAAAGAGAAGAATCACTCTGTATTACGTGAAATGAAATGAGAATACTGTTTACTGTGGAGATGCTGATTTGCCTTGCAAGAATGTTTTGAATAACATATTAATGATGATAAATCTCCTTTGAGAAATAAAAACCTTAACTATATTGAAATCCTTTCAGTTCACCATTTCTATACATATACGCATTAAAAGAAGATTGTTTTCTTCTACCAAAGTCATTTAAAAGGCTCTTTAATATTAAATATTTCTTACAAATACTCATTAAGAACAGAGTTGTAGAACAATTCTAGTTATTCTTTGCTATTCCCCTTTCCCTGCTGCAACAAGGAAGATCTATGAACAGGACCTGTGAGCCATTTCATAACTGTTGGCAGGGAGTGGATTCAGGGCAGGATTCAGGACAGAAAAAGAGTAAAAATATTAACTCCAAAGTAGCACTGCCGTCCCTTTAATCTCTGCACCAGTACAATAAAGGCTTGTAAAGTCCTTGTCTCAGAGGAGTCAGAAACTCGGCAGAGATAGCAAATAAAAATGATCCCAAGACAGTAACAGTCCCCATAATGTTCATGTTGCATGAAAATGAGAAACACCAAACAAAAAATGAATGAAAACCAGGAAAGAAAGGAAAACAAAACAAATGAATATTGTAGCCTACTAAAAGGGAGGGAAAGACAGACACAGCAATAGAAACAAAGAGAAAAGAGACATAAAGATGAAAGTTTTTCATTAGATGGCTCAAGATTTTCATATATAATGCATTATAACACAAAATTAAAATGGGAGCTTGGTTTGAAAGAGAAAAAAGGGGATAATAACTCAGATAATCTCCTCCTATGTCTTTATCTATTCCACCACCCCATATCTTCATCATCCTTTTACCAGTATTAATATGTTTCTACTTTTGAGGGGTAGACAGTATAATATGTAATTAAATATTAATAAAACACTGTCATTTATTAGCTGATAGCTAATCAAATATGCATCTATTCAGATCTTCCATTGGCCAAGATTCAGTTAGAATCAAAGTTCCACATCCAGGATTCCTACTGTAGGAAAGCTCACGATGCATCAATTTAACAAATGTTTGTGGATGGCCCACCACAGTAACGTATCAGGTACTTAACAATATGATGGTCAACAAGGCAGACACTGCTTCTGATAGCATGGAGATTACATGGTGATACAATTTATTGCAAAATTATTCATTTCAACTATGAGGGAATTTAATATCACACATACTGACTGCCCTGATCTAATCCGGAAAATCATGTGTTGTTTTTTGTTTTTCTTAATTATGTCTAAGCTTTAGAGCTATTCCCTGTCTCTGAGTTCAAATCTAAGTTCCACTGCTTCTAGTTTTGGAAACTGAAACAAGTCACTTAACTTCTCTAACTGCTTGGCATCTCAGTTTCTTAATCAGTGAAAGAGAGAAAATAGGACCTTCTTTGTAGGACTGTGATTAGACATAAGGAGGTTAATACATGGAAAGTGTGACAGTGTGCGGCATATAATAAAGCTCAGAACAATGCTAGCTATAATCACATTTATCAAAAAGACGTGGAATAGGGAGAAGAATGGGAAAGTAAGGAGAAGAGGGAGAGCTAATTCTATATAGTGGGAATGCAGAGGTGGGGAATCTCTCATACCCCTATCAGTTATTCCTCTGTAGTGGGAATAATATGTGCAAAGTTCCTGAGAAAGGAAACATAACACTGGAGGAACTAAGAGAATTACAAAGGAATATGGTATAAAATTGTCCTAGAGAGGTAGGAAGGTCTCAGATCCAACAAAGTCTTTCAGTTCCTTGTACAGTTGGATATGATTGTGGATTTTAAGTGGAGAGTGACCCACTTATATTTTCATTTTAAGTAAAATAATCTTCATTGCAAAGAATACACCATAAAGGTAAAAATGGAAGAAGGAGACAGAAGAGCAATAGCTTCAGTATCAGTGAAGGATCATGGTGGCTTAGCCTCGAGAGACACTGGGAGAAATGAAAAGGTATTTAGAATGAAGATGTACCTGGAAATTGAGAAGAGATCCATCTACATTAATTACCATTTTAATTAATCAGGTTTCAAATTTCTGTAACTGAGTGGATATTAGTATTACCCACTGAAACAAGGAAGATAAGAAGATCATATTTTGGGGAAAACAGATTGATTTAATATTTGAGGCTATGTATTAGCTTTCTAGGACTGCCATAATAAAATACCACAGATTAGGGGGCTTTTACAACAGAAATTAACTTTTTCACAGTTCCATCCAGAGGATGAAATTTCAAGGTCAAAGTGCCAGCCCATTTGGTTTCTTCTGGGACCTCTCTCATTGGCTTGGAGTTGGATCCCTTCTGTGGCCCTCAGTCCATGTATATATATCCTCATCTCTGCATCAATTTTTTCTTTGAACGGGGGTACCAGGGATTGAACCTAGGGGTGTTTAACCAATAAGCTACATCCCCAGTCCTTTTTTATTTTTTCTGTTGAGACAGGGTCTTGCTAAATTGCTTAGGGCCTCGATAAATTGCCAAGGCTGGCCTTGAACTTGGGATCCTTCTGCCTCAGCCTCCAAGTTGCTGGGATTACAGTCATACACTACCACACCCAGTTTTCATCTCTGCTTCTTATAAAGACACCATTGGATTAAGGCCCACCATGATGATACCTTTTCCACTTAATTATCTGTTTGAAGAAACTATCTCCAAATATAGTCTCATTTTGAAGTCCTGGAGGCTAGAAATTTAATATATGACTTTGGTGAAGATACAATGTAGTGCTTGGAAAGAGCTGTAAGAAAATATATGGGTGTTATATGAACAGGATGTATACATCTGAGTTCAAAAGAAAGATCTTGAATAGAATTGTTAATGTTTCGATATATTTGTGTATTATTGATAAATAAACTCAGTATGTTGATGATGTCACCAAAAATATGGAGAAATGGAGAGTAGAAAAGGTATTAGTACTAATTGTTCAAAGAGAAAGAGAAGGTAAAGAGGAGGAAGACAGACTTCATATATGAAAGACGATTGCTGAAAGAAGGCTAGGCAACCCCAGTCAAAATCAAGAAGAGAAGAGTATGATGTCATGAAATCCAAAGAAAGGGAGTGCTTCAGAAAGAACGCGTGGTCAGTGTTAAATGCTATGGAAATGCCAACTAATACTAACTTCAGTAGGAGATATTATACACAAAGAGATAAACAGCAATACAGTGCAGTGTTATAAAAGGAACAGAAACGGAGTGACAGAGAAAACTGAGAGCCTCCATCACTTAATGCATATTTATAGAGCAACAGTATTAGGAGTGTAACATTAAAAAAGAGAAAAGTACCTGCCCTGCCTTAATGGTGTTCACTGTTAAATCAGATTTAGAGTCATCTAACAGGAATTTAAAACACAGCATAAGTGCTATGGTGACTGGTTCCAAAAAATTATTGGTGTTTTTTTTTATTTTACAAAATAAAGGGGCAGAGCATGGAGACAAAGAATAGACATGTCTAATAAAGGGAATGATTATTCCCCAAAGCATAGGGGTATGAAAGAATCCAGTGTTTGGGGGAACAAAGAGGCATTCAATGTGGGGAGAGGTGTGACATGAACAAAGAAATACCAGTGTAAACATGTAAAATGAGTCATGTTAGAAAAGAACTTACAGGCTAAACTAAGAAATTTGCATTTTTTCTATATAATATGAGTCCAAAAGAAACATTGAAATGGTATAAAAGAGTTAATTTTGTTTTATTGAAATATCATTGACAGAAAGCTGGAAGATGGGCTGGAGTAAACATTAGTTGGTGACAGACCCACCTATTAAGATCTGCTAAGGTAATCCAAAATACAGGCCAGGAAAGCCGTGTTGAACAGGTAGCAAAAGGGATACAGAAGAAAGGACCGTCTGGAGTAACTGAATAGAATTATCATATTCATTTCCAATAAGGGTGGGAGGCGACAAAGAGAAGTATAGAAAGAAGAGTCAAAAAAAAAAAAAAACAATGAAACAAGGAAAATGATGAACAAGTAGACTGAAACAATCTGGATGTCCAGAATGTAATCTGGATGGGAAAATATGCCAGAGCAATGACCCTGCTTCTTTCCTTATTGTACTCCTTCCTTTTTGCAGTCAGGCTGCCATGAGGGCATCTACACTGCCACATTCAGAGTTGGATTGTTATGGCAAACCTGCAAAGAGGGAAAGAGAATTACACTCTTGTTCCAAAACAGGATTTTCAAATACATGGTGCAAAGGTTTTTTATGGCAAAACTTTTAAGTGATGAGGTCATAAATTTTGAAGAAAAAAACCCAAAGCCCTAACAATGAAAGAACTAAAGTTTAAGCCTTAAATAGTAAACACAAAAAAGCGTGATCTTGGTCAGAGCCAATTTTTTTTTCTATCTACCAGAGAGAAAGTAAAATTTCCTTGGAAAGGGGAAGAAGAAAAGAGTCATGAGGGAAGTGATGTTTGTGAAGTAGAACATCTTCTCTAGATTAAAAATTTTTAGTGGGAGAAGGAAAGGTTTAAGATAATAAGTTGCTCAGAATGGGTAATCAAGGACCATGTAGATCTAGCTTAATTTAGTACTAGCAGAATATAAATAAAGGCATTGATTTCCCCAGGTACCCAGAGTGGCATGGAAGAACATCACAAAAGGTGCATGTTTACATTGGAGAGTCTCAGAAGCAAGTGACAGAGGGAAGGAGATTTGTGTTGCACTGGGAATGAGCATAGAGTTACCTGTGTGGATGAGTACAGGAGGCCAGATAGAAACACAAGCCTTTCAGATGATGCTCACTAGGACAGATTCTGAGGCAGGAACTAACATTAATGAGGATGCAAGGCAGGCACCAGAAAGAGAAGCCACAGACCAGACTGGGCCCCACCTCCCCTCCTGCCAGCCATGTCTATTTGTGGCCCTGGAACTTAAATGCAATCTCAGAACAAAGCAGCAGAGGTAAACCAAGAATCAACTGGAATTAATATGAGATTTTCTACTACTAGAGAGCAAATAAGTTTAGTTCTAGACAAAATTAAGTTACATTTTTGTCTGTAGAATTTCAAAAACAGACAATGTACTCTTAACTATGATTTCCAAAAAGGATACCAAAAATGATGTTTTGGGAAATATCAATCAGGACTAAGAAGAAAAGTCTAGGCACGTGATTCCAATTTGAGTGCCATCCACACAGAGATGATAAATTGAAACCCCAGAGATGGGTGAGATAAAGAGTAGAGAAGACACAGACCTCCATTCTTTATCATTCAAGGGGCAAGAAAAGGAGAAGAATGCAAAAATAGACACAAAAAGATGTGGTCAGAGACAGGATCCAGAAAAGAATATTGGTAAGAGAGATGGCAAGAATTTCAAGGTCAACGAATTCAAAATTTGCAAGTTCATGCAGAATGCACCCTGAATGTATGGAGGTTGTCACTGGCTTGATCAAGATTTTCACAGAAACAGCAGAGACAGAACCCCAATTCAACAGGCTCAGAAAAGAATAGAGAATCTGACAAAGTTGAATATGAGACATGCAGACTGTGTTTTCAGGAAAACAGTGCAGAAAGGAATGAGGGAGATCCAGAAGAACTTTCAAGATAATATTCAGTGAAGTACATTGTCTAGTTTTAAATCTGACCTTTGTGAATATTTGTTTGATTTGTTTTGTCTGTTTTTGTGGATTAACAACAACAAAAAATTCTGTAGATTAAAAGGGAGAGAAGAACAGATGAAATGTAAATGATTTACAAGAATCACTGTGATAATGTTCAATAGTGCAAAGTAAAATATTTGGCCTGGAGAGGAGCGATGTGGTGATTCATAACTTCTGAGGAAATGAAGAAGAAAAGTGCATGAATTCCAATTATATTTTTCGCAAAAAGGAGTTCAGGTAGGGTTGAAGAGTATACAAGGAAAGGATAAGAACTCAGGAACCCAGTCTTTTGAGAATCCTAACACAATTAGAATGAATAAAGGGGTAATCGAGGTGGTATGTATGGACAATTAACCTTGGGTGCTAGGGAAGGTTTCACAGAATATAGCACAGATTCTGTAAGATTTAAAGGAGGAAGGAAGACTTCTAATTACAGACAGAGCATATAGAAATCATAGGATTATATAAGGAGTTGCCAATTTGAGGATTCGGTGCAAATTGTATGGGGCTCTCTGCTAGATTCAGGAAAGGGAAGGTTGGATATTGCTCTGCTAAAGTAAAAACTAGAGGATGAAGTGAATGAGATCTCAGAGGCCTTATAGATTTTCTTCAATTGTTTTGTGATTTTTATTACGCAGGAGTACTACAGGAAAGGAGGACTTACCGCTGTCATAACACAGTATATTTTTTGGCCCAGTAGTAGAACACATTCAAAGGGAAAGTAGAAAAAGTGACACTCTGCCATCAGGTTGAATATAGTCAAACAACTATTCAGGATCACCTGTAAACCACTACATAGGTAGGAAGAGGTGGAGAGCTGAGATGATAGACACACAGTGAAGATTGATATTTCCCAAAACATCATTTCTGGTATCCTTTTTGGAAATCATAGTTAAGACCACATTGCAGGATTGTCATTTGAAAAGAGAAAGAAAATATTTCCTTTGGCTACAAGTGGGAAGATATTTACGTTGATCCAGAAGAGATTCATTTGCAGATAATGGCACACCAGATGGCAGCAAGTGGATTGTGCAGTAATCTATTATAGCTTGATACCTAGGATGTACTGCCGCGATGTTCCTTTCATTGTACATCACTGGAGGGCTACAACGAACAGGAACTTTCTGATAACACCATGCCGGAAAAGAATGCAGTGGATTTTGTTCCTACAGGTTTAAAGATACAAAACATTCAAGGAAAGAGATCTCTAAATCAATTTTGTTAGTCTGCCAAGGATCTAACAAAGAGTCTCACCTCTGCAAATAGCACTGCTATCCTAATCTGAGCAATCTCATCTGCAACACAGCTCTTTTTATTCCTTTCTAGTCAGAAAAATCACACTGCCACTTCTACATTTTTTTTTCATTTCTTTTTACTTTAGACATGTGAAAACATTTCTTAAACCACTGTTCAGATTTACAACGATGAAATTTGCTGGCCTCAGATCTCCTTGTGCTTTCTTATTTTGAATTTTCACAGCAGATATTTCTCATGCTAAAGGCAGAATTTCTTCTATCAGTCCATCGCTTACTATTGCTATATAAAAAAAAAATTCCTGCAAAACTGAGTAACTTAAAACAATCATCCTCAACAAGGATTCTGTGAGTCAGGCAAGCATATAGCTTGACTGTCTCTTTTCTGCTCCATGACATCCGACCCATCAGCTGGAAAGAAAGGATGATTAGGTCCAGCCAGAAAGTATGGGATGAAGTCATCTAGAGATGTCTTCCCTCTTCCTCCTGAGTCCTGCATCTGGGCTTCCTCACAACATGGGGGTCTCTGTGTATTCAATCTTATTGGTGACCATAGCTTTTTTTATGACCCATGCTCCTAAGTCACACAGCATCACTTCTATTGAATTACATAGTTACAAATGAATCACCAAGGCAAGACTGACTACTCCAGAAGAAGAATATTAAGGACATGTTTTAACCACCTTAAACAGCAAGTAAATAATTAATTTCATAGTATAAAACAGACTCTATACAAAGAATCTTAATTTTTTAAGGAAATGTAGACATTATACATCAATTTTTTTAAAGAGAGAGAGAGGAGAGAGAGAATTTTTTTAATATTTATTTTTCAGTTTTCAGTGGGCACAACATCTTTTTTTTAAATTTTTATGTGGCGCTGAGGATCGAACCCAGTGCCCCGCGCATGCCAGGCAAGCATGTGACCGCTTGAGCCACATCCCCAGCCCAATACATCAATTTTTTAATTTATTCTGAATGATGAGACAGTAATGTTCTAAACTTACCTGAATGTGGATATTCTCAGGTAGTTTAAATCTTATAAAATGTTCTCAACCCTACATGCAATATGAAATTTCCTAATATATTTGTTTAAGAAATTTAAGACAATTTCCACATATTATTTAGACTCAAAAATGCATGTTAAAAATTCCTTTAAGAACTTAGTGTCAAGAAATATTGTACATATTTTAGAATTAGTAGATTTCTTCCTTTTTAATAATGGTGACATAACTGTTTTGCTTTGACAACTTTGAAATTCATAGTCATGTTTTGCCCTCCAAGACAATATTTATGTTAAATTTCTTTATTTTACCCTTTTCTGATTTTCCTGATTTTTATCTCTTCCTATATGATTAACCTTAAGGTGTAGGTCCTAGAGTAAAACACCTGAAATCCTCTTGGAAACGACATGTGTATACTAAAATCAAAATAAATACTTAATAATTAAAGTTATTCTGAACATAATATAATTTTTCTTTGATAAATTCAAAGATTTTAATAGCTTATGATATCCTGGGATCCAGGTGATTAAAATCTATTTTTAAAAGTAGATCTGCAATCTGTATACGGGGTAAAAATGGGAGTTCATAACCCACTTGAATCAAATGTATGAAATATGATATGTCAAGAGCTTTGTAATGTTTTGAACAACCGATAAAAAAAGTAGATTAAAAGGTTAGAAGAGGTGAAACTAAGTCTATATTAACATTTTGACCTGGGAAGTTGCTTCATTTTAAAATTTCTTTAGATCTATTGCATCCTTCCAGCTTTTATCCTCAGGGAAAAAAAATTAGAAGACTCAAAACCTGAGTCTCCACTATTTACCTAACAACAGATTATTCAGTTTTCCTTCCTAGACTTCAATTTCCTCATTGTGATGGGAGAGAGAAGAAAAAAATAAAATAAAATTTTTTGATCTTTTAAATTTTTGAAAGAAAATTCTATCTGATAGGGCAAAAGAGAGAAATTGATTTTCCATCTGAAAATTCTTTTGCCCACATGTTCAGAAACATAAACAAATTAATGCTCTGGGGAAAGAAAATAGGGTTCTTCTTCCTAAATTATTAAGAAATATCATGTTTAAAAATATACTTCGTGCATGATAATTTTTAAAGTACAAGTTCATTATTACCAGTGATAGAAAAAGTATAAGACTTACACTTCTTAGTTATTTGGGGTTATTTTATACATAGACATATCAAAAATATCCATGTACTTGCTTTGTATATAATAGATAATAAGACTAAAAACCTGAAAGTAAATTTTAAAATTTTTAGTACTTTAAAATAAATGTTGGATCTCCCTTAACCCATCAATATCAAACTAAATTAATTGGTATACTTCTATAATCTTTCTGATCATTCAGCAATTATATAATATTCATATTTTTATTTATGTGTTCATCAAAAGCATATATCTCCACTTGTATTTTCTTAGGAAGAATATTCCTACTTTGGGCAAAACCTTATTCTATTTTACATATACACTAATTTATTTAATTTTTTCAGGAATGCTGTTTTTAAATCCCTGATACAAAAACATTTTCACCCACACCACTCAGTACTCACAGGTCTAGAAAACCCTATTTTTATTTTCATTTAATATTTTCTGAATTTTGTTACTCTAAGACAATGTTTATGAAACTGGTTTTCAGATTAAACTAGATTCCTGCTTCAGAAGGTCACAGGCCTCACCAATTTCCTTCTGGGTTCTTGTCTTGCAAATTTAAAGAATAAAATCCGTGGACAATAATGCGTTTTTGCATCCAACCAGTACTTACAGAAGCAAATAGGTTTTATGATCTATACTCATACATGACATTCATCCAAATAAAACAAGCAATAGTGAATTATCTTTTCTTTGCTTTCTTCACTAAAAGATCCAAAATCTTTCCTACACTGTTTCTGACAGATATATAAAGATTTCTGAAATTGTTTCAGATGAAAAGTTTTAAAGGACAGGAGTTGTCTTCCAGATCTCTTGCTCCCTTCTTAAATGATGCAGGGTGAAATAGACTGAACACAATGGATAGTTAGGAACCCAACATTCATTTTTATTGTTGAAAACATTGAGCAATCAAGTCCAGCAGTTCTGATGCAGCCAGTCATAAGATCAATATCAGACTTTTAGAAACTCCCAAGGATGGTAATCTTTGTATGCTAGTTGTCCGAACAAAAGCCCAACATTTCTCCCAAATACACTTGCAGCACATGATAGAAGGCAGTGATGGAGCACAAGCTCTGATTAGACACAGATAGGCCTGGAGAGAATCCTGGTTCAGTCCCTGGACACATGGTCATGACAGTTAAGCTCTACTGTCTCTTTTATTACAGTGAAATGGAAAGAAAAACTCTGCTTCATAGACTGGTTTTCAGGACCAACTGAGAAACTATATGAACATTCCTGGAATAGTGCCCAATACATAGGATTGTGTTCCATAAAGGATTTTCAGCTATACCAATATGGCACAAAGCTATTATGCTGTTTGTGCTCTCCTCTGTATCTCATGCATTAAAAGATCATGCCCATGGCATTATTAAAAAAAAAAAAAATCTTTAAGGACACTAGTTGAAAGGGATTGCCAATAAATACCAATTAATTTATAAAGACTTTAAAATCCTCAAAGAGAAAGGAAATGCCTGCAGCACCTTCATAGCCCAGTTGTCTCTCAGTTTTTTTTCTTAAGCCACCGTATTAAGTAGATATTTGAAATTGAGCGATACCTATTATCATCCCACTTGTTAAACAGATATAACTCCTAAATTATTGCCAACTCTAACATTCTAGTATCCATGCATAAAATCCTGGGGCCTCAACAGCTTGGGATGCAGTGGCCAGCCAATCCTCAAAATTTGAGGCAAGCTTGACTGACCTTCAGAATAGAACTGAATTAATTACGTGAATTTAGGATCAATGGAGAAGAATCCCAAAGATTCTCTACCCATCTTCTATAGCACAAAGATGCCTAAAATTCATTGAACAATAAACAAAATATTCCTTTCATAACCCTTTCATAATAAATCATGAAAACCACAGATCTTTGATACAGAAACTTCTATTCCTTTTACACAAGAGGAAACTGAGACACAGCAAGGACAAGTTACAAATATAATGGATCTGGGATCTTAATCCAGACAGTGTGTCTCGTGAATATCTACTTTTAAATTACTATGCAAAAATAAGGGACAAAGACTGACAGAGAGATTTTATTGTAGGACTTTTTTTAATGAGGAGGTGGGACCTTATTGGAAGGTCATTAGGTCATTGATGGAGGGTACTCAATGGGATGTGGGACCTTGGCCTAATCCCCTGCTTTACCTTAGCTGATGGGATGAGTGGTTCTGTTCCACCTCATAATCCTGCCATGATGTGCTGCCTCATCATAGGGCCCAAGGATGGGGTCCACTGATCACAAACTAGAACCTCCAAAACTGTAAGCCAAAAATAAACCTTTTCTCTTTATAATTTAATCATCTCACTTTTTTTTTTAAATAAAGGAAAGATGACGAACACAGGGGAGACTCAAATTGCTGAAAGAAGGAGAGGCAATCCCATGGAAAGGAGGAAAAGGCACAGTAAGGGACGAAAGGTACCAAGTAAACACCACATTGACTTCATAGTTGTGTCAAGAGGCTATGATGGATATGAGATCTTCTCAGATCACTATGGAAGACATTTTATTCGACCCCTCCACCTCCCCAGGACTTTTTCATCAAGGCAGAGTATAGTTTACCTCAGACGTTTTCCTCCATCATATCTGAGCTAGCACTTTGCTTAAACCTGTACTTTAGGCTTGCTGACATCCTTTCCTGATAATTAATTTATTTTTCAGTAACATAATCCATTGTTAAAAATGCTAAATGAATATACTATAGTCAATTTTTATAAATTTTCTGCTACCTCTGTTAAAGAGTGTAGCTACCACTAATGAACATTTATTATAGTCTGCTATCCTCACAGATGTACATTTTAAGTGCTACTCAAATGTCCTATTTTTTTTTCCTAAGGTAAATGTCAGGTTGTTGACAAATGCTTTATTACAAATAAGCTTTTCATGGAATTAAATAATACTCTATATTCTCTTCAACAAACAAGAGCTATTTCAAACTGGATTTTAATGAACAGCATCTTTCCTAAGTGGCTTACAGATCTGGGAGCTGAATAAATTAACATTATAAACTCACAAGGCTACATACCCCGTGATTCAAGAGCCTTCTTTCTTAGAAAATAGAGAGAAGGATAATCAGAAAAGACACCAGGAGTTAACTCCATATTTGGCAGGTGTTCAGTTCTTAGAGTAAATATCAACACAACCTGTTGGTCACAAGTCCTGATAAGAGCCAATGTTGATGATAAGCTTATTACACTTCATTGATAATGTGTTCTGTAACCAGATGATATGACCAGAAATATAAAGATATACAGAGACTTCTTAACAATCAATGGGGTTATATCCCAATAAATCCATCATAAGTTGAAAATAAATTTAATATACCTAACCTACCAAACATCACAGCTTAAGTGTACAGCACTATAGACCATCTCTTGTTTATCTTCCTGATCATGTACCCAGCAGCATGAGAGTATTATAATGTATATTGCTGTCTGGCAAAGAGATCAAAATTCAGAATTCAAGGTGCAGTTTCTACTAAATGCATGTCATTTTTGCCTCAGCATAAAATTTAAAAAACCCATTAAGTCAAACTATGGTAACTTGGGAACCCACTGTACTATTCACTGTCCCACTTACCTTATCTATTTCAGGTTGACTTTCCAGTGATTGGTCCATTGGATATAGAGGGATGAATGTGATACCAAGCCTGGGAACTGTATGTCTCTATGGGTCAACTTCTTGTCTTCCAAAATTACATTGGTCTGAAATCATACTCAAATCACTTTGAATATTTTGAAATGCATACAAAAAGTTATTGTTGCTGTGATTATCTCCTCTGATTACTGCCACATACATCCTACTAATTCTAAATCAGCAGTATTATGGTTACATGACCAAAGCATCATTTCTTATTCATGCATTCATTCAACATTATGTGATTGATGTAAGTCACTATTCTTAGGCATATACAGCAGTTATTTGAATAAATTTTCTCCTTTAATCAGTTCTATATTCTAGAAGGAGGAGACAGCCAGCAATCATTTTATGCACAAAGGATGGAACTTCAAAGGAAAACAAAAGAGGGCCACAAGGAAGAGTTGGAAGTAACTGACCCTTTAACTAGGGTTACCAGAGAGGCTTCTCTAAGGCTCTAGCAATCTGAGGCCTAATGGTGAAATGGTCTATCATACCACAGAGCAGAGGGTTTCAAGCTTAAGAAACTGCACGTTCAAAAACAGAATTGGAGAAGCTCAGCCTGTACTCTGAGTATTGAGAACAGTGAAGGTAACACAGATGGGAGAAGGAAAGTTCCACTGGAAATATCTCCCTTGCTGTGTAGAGATTACCGTATATTCATTTGGCACTTCTAACAATGAATTATGTTACTGAAAAATAAACCTAGGAAGTCTTGGAAAACTTTACAAACAAAAGTTATATGATTTGGTACACATTTAACAATGGATTATGTTATTGAAAAATAAATACAGGAAGTCTTGGAAAACTTTACAAACAAAAGTGATATGATTTGGTACACATTTTAAGAACATCCCTTTGGGGTTTGGAAGATGGAGAAAAGAGTGGTAGTTGAAAGGTCAGGACACTTTTACATAGTAATAGTGAAAGATGATGTTGACTTCATCAGGATAATAAATATGCTGGAAAAAAAATCAGATTTAGGGAGTCATTTAAGACAGCACCAATAAGACTTTTTGATGGATCATGTGTGCTATGTTAGAGAAATTGCATTTTACAACATTGACACCGGCTTTAGGCTATAAAGCACTCAGTGGGTTTGTCACTGAGCTACTTCCACCCTGAAAACACAAACTTCTAGCAAGAAAAACATTACATAACCATGATTACGAATGTGGTGTCATGAGTTTTCTTTTTCTTTTGTATTGCTAAGACTTAAGGAAAATTGCACTTTCGGATCTCTAAATGACTGAACATAGCTTAATGTCTTTAAATCGTTGCTTTCAAACTCTTCTAAAATCAAATTTACTAAAAGATTTCATCTATCTTTCTCCTACAGAATTAAATAAAAATGCAAAACTTCTTGAACATATGTGATAACATATTGGATTCTCAATGTCTAATTCTTCACTGGTTATATCATAAAAGCTAATCTCTAGATTCTTACCAATTAAAATGTTCTCTTTATTTTCTCCAGCAGTTGAATTCCTATTCTTCTTTGTACACATAGCTTATGACTGTTAAAAATGGATTTTAAGGTTGGCCATTTTCACGGAAACGTTTGATTTACATCAGGATATGAGAAGGTCACAGCTTGTCAAACAAGCCAACTACTGTTAATATTTTATTGATTCTAGTGAAAATCATTTTCAACTTGCTAAGCAAATACTGTTTTTCTTAAATAGGATTCAGACAGACCTACTGAGAAAAAGTGCCATTGTCCTGGTCTCCAGCAGAATTAATTTTACTTCATTGCGCTTTGGTATGTGGCCATCAATCCTCATTGAATATGATTATGAGGGACAGTTCCCTGAAAATCCTAGTTATATTCATTTTTAGGATTTCTAAGGGAGATTTGTTTAGGAGATCAAAAGCAGTCCTTTTTTAATAAAGTACTCCCTGAGAGATATTCATATCTAAGCAAAATATTAAAATTTATAGGCAATTGTACTTTTCCAAAATAAATTATTTTTTTCTTATGTGACTCTAATTTACTCTCTTCATAAGCTGTTAAAACAATTTCAAGATATTCTAGGTTACGAAGCTAACACTTAAATAAATCATTATAATCACCCCACTCAGGTTTTATACATTTCTTGTTATGTTCGTTTTATGCATCCTTTTAAACGTCTGGGAAAATAAAAAGGTAAGATTGGGCAAACTATTTGTCCTCTATTGACCTATTTTTCTAATTCTAAAACTTGCAAGTTGGATTATAAAACCTCCATAATTCTTTCCTTCTGCAACTGTGAATATTTAGATAGATGAAATATGTACTTTGGGGGGCTGTTAGGGTCTGTAAACAAGTCAGGATGGCGCCTGGCATTTTGCCAGAGGGAGTGGTTTGTGAAGTAATGCCAGCGAGCCATTAAGTGTGGAGATTCCTTATTGGTTGACTGCTGTATCTAGTTTATGTTACTTAAGATAAGCTGTGTGTAATGTATATATACCCCTCCTGTCCTACAATAAACGGCTTCCACTCCTGCTGTATCAATGTACACAAGTTGCTCCTCATCTCCCCCCACCCCCGGTTACTTTGCTGCAGCCGGACTGCAGCAGGGGGCAAGCTTCCTCAGCGCCCTTGGCCACTAATGGGAAATGCTATGGGGGGCTAAAGTAGCTTGAACAATGGTAGGGGCTGGACCTCCATCACGGCCCTCCCGGATCTTGTTAAGCACCTGAGGGTGACTCTGTTGATGAGGCTGGCCTCGAACTTTGATCCTCCTGCCCAGCCTCCCAATTCTTGGGATTACAGGATATTTTATTTCCTTACATCAAAGAAAATGCTAAAGAGTATCTGCAGACACATTGGGAAGAAGAGGAGTGCCAGCAAGATGTCAATCTTTTGAAAAAACAGGCTGAAGAAGATGCCCACCTGGATGGGGCTATTCCAATCCCTGCAGCATCTGGAAATGAGGTAGATGAACTACAACAGATAATCCAGGCCGTCCTAGATAATGTGTGCTGGCAGATGTCTCTGGATTGAAAGACCACAGCACTCAAACAACTGCAGGGCCACATGTGAAGGGCAGCATTCACAGCTGGACACATGAAAGCAGAGTTCTTTGAAGATGAAGTTTCAGCATTCAGGAAGTGGAGAGAAGATGGAATGAAGGTGTATATCTATTCTTCTGGAAGTGTAGAGGCTCAGAAACTATTATTTGGGCATTCTACAGAGGGAAATATTCTTGAGCTTTTTGATGGTCACTTTGATACCAAAGTTGGACACAAAGTGGAGAGTATAAGTTAGAAAAAGATTGCAAACAGCATTGGATGCTCAACCAACAACATCTTGTTTCTAACAGATGTTACTTTAGAGGCCAGTGCTGCTGAGGAAGCAGGTGTGCATGTAGCTGTGGTGGTGAGACCTGGCAATGCAGGACTGACAGATGATGAGAAAACTTCCTGCAGCCTCATCACATCCTTCAGCAAACTATACCTGCCTTCCTCAGCATAGAGGAAGACTTCCACAGAAGACCAAACTGTTCCTCAGAGTTGTCCCCCTAGTATTTAGTTTTATTCTAATGCCAAAGTAACTTACTTCTATGCGTACATATGTATGCAAGTATATGTATGTGTATACTCATCAATTTTCATGGGCACATAAGTGAGGGAAAAAAGTCTTAAATTCAGTGAAGAAACTTATTTAAAGATGCTCTATATGAAGAAATAGTTTGAGACCCTAACACTAACCCACATTGAGGGCAAAGTATAGTTGATAGAAGAATACAGATCAAATGTGTTATGATTATCAAATCCCATACCAAAATGAGAACTTAGTTTTGAAAATTATTCAGAGGCCTATTATTTTAAATACGGAAATACTTCAGAGACATTCTTAACAATTCATTGCCCTTGTTTAATGGCGAGTTAGAAGAGTTACAATAGCTGTATTTCATATTTACCTCCCTTGGTACAAAAGATAAAGATATTTGTTTCTGCTCCAAAAGAGCAAAATAAGGAAAGAAAATTCACCGGAGTCTTGATCAGTCAAGTATTTGTTATTGAAGAAGAAACTTACTAATCATGTGGCACCCATAGCTGGCACTTGCCTTGTCAATGAAAAACATATGCAGATATAACAGCTAAAAAGGAAATGTGGTTCTTAATGTCCAACAAAATGATTCTAATTCTGCTGGTTTTACCAGTTGCCTTTCTAATTTTATCTTCACACAGTTTAAGAATATATATTAATTGCTACTTACTATTTTTTGAAATAAATTTTTGCTGAAATTAGTTCATAACACCCAGAAGAGTCCTAATATGTAATATTTCCCCTTGAATGTAAGAAATGTAAATTTTATAACAGCATTATTTATCCTGGTTCAATTCTAATAGGATTCCATGTCAGTTTTATGTTGTGATTAATAAAAGCATTCTCTTCTTTCAAAAAAAAAAAAGAAAGAAATATGCACTTTAGGTTTAGAGTTGGGAAAGTGTTTTACTGCCCCTCATATTCCAATACAAAAGCAGCTGCCTACTCTACCCGCATCTAAACCAGATTTGTCTTTAGGAAATGGAAAATCCAGTTCCCATCCTATGCTATAAAGCTACAGAGTCATACTCAATTAGAATTGTACTATTCAAGAAATATCTTTGAGTTCTTGAAACTTATGGGATTATTTTAGATGGCTATAACTTTCACAGTGTGTAATCTACACCTAGGTAATTTGGCTTACCAATTGAACAACAACAACAAAAAATGGACAAAGAGAAAATATGCTTTGGCATCAATCATAAATTTTAGGGAAGTATTTTATTTTGGCCTGAACTATAGTCATCTGCTTCTATTCTATACTTGATGAGTCCAGAAAATCATAAAGTAAAATAGTACCCAAACCAGTTATTAACTCTCATCATGCCAACCTATGACATAAACAAAAATGAATAAATATGGGTTGTAAATGGACAAAAAATTTGAAAGAAATATCAATCTGTAAATCCACCACAACCTGTAAAATAACATAGCATTTTTAAAAGTTACTTTACTCCATGTCTATGCCAAAAGCTCACTTTGTGGCCAGCTCCAAGTACTGACTGTATTTTACCACCACATCTCTCCCACTTAGTGTTCTGACAGCGATTTGCAGACTGAAAAATGATGGGGTGACTAATTTTGAGTAGCTCTGCAGGCAGAGTGGGAACTGAGAAACTACAGGTCTTAGTTTCAAGGAGTGTACCTTGCACTCAGTAGTCTTTTCTGGAGAATAATTGCTGTTCTACACATTCCTAAGCTTTTGCCCTGCATCTAGTGTGAGGAGAAACTAAAATTTTATGCTCGAGATTTCTTCCCAACATGAGAACTCTGCCATTAAACCAAATCTCCTTTTGTGTGCTTTTGTCCTTGTCCTTACTTCCTTCCAAGGAAGATGTTCACTTAAAGCAAATACCACAGTGATTAGTAAGAAGATAACAATGATTCTTTTACATGGGTATCAATAAAATGAAGGTATGTAAAATTCTGCTCTTGCACCATATTCTTTACCATCTTTCTTGCTGATTGTTCCATACTAAAGTCTGATGTTTTCAATTCTTTCACTGCAATATGCCAAATACTAGACTGGAAAACTATATAACACAGATGCCTAATCATTAACTCTACATTGATTTCTTTTAATTGAAATTTTTGTTTATATTTTTATTTTATATTTAGTTTATATCTTATTTATAAACGAATAGGGGATTGTTCACATGATTATTCTTGATATAGTAGGTTCATAATATCTGTAAATGTAAGTTGACTTGTGTGTGTGTATACACACATAAGCATGTGCATGTGTAAAACAATATATCAATTTGGACTCTCAAAGTGTTTAAATTTTCAAATTGAATTGATAATAACATAAATTCCCTTCATTTCTTTATATATGAGGAATTTAGAGGAGAAAACATACTAAAAAAACATAGGCTTAAGTAAACTGTATCTAGGGAAGTTGCTCTCAATAAATTCTGTTTGATACTTTAAAAGTTTGCACGATGTAGTATATTCTACAAGTTATAATTGTGATTTTTATACTACTGATAAGTATATAGTAGAGTATAATTGTGAATTGAATGTCATGATTATTGTAAATAACCCAAACTAAAAAAAAAAAAAAAAAACTAAACTAAACTTTCTTTGAGTTTATAAATTGTCCTCAATAATTCTGCTAGTAAAAGTGTCATCTTTAGAAGGGGAGAAGGAGGCACCGAAGAGCAAGGCAGCATCCTCTCACCTCTCCACAGCACAGAAAAGAAACAGTGAAGTAACCAGAGAGGTGGGCGACAGAGTAAATACTCCAAAATATTGAACAGCTGGAGACTTGGAGGGATCTCAAGTTTGGTTACTAGAGAAGAAAATAAGGACAGAAATCTTTAACCCTGAACCTGGACCAGGGTGGGTCCAGGGGGAGGGGTAACAAAGAGAGGAGAGAGAGGAAAAGCACTTAAGCTTAGTTCCTTAATGACAGCTGGAAAGGAAAGCAGGCCAAATTAAAACAACAGAAACAGCAAAGGAAATTAAGAACATAAAACAGTATAGCACAATCGTGGACTGAAAGCCATGCTGGGCATGGTGGTCATTTTGTAGCGTCCACAGCTAGCCAACCTCCCTAGAAGAAGTTAAATCAACACAGCTTTTTAAGATAGCAACGAATAGAACCAGAGGGAATACCTCTGCAATGGGACTTTCAATTATCCATCTATAATGAACTAGTAGAGGGATCACTGCTAGCTAAAAGACCCAGGGGTTAATCACTGTTAGGGAGTCTCGCCCTGACCCAGGGCTCTGCACAGCCTCTGCGGGAGATCAGGCAAAGGCAGAAGTGGATGCTCAGGATTCACAGCTACAGGCGATGAGAGCTGAGAGCTCAGACACAGGTGGGCCAACGTTATTTATCAAAGTCAGCAGAGGAGAGCAGTAGCTGGTATTCACAACCCTGGGCAGTGGGAGCTCAAACACAGACAGCCACCAGGCTCTAACACTGTAAAGAACACCCTTTGGCGGAGAGTGAGTGCAAAGCATCAGAGTAGTCAAAGCAACTGTCCTGAGACCTGAATCCTATCCTTCCACCCTGGATATAAACAGCCAACAGACACAACACAGCACTCTCCAAGCATGAAGCTTCAAGCACTGGGGCTGACAAGCTAGAACTGGCTAGTGATATATCTATAGTAACCATTAAGCTAGCTTCTGTACCTCCAGCACCTCTAGGATGATCCCACACCAAAGATTGATGGGCATCTGTTAAAGGTCACAAATCCTGCTGAAATTAAAACCAGAAAGACACACTAAGAATTTTCTCCTCAGCATGGATTACTATAAATAGCTGTAAAGTCAATTCTGATCATACATATTATTACTCTTCATTTTGATTTAATAGTTGTTTCTCTTGTATTTGGTATTGTGCCCTCCTCCTATCTGGTTGTATTTCTTCTAATGTATTAAAGCCTTAATTGGAATCATTCTATCTTTGTTTTCCTAGCTCAGGTCTATACTTGCTCCTGGTAGTTGCTTTTCCCCTTGTACATTACATGCTACTGCCTTAAATCCACCCCATCCATCGTTTTCTTCTATTTATTTTGCTTTGTATTATTCTTTTCTAATTTTTCTTTACTTTTCTTTTCTCCTTTTGCCCAATTTTCCTTTCTGCCCCTTTTCTCTTCCTATAAAATATAATACTAATTTTGTTATCTTTAATTACTGATGTATCAACCTATTAAAGAACATTACTACAATTTTATATCTGGCTTAGAAGAATGGTGAAGAACATTATCAACGAGTTTTTATTTTTCCTAAGACTCATTAGTATGAAACTTTGCTCGGAAATGATTGTAGTAAATAGAGTTTAATGTCTTCTCTCCAAGAGGTATTAACACTCATCTCAACAAAGGATACATAATGGAGTGAAGGTATCAATACCTAGATATTTACCCAGTTCAAGGAGAAAGAAGCTCACTAAGTAGTCTCTTGCATAAATATAAAAATGGTAGTTATCCTAGAAATTGGGCTAAAGGAAGATATAAGAATGAACTTAGAAAATATAGGAAATAAAAGATTATTTTACTAGAGATTCTGAAAAAGAACCAAACAGAAATCCTAGAAATTAGACACAATAAATCAAATTTCAAATTCAATGTAAACTATCATCAATAGATTAGACCACTTTGAAGACAGATTGTCAGGCCTCAAAGACAAAGTATATAATATTGAAACTAAAGTTGATAATAAAGAAAAGATATTGAGAGACCGTTACCAGAATATTCAAGAAGTCTGAAATGACATTAAGAGACCAAATCTAAAAATTATTGACACAGAAGAACACTCTGACATACAAACTAAATGAACACACAAACTTTTCAATGAAATAATATTAGAAAAGTTTAATATTAGAAAAATAATAATATTATTTTAGATATTTTCTAATGATATTAGAAAAAATATAATATTCCAAATCTTAAGTAAGAGATTAAAATCCAAATACAAAGGGCCTAAGAATCCCAAGTAGGCAAGATCTAAAGAGATCCTCTCTAAGACACATTTTAATGAAAACATCTAAAATACAAAATAAGGATAACCACAAGAGAAAAACACCAATTCACATTAGAGATAAGTCAGTTTGGATTTCAACTGATTTTTCAACCCAGACCCTAAGAGTCAGGAAGGCTTGTAATAATATACACTCAGTACTGAATTAAAATCAGTGTCAAGAAAGCAGTTCTAAGAGGAAAATTCATTGCGTGGAGTTCATTCCTTAAAAAAAGAAAAAACCAACAAATAAATGATCTCATACTTCATCTCAAAATCCTAGAAAAAGAAGAGCAAAACAACAGCAAAAGAAGTAGAAGGCAAGAAATAATGAAAATCAGAGCTGAAATTAATGAAATCGAAACAAAAGAAACAATTGAAAAAATTGACAAAACTAAAAGTTGGTTCTTTGAAAAAATAAACAAAAT
>NW_026000078.1:1674324-1715082 GCF_001458135.2 Marmota marmota marmota | reverse complement strand
GGAGGGGAGGGGGGATAGTAGAGGATAGGAAAGGCAGCAGAACACAACAGACACTAGTATGGCAATATGTAAATCAGTGGATGTGTAACTGATGTGATTCTGCAATCTGTATATGGGGTAAAAATGGGAGCTCATAACCCACTTGAATCAAAATGTGAAATATGATATATCAAGAACTATGTAATGTTTTTGAACAACCAACAATAAAAAATTAAAAAAAATAAATAAAATAAAATCAGTGTCAAACAAGATTATTATATCCATCAAAACTGTGTTGCAGAATTGAAAATTAAATAAAAGCTTTTCATGATAAGCAGAAACTAAAAGAATACATAACTTCCAACCTGCACTACAAAATATATTAAATGAAATATTTCTTGCAGCACAAATGAAAAACAAAGATGAAGGCCAGCAAAAGGATGAATTGCACTAATATATTTCTTTTCTTTTCTCTTTTTTTTTTTCAGGGCAGAGGCCCAAACTCAGAGCCTTGCATGTGTTAGACAAGTGCTCTGCCACTGAGCTAAATCTCCAAACCTGTAGAATAATCAACTTAAAGGAGAATCAAATCTGAATTAAGCATTTAGTTTGTATGTCAAATCTTGTTTGACACTTGTCTAAAAAATATCTAAATCAAATGTCAGGAAATAAAAATCATATCTCTATAATAACATTGAAAGTAAATAATCTAAACCTGGCAATCAAAAGACCTAGAGTGGCAGATTAGATTCAAAATCAGAAATAGTTGAGATCAGAGCCAAAATTAATGAAATTGAGAATAAAACAACCATATGTTATTTATAAGAAACACAACTTACAGGCAAAAACAACCATAAACTGAAGGTGAAAGGATAGGAAAAGATATGTCTTGCAAATAGAAACCAAAAGAAAGCAGGGGTAGCAACTCTCATATCAGACAAAGTAGATTTCAAGCCAAAATTAATCAGAAGAGACCAAGAAGATCACTTCATATTGGTTAAGGAGTCATCTAGCAACAATATATAAAGTTTGTAAATATTTATGCCCCATACAACGGTACACCTACATAATAAAGCAAACATTTCTCAATATAAAAAAATCAAATAGACCACAAAACAGTAATACTGAGTGATTTTGATGCACCTTTCTCACCACTAGATAAAACATTCAGATAGAAACCAGATAGAAACTAAGTAAAGACTCTGATTGTGGCTCAGCGGTAGGACGTTCGCCTCCCACATGCGAGACCCTGGGTTTGGTCCTCAGCACCACATAAAAATAAATAAGTGAAATAAAGATATTGCATCCAACTACAACCCAAATATAAATAAATATTTTTTAAAAAAGACTCTGAAAACCAAAAAGTACTATTAGTCAAACTGACCAACAGACATCTGTGGAATATTTTATCTATTAACAACTGAATTCACTTTCTTAGCAGCAATGGAAATTTCTCTAAAACATTCTATAAATGAGATCACATGAGAGAGGAAGAGACAGTTAAAGAAAAAGAAAAAGAAAGAAGGAAGGAGAGAAAAAAGAAACTGGACATGAGTCAACACATGCAAAAAGAGAAACAGCACTGCAATTCCCATAAAAATACCAGTGACATTATTCACAAAATTAGAGAAAACAATCCTAAAATTCATACAGAAGAAAAAATAAAGACCCAAATAATAAAAGCAATCCTGAGCAAAAAGAGTTATCATAAGACCAGATTTCACACTATACTATAGAACTATAAATAAAGAAAAGAAAAGCAGGATGTTAATGGTACAAAAATAGACATGGAGACGAATGGAATAGAATACAAGACACAGAGACAAAGCCACACATATATAGTCAGGTAATTTTTGAGAAATGTGCAAAAAATATACATTAAAGACAACCTTTTTAACAAAAGTGCTGGAAAAACTGGATATCCATATGCAGAAAAATAAAACTACATTCCAATCTCTCACCTTGCACAAAAATCAACTCACAATGGATCAAAGACTTAGGAATAAGATCAGAAATCTTGCAAGTGCTGGAAGAAAATAGAAGTACTCCAACATATAAGCACAGGCAACGACTTCCTCAAGAGGATTCCTGTGGCTCAGAAATAATACTATGAATCAAGAAATGGAATGGCATTAAATTAAAAACGTACTGTACAGAAAATCAATCAGTCAGTATGAAGAAAGAGACCTACATAATGGGAGAAAATATTTGCCATTTATCCTTCCTACAGAGGATTAATGTCCAGGATATATAAAGAAGGCCAAAAAAAGACACTAAAAATAAACAAATAACCAATTCAATAAATTGACAAACTTTTACAGACACTTCTAAAAAAAAGAGGTAAAAATGCCAAACAATTATATGAAAAAAATGTTCAATATATTTAGCCATCAGGGAAATGCAGGGCAAAACTATACTGAAAGTCCATTTCACTCTAGTCACAATGGTAATCATCAAGAACACAAATAGTAACTGCTGATGAGGATGCAGGTGGAAAAGAAAACCTTAATTCATTGGTGTGGGATCATAAATTAGTAAGCCACTAGGGAAATCCATATGAAATTTCCTCAGAAATAACTGAAAATTGATCTATGATATAATCCAGCTATACCACTTCTTGGTATTTGTTCAAAAGACAGCACACTTTAGAGATACATGCATTCCCATGTTTATAACAGCATGATTCACAATAACCAAGTTATGGAACCAGTCAAGGTGTCTATCAAAACATAAATAAATAAAATATTGTATCCCCCACACACACATAATGGAGTTTTATTCTGCCATGAACAAGAATTAAATTATGCAGTTTTTAGGAAAATAGATGGAATTTGAGAACATCATGAGAAGTAAAATAAATCACACTCAAAAATACCAGAATCACATTTTTCTCCTTATTTGAAAGTTAAAGATAAATAAAGGGTAAGAGGGCATCTCATGAAAATAGAAGGGAGATCATGAGAGTAAAGAATGGGCATCAGCGGGGAAAAGAATAGGGGCAAAGGGAGGTTTGGTGAATGACATGGATCAAATTATGTTATATGCATGTACAAATAGGCCACAAGGAAACCACTACTTTCATCCGTAACTTAATTTTAATTGGGGAAAAAGACTCTCCAAAATCATGTGTAAGAATAATTATAATAAATCCCTTAAATCATATATAATAAATAATCCACTGAGTATAAAGAAAGGAAAAAATGGGGCACTCCAAATATTCTTATTAATTAAACTTCAAAAAATAGACTTTATGATGAAACTTTTTAAAAGGACATTCTTGGTAGCCCTAACATGAGTAAATCCCTATCAAATTTTGCAAAAATCATTTTAGAATATATTTGTTTATGGCCGTTTACTTTCAATAAATTAAGGTACAGGTTTTTGTGATTTACTAACGCTCTACCTTTTTCTCAAAAGTGCATCACTTCTCAGGTGGTGCTGGGTCAGGAATGTCCCCTGCAACACTCAAATTTCTTGCCCCTAACATTTATGCCATGGGGAAGGAAGTGAGAGAGAAGCTACGTGTCACATATTTAGTTTCTCCTTCCAAATCTCCTTCACCTCCAAGCGATGAAGATTTTGAGACAAAGAGATGTCAGGAGTGTTGAAATGAGATCTTTCCTATGTAGAAGGAAACACAGGACAGGGAGAAGAAACATTCCTTCAAAAGGGGTCCTAGTGTCTTCTTTGTGCCAAGGCATATCCTGGGTAATGAAAGTATCCACAACATTCAGGTGAGGTGCCAACCCAGAAGTGACACAATGGAGTGAAGAAGGAACCCCCTCAGTAGCACCATAGTGTCTTCTGACTCTGTTTCCTTAATTTCTACTCAATCCTCCACTCTGGCTGCAACTTGGTTCTACCTCGACGACATCAGTGAAATGACTCCCATTGAGACATGTTGAATAAATCCAATGAACAATGCTCTGCTTTTGTCTTCCTCCCAGTTCTGCAAAGCCATATATTCCTACTGTTTCTTCTACCTCTCAAGTCCTTCTTTTTTGAGTATTTTTTATAGGGCCATCTTTCTCAACCTTCTCTTGCTAAGCATTAGTGATTCTCAGGATATTTGCTTCTACCTTCTTGCTGACCATACCAAAAACTGTCATGGTTTCATTCACACTTTCTCATTATGCAGTTCAAAAAGAAAGAACTGTATAAAGAGTTTAGATCAAGTTTCTAAATTATTTATTTACTGACTCCAACAAAATATGTATAATCCTTCAGTTATCATTTACACTCACACAGATGTTATCCTTTCTCATGAGTAAGCATCATTTGGGTTTTAGTATCAATTCAGGATTTGAATTTGAAAAATCTGACCCATGTTATCCACATGAATACAGAAAGCATGAGTAAACACTTCTTTTTTTGTTTTCATAAGTGAATTAACTAACTAACACCAACTGAATTATTATAGATGTATCTCTAACCAGCCCAGGCTAATCATGGCAAAGTCTCTATGCTTAGCTATGTGTTTTCCACCATCTGCAGGAAATATTTGTGTGTATATTGGGTCTCCTATTTCTAGTCTTTAGTTAAACGGAAATAAATTCCTGGAAATTAGTAGCAGCAGGGTCTCTTGAACTCCAACTCAAAGTCATTTCTGGGAAATTAGATGTGAGTTGGAGTAGGCATGACTCTCATTTCACTGTATAGCCAAGTCGACATATCAGTGGAACTTAACTAAGTTTCAAGATTTGGAGAAGAAAGCATGGTGGTTTCTGGTGATTCTGCGTATCCTCTGGGAACACATTGTTATCTAGGGGCTTTTACCTGCAAAGACTTGGGTAAAGAAGGAAGATGAAGAAAGCAAAAAGTGGATTAAAAGGAGCAAAGGATGAGGGGATGGGATTAAAGGGGCCATTAAGACCCCTAGTTGAAGGATTGTCCCACTGTTTCTTTTCAAGGTACTTTCTAGCAAGGAGAAAAAGATGAATTAGAAATCTTGGATGGATCCTTCCATAAAGTTTCTCACTTTATATATAGGATATTTAAACCTATAAAAGCACAGGAAACTTTCTGAAACCAGATAATTTGAAAAACAAAATTTAAAGGAAATCATATTAAAAATTTTCCTAAATTTTATTTTATTCTTCCAAACACAGAGAAGTTAGTGGTAATGTTAAATGTAATGCTTAGGTTTTTAATACATCAGATTTATGGGCAGGCAAAACCAAACAACCAAGCAACCAACATGGAAACATCAATAATCTTTTTTTTCCCAGGTTCTCCAATATTATGGACCCATAAATAATTCAACTGTGTTTTTGATTTACTTGTTTATGAAAATATTTCTGGGTCTGATGCTGTATTATTTTCTATTGCTGTATAATTACCACCAACGTAGTAGTTTAAAATAATATTAGTATATTAGCTAAGAGTTTTGAAGATAAAAAGTCTGGAATGCATGGCTTTGTTCTCTGTATCAGAAGGCTGAAATCAATTTAGAAACCAGATTGAAGCTCATCTGGAAGTGCTGGCTAAATTCCTCTTCAAATCTTATTTTTCTCATTAATAGAATTCAGAGGGTTTTTGTGTTTGTTTTGTTTTCTGGTTACAGAACTTATGACCAGTTCCCTTGCTGACTGTTGGCCAAAAGCTACGCTCAGCTCCCAAAGGTCACTCATAATCTTTGCCACGTGACATCCTCTCTATCTTCAAGCTAGCAAAGGCACACTGAATCCTTCTGAGGCTTCAAGTCTCTGATTTTGTCTCACTTCTTAGAATCAGATTTGTAGGGATCATGTGATTAGGACAGACCCAGGTGGATAACCTCTATACCTTAAAATCAACAGATTTGCGATCCTAGTTATATTTGCAAAATTCTTTTTGCCATATAACAGAATATAATTCTGAGAGTAATATCCATAATATACATAATCCTAAGGATTATACTGGGAATTTACATGATGGAAAAGAGTAACTCTGAGGGTCATCTTAGAATTCCCCAACAACATGCTAACAATACAGTGGATTTGACTGAATAATACTTATCTTGAAGTCACTAACAAAAATCATGTGTGATATCATTGACAATATGATGAACTTTATGGGTGATTTAGAAATTACGAGATATTTTGCTCACATTTTTAGATTGTACTTAACGACAAATTATAATAGAGAATAATGCAACAAAATAAAAAGTCTGGAATGCATATTAGTTGTATGCAGAAAAATGCTGGGTGACTTTCATCACTCTTTTTGAGACAAAGACAAAAATTAAGACTTAGCAAAGATTTTTGAATTGCCATGGAAACCAAATGAAGAGGTAGGTATCACATATTAAAATCTGACTAAATAAAAGAAAGTCTTAATACTCTCTTTTGCAGATAGAAACACCAATATAATAGGTCTTACTGAACAATCAATGATTACTTTTAGAGAAAGATTCATTTGCTAGAATCAAACAAACTGAATACCTTTAAATTGCAACCATTTTCTCATAACTGCTGCTAAAAACACCTTCCTATCATTCTACCAGGTAGAGATGCTAAGGTAAGAGTAAAGACAGTAAAAATTTGGTGCAAATGGATATTTCAAATAAGATTTTACAATCTTAGCCTGTCACATTGCTCCTCTTCTGCTGCATTTCATGCACCAAGCTCTTAGGACAATTTTTGTAAAAAACAAAAAAGGATATAAAGTACCAAGAGTGCCTGCAAATATTTTATAATAAAAATATAGAAATAAATGTAGTAAAATGTCTGCTTCTGAAAATATTCACAGAGTGGTTCTTCCAACAACGGAGGAAGCTCCTAAGTATAGGATGGCAACAGTGTTGACCAACTCTGAGGGTACAGATGTTGAAGAGGAGTGAACCTCTACCAGCTACCAATAGGCAAGTGAAGCCCAACAACTGGTGGCAACACCACAATCCAGAAAACCCTATTCTGGACAGAGAAACCAAAACAGATCTTGCCCCACAACTGATGTCCTTCAATTAAAAATATGAATTTGTGCTACAGTGTCATAAATTCTGGATTTTTTTATTTTTTTTATTTTTATTTTTTATTTTTATTTTTATTTTTATTTTTTTTTATTTTTTATTGTTGGCTCTTCAAAACATTACATAATTCTTGATATATCATATTTCACACTTTGATTCAAGTGGGTTATGAGCTCCCATTTTTACCCCAAATACAGATTGCAGAATCACATCAGTTACACATCCATTGATTTACATATTGCCATACTAGTGCCTGTTGTGTTCTGCTGCCTTTCCTATCCTCTACTATCCCCCCTCCCNTAATCTTAAGACTTAAAGTAAGGATTGACTCTTTTTTTTTTTACTATATTTTTTAAAAGGGAGGCAAAATTAGGAAACAATGAAAGAATAAAAGAAATGTATAAGAACATCATGCCATATTCTCTCAATTTAAAATGGCAAGTGAACTTGCAGGAGGCTAAAATACTCTGAGCTCACCCTTACTGTAATGAGTGTAATTTTTCCAATTACTGCCTTCTAACTTTAAAATTACACATCTTGCTGTGTTTGACCTCATTTGGACTGCCAACTTGTTAAAAAGGCTATTCAGAAAAATAAGCTTTTAAAATATTTTAACGGTTTTGCATCCATTTGAATGATTCAGCTGGAATAGCTATGAGTCTCTAAAACAGACTCTGACCAAAATTTCAGAGACTCAATGACCTTTTCTTTTCCTAAATAAGCTTATAAAAAATGGCAGATTTGTTAAGATAGGTTCAGGACTAATGGATGTGGTTTTCGTCAGAACTTCAAAGATCTTAGAGCAGGGGAAGTTTTACCTGTTCATTTTATTTATTTTTTGCTTGGAGAAGAAGTACAGGAGACACATACAAAAGACTATTATAGTTTATTAAAACTTCTGAAATGACACTCCTATATAACACAGTGAGCTGAGTTTAAAAAGGTACAGTCATTAAACCACAGGGAATGATGTTGACACGCATGGCTTTTTAAAACTAACAACAGTTTAGTTTATCTCATTAAATTTGTTTATATAATTTATTAACATTTTGTGTGTTGAAATGCAAGAAAGAGGATTTGTCTAAGTTGACTTTGCATTAGACTTTATGAAAATAAAGAAAAGTATCTTTAGAGGCCAAAGATCAATACCTTTGGGGAAAGAATTTATTTGTGGGCAATAATAGTCATGAAGAGATTAAGAAAATTTGGCAATTTTCCTAGTCATACACATGGGTGTGCTACTAGGTGAGACTAAATTCCTCTCATAACAGAGTCCTTCTGGAAAGGTTCTGTCCCCAGTCTCTCTCTCCTCCATCTGTCCCCAACTCACATGTGCATGTATGTGTCTTTTCTGGTACATTTGACATTACTATTGTTTAGTCAGTCTTTAATTATACTCTTATCATAATGCCCCTATTATGGTCACTTGGAACTCAGCCCTGTGCCTTTGATAGTTATGGTTCACATTTATTTAAACTCTGCCTTTCTGGGAGAATCCCAGTTTCAAATATTCTGCCCTATTGTCCTCATAAATACATTCATATTTATCAAGCCATCTGTCCTGGATTTTAGTTTCTAAAATAATGCTTTGGCACTCTTGGTTGGAATTTGAAATATTTTTTTCTCATGAAATTAATATTATAAATGTTGGTTAGATTCCCAGGCAAGGCCCAAAATTCATTTAACCCCATAGTTGACTATATTACAAATAATATTAATGGATTATTTCTCAATTAACTCACAATCCGAAACTGATTTCATGGTGGACAAGGGGTTGGAGAGCATCTAGTATTGTGGACTAAAATAGGTCATGAGTTTATACCAAAGAAGAACAGAACACGAATAGAGAGCAGGTAATGCTGAAGAAAATGCAAATAACTGAGATTAGTTGCATATGTGTGGGCTAGGGTTTTTCAGATTGTAAGGAGCAAAGATGCAACCAGATCCTTTCAATAATGAAAGGTTGTAGTATGGATTATCTGGGAAGCAAGCAAGAGCAGAAAGGGATCCCAGTCACTAGCAAGCTGCAGTCATCTAAAAAGCCTGGAATGAATCTGGGAACAGAACAGCCCAGTGGCCATCCAGAAACAGATACAGCTGCAGAGAGCTGGCCGTTGAGTTTATGCCCTCTGCAGCAGTGCTGTGCTATTAAGTGACTCAGCTATTTTGTTTCACCTTTTTCAACTTCTCTTATTGCTACTTGACTCTCCAAGCTATTTTCTATTTAAAATGACCTGGTGAGAAAATACTATTACTTTACGAAGTCCCCATCTAGTGCACTTAGGGCTGGCCATGTCACACAGTGCCGTCCATTTAACAGACAACTGCTTTGGGGAATGCCACCAATCATTAATCCAGTTATTATAGTGATGGTACCAAATTAAGGGAGCCATATGTCCTGGTTTGTCCCAGCTTACATCTATTATCCTGGTGTCAGGATAATGCTTTCATTCTCAAATGTATTTGGTTTGTATTACAAATCATATGCTTGTTCTATGCAGGATTACACTGAACCAAAGCATGAGATTTGTCAGTTGGAAAATGCCTGCAGGAGGTCAAGTATTGGCATTCACCCCAACCATCTGTCCAGTTTAGTATGCTATTGCCTCCATGAGGGCCAATCCAATAAGTTGCTGGATTATATGACTAATGGTTACCAATAACGTGCAACTCATCAGTTCTAGAGGCAAATGTTACATTCATGCATTTAATATATTTCTCATGGAGTGCCTCTTTGTTCCAGGCATTAAACTAGGCCCTGTAGATGCAGCTGTGAATGAAACAAGCAACAATCTTTCCCTTTGTGGTATTTACATACTAATGACATACTTTTCTAATCCCGACATTTATCAAATACTTCTGTGGGATGGACACTGTTGCCATAAATACATTATCTTATTGAGTCCTTGAAATAACTATACTAGATGGACCCTACCATCATCATCAAGCACTGAGCCAGACAGAAGTTTAGGAACATGTCAAGGTGAGACAGCTGATGAGTAGTGGAAGTAGGATTTGAACCTGGACCCTCTAGTTCTCCGTCTCTGCTGATGACCACTATACTATAGCACTTCTTCATTTGCAGGAAGTACGGTCTCCCTCTTGAGGACTTCCAGAAATTGTAAAGGAATCTTGGGGTTGTATGAATCCAGAGAAAGCTATCTCCACTTAAAATGCAGTCGAAAATCTAAAATGGAATGTGGACAAACTACCTTTGACTACTCCTCACAGGTCCAGGTTCAAATCCTACTGAAGTGGCACAATTGGGCACATTTTTCATTCATTCCATGGAGAAACCCATGCAAATTATTTACTCATTAGCTTTGCTTGTTTGAAGGTTCCATTTTTCTTAGATCACACATATGTGCTAAATCATTGTTCCCCCAAGTCAACACTGTAGCCACATGGCTGAGTTCTGAGACACTTTCAGACTTAGCCACTCTTGACTAAATCCAGCTTTCTGGCTGTGTGTATACGTAGGCACTTGTCTCCCAGCCAGGTCATCCAGCCTAGATGCTGCCTTTCCTTAAAAAATTAGTTAAAAAATATTCATGTATGTGTTCATCTCCTTATATTCCTTTGTCAGTATAACTGTTGTTCTCTACAGGAAGATCAGATCCAGGAACTGGAGGACTTTTTGGCCAGAATGCAAGATTGGGTTAATATTTGAAAATGCATCAGTGCGCCTCATCACTGTAACATAATTTTAAAAAAATTGAGAGATCATTTCAATAATTACCAAAAATAACTGATAAAATTTGATATGAACAATAAAGATTTCAGTAAATTAGGAATAGAAGGAAACTGCCTTAACGTGATAAAAAACCTTCAGCTAACTTCTGTAAGGATAAATTATGGATTCCTTTGCCCTCAAATTAGGAACAAAAACTCTGCTCTTATCCCTTCTTTTAAACATTTTAATGGAATTCCTAGAAGTTACAGAAAATGATAGAGAGTTGGGGATGTAGTTTAGTGGTAGAGGACTTGATTAATATGTATTAGACACTGGGTTCTATCCCCAGTTGTTTCAAAAATAGAAAAGAAAAAATGTTTTTAAAAAGAAGGTGAGAAAAACATATGGGCATAACAATTGAAAAGAAAGAATTAAAACTGCTTATATTCCAAGATAAGTCCTAAAGAATCTATAATGTCATTGTATTTAATTTTTAGATCTAAAATAATTATAGGATACTAGATCAATAAAAAATATAACACTAAATCAATATAGACAATTCAATTATATTTCTTTCTGTAAACTAACAATTTCAGGAAATAACTTTACAAAACAATGTTTATAAGAACAACAAAAAGCAAATACTTAGGAATCTTTATTAACGTGAAGAGCTCTACATTGAATATTGTTTTAAAAATACAGAAAGAAATTAAAGAATATGTAAGCAAATTATGAGATAAACTTTGTTAATTGAATGTAAGAATTAATATTGTTAAAATATCAATTACCTCTGCAAAACCACAGGCAGGTAGAATTCAGTTGATAAACAACACTTGCAAGACTCAGAATGGCAATATTTATAATTTATTGCAGGAAAATTATATAATATAGCAGCCATTTAAGACACTTTCAACCACTTTAAGCATTCTAGAGATACCAAATGCAAGCACCAATTACCCTTTTCCTATAAAGTTCATAAAAGATATACTTTGTCTCTTGAGTCAGAAAACCCCAAATGTTCAGAAAATACCACAGAACCAGGCAGGAACTCTGTCATGGAATCTCAATTGGGATTTCTTATACTGTGTTGAGTACACACACATTCTGGCTATACAACCTGCCCTACAGTGGAGCCCTCAAGGAGTATTACTGTGTCCAGAAGAAAATTATCTGCCTAATTGTTACCAATAAAACAAAGATGAAAGGCTGGCACATGCAACCCTGAAACTCCTTCGGTCCATGTCTATAAAGCAAAACTACTGCTATGTTTTGAGCCTTGACAGAGGCCATTACAAGGCAAATACAATAGCAAACAGCTCAGACCAAATTCAGTGCTGCTGGAATTAACCTTAATGGCATACTACCTTGATAGACCTAGAATGTGTCATTTCTTTCAAAATCCTAGTGGATATTTTTGTTGAAATTGATAAATATAATAATAAATAATATACACATGTACATGAAAATTCAAAGAATCTAAAATAATTACAACTACTGAAAGTGAAAAATTAATTTGGAGCCCTTCTACTTTTTGATTTCCAGGCTTACTCTAAAACTACAATAATTAAAACACTATGGAACTAACATAGATATAGAGGACTAGATCAATGAAATAGAGCAGGAGTATGGAAATAGGCCCTTCCAGGCACTGTGAAGTGATTCTTGAAAAAGACACCAAGGTAATTTAATTAAGAAAGAACAGCCTTTTCAACAAATGATGCTGGAAGTCCTGTATAAACATAGTAAGAAAAAAATCATACACCTGGTCCAGATAAAAGACGGAATAGATGTATTTCTCCCCATGTTCCTCACACTAAGTACAGCTAATAACCATGGAGAGTTTGTATCTAACACACACACACACACACACACACACTCATACATAAGAACTTGAGGAGCAATATGATGGTGAATTCACGAGTTTATTGTATAATCCAATATTAAAAGGAATAAACTACTAACACAATCTGAGTAAATATCAAATGCACCATATTGAGCAAAAAAAAGTCAGACACAATAGAGAATAGGCTGTATGTTTCCATTTACATGAATTTCAACAAAGGCAAAACTTATTTAGGTGTATAGAAATCACAAGGGTGGGGCCTCTTGAGGAGTGGTGAGTCACTGTTCAAAGATCTAAGGAGTTTATTAGAAGAAAAATTCTATTTCTTAATTCAAGCAATGTTTATATATATATATATATATATATATATATATATATATATATATATATATGTCAAAATTTGTAACATCATACAATTAATGTAATATCATACAATTAAAATATATTTTGGTTTCTTATATTATACTCAATAAAATTCTAACAATACTACAAAGCATATTTTATAAAACTGTGATAACATGAAAATAAGTTTAGTGCAAAGTGTCAAGTCAGTACAGAATACTATTTTTTTAGAAGGTTCATAAGACAACTCATTAGAAAGAAATATTGATTGTTCTGACTAAAAATAAAATTATGAGATTATTTTATTTTTTAAATTTTACCTCCTATGTTTTCTACAATGTATATATAATAGTTTTACATATAAAGAAAATTATAAAGTAAAGTCCAAGAGATTTATTATGGATCATGTTGACTGTAGTTAATAATGTATTTTACATGTAAAAAATCTTAAAAGAGTGGGAAAAAATATTAAGTACATAATGCAATACATATGCTAATTACTTCACTTCAGCCCTTACATAATACATACATATATCAACATTCTGTTGTATACTATGAATATAAAAAAGGAAAAATGTCAACTATTAATTTTAAGAAGAAATTAAAGATACAATGGTTTTCTATTTACTATACTTTAATTACTAGAAATTTTTTAAAGTCTCCAACTCTGAGAGTTTCAGTAATATCCTTGAGAATTATCTTATATTAGACAAAGGTGCCAAAAACATGCATTAGAGAAAACATAGCCTCTTCAACAAGTGGTGCTGGGAAAACTGGAAATCCATATACAACAAAATGAAATTAAGCCCCTATCTTCATACTATGCACAAAACTCAACTCAAAATGGATCAAGGACTTAGTAATACAACCAGAGACCCTGTGTCTAATAGAAGAAAAAGTAGGTCCTAATCTCCATCATGTGGAATTAGGCCCCAACTTCCTTAATAAGACTCCTGTGGCACAAAAATTAAAATCAAGAATCAATAAATAGGTTGGACTCAAACAAAAAGTTTCTTCTCAGCAAAAGAAACAATCTGTGAGGTGAATAGAGAACCTACATCTTGGGAGCAAATCTTTACCTCTTACATATCAGATACAGCAATAATCACTATGGTATAAAAAGAACTCAAAAAGCTAAACACTAAAACAAAACAAAACAAATAACCCAACCAATAAATGGGCCAAGGAACTAAAGAGACACTTCTCAGAAGATGATATACAATCAACCAACAAATACATTAAAAAAGTTCATCATCACTAGCAATTAGAGAAATGCATATCAAAACCATTCTAAGATTTCATCTCACTCCAGTCAGAATGGCAGCTATTATGCAAACAAACCAACAATAAGTTGGCGAAGATGCAGGGAAAAAGGTACACTCATGCACTGCTGGTGGGACTGCAAACTGGTACAGCTAATATGGAAAGCAGTATGGAGATTTCTTGGAAAATTGGGAATAGAAGCACCATTTGACCCAGCTGTCCATCTCCTCAATTTATACCCAAAGGACTTAAAAACAGCATACTACAGGGACACAGTCACATCAATGTTTATAGCAGCACAATTCACAATAGCTAAAATGTGGAACCAACCTAGATGCCCTTCAGTAGATGAATGGATAAAAGAAATGTGGCATATATACACAATGGAATATTACTCAGCAATAAAAGAAAAAAATCATGGCAAATGGATGGAATTAGAGAAGATAATGCTAAGTGAAGTTAGTCAATCTCAAAAAAAAAATGCCAAATGTTTTCTTTGATATAAAGAAGCTGATTCATAGTGGGGTAGGGAGAGGGATCATGGGAGAAACAGATGAACTCTAGATAGGGCAGAGGGGTTGAAGGGGAAGGGAGGCGGCATGGGGTAATTAACGATGGTAGAATGCAATGATCATTATTATCCAAAGTAAAGGTATGAAGACACCTACATATACTATGAATACTATGTATACTATGTATACAATCAGAGATACGAAAAATTGTACTCTATATATGTAATAAGAACTGTAATGCATTCTTCTGTCATATATAAATTTAAAAAGAGGCAATATAGACAACTGAGGGGAAAAAAAGAAAATACATTTTGCCTATTGCAACTAGCATAATTTCTATGCCTAAAAATTCGTCTCAAGTTCTATGCATTCTTTTTTTAAGGATCTTTGTTGTTGATCCTGTTCTCTTCCTCTTTGTTTCCTGTAATTTTGTCCTTCCAAACAACATGGGAATCCTAGAGAATGCCATTTTAAAATGTGAATGTTTGAGATAGAAAGGGATCATACAAAATTTTTAATAGCCCTAATTTAAGTTGGAAAACATATTTAGGCACGTTTTTCTCAAATTGCTTCCCAAAAGCACATGATCAGAGTCTGAACCCACGATGACTTTGTGTCGAGCCCAAAGGTCCTCCACTCCTCCTGTATGCCATCATATTAACAATTCTATAATGAGTTTTCTTATTGTTGGTTTCTTAGAATTTTTGCAACTTTTTATTGTGAAAACTTTAAACTTTTACTTCACTTTATATTCTCAACTCCAAGATTTCTCTTCATGGAATCATCCTCAAAAATCTTGACACACAATTTGTCTATACTGCAACTATAAGCTTCATAATAAACAGAAGAAACTAAAGTAAATTACCTTATTCAGGAATTTTGTAAATGGAGGATTCAGCATTCAAGAGAAATTAAATATACATGCCAATTCCCAATGTTCAACTAAATTAACTGAACTATTAATGTGAGGGAGCATGAAGATTTATAAGACAGACCAACCTTCAAGAAATTTACAGTCTAAGAAATAAGATATGCAAATATGAAGGCAACTGATATTATTTGGTGACATTTACCAAGTGCTTACTAAGCTTCATCTCCTGTGCTAAAAATTTTACCTGTATTGCATAATCCTGAAAACATTCATCATTGTTACTACCATCATTTCCACTTTACAAGTGAGGAAATCAATGTTGCATTCACTAACTTATTTAAGAACATATACCTACAAACTGAAAATCCCAAATTAAAACTCTAGTTCTAACTCCAAATACTGTGCTCTAAATCTCACACCACTAAAATACATACATCATTGTTAATCTTTTAAATCTTTTTAAATTAAATTTAAAAGACTTTTAATTATAACTCTTAATTATCTTTATCATCAGCACATAGTGTCTGAATACTTTGAGTTACATTGTCATTTATTAATAAATCAAAATGAAAATTTGCTTGACATCTTTAGTGTAGTAAGCTCTCTGCTATATTTATATATAATACCCAATTTAATCTGTATAGCAGTATATGATATAATTATATCATTATTATATAGCAGTATAATATATCATAGTTATAATATATAATTACAACATAATTACACATATTATATACCATTATTGCAATTGAGAAACTAGACTATTCAACTAATTAGAGGTAGGGTTGAAATTTATGTACATTCTGACAAAAAAAAAAAAACCCTCAAGTATTTCCTTTGTAACACACTCTTTGAGACACTCGTGAATTTATAATCTATTTATGTCCCAAAGAAAAACTCCAAAACACTTTTTCGTATTCATTTGACTGGAACTGAGCTAGTACTAACAACATAAAGTGTCCCTGCATCTGATTGGTGTGAGGCCACCTGTACCTAATGGATCTTCTTTGTTTAATTCTTACATTGCCCTGGAGGAACTCAGAAATTGCCAGAAGTTTCATCCCCTGTCATTCTCCCCTGATCTGAAAGATAGCAGGCAGTTCACTTTGTGCTGCATTTTGACATCCCTTGTCTCAGCTAAACTTTTCAAGCTGCCATTAATAACAGGTTGAGAATAAAAAGATAAATCTCATTTTGTCTCCCCGAAGTTAAATCCAAGTGGAACAATTCTTCCTCTAACTGAGGTATTTTCCCCCAGTTAACTCCTAATTAATTAGGAAATTAAAACCTGTCTCTTCTCAGCTAATTTCCCTAACTCTAACTTGTTAGTAATTCATTAAAACCCAGCCAGAAACTGCACTCATTTTAATTCTCTTGAGTCTTAAACTTCTCTGTCTCTAAATAGAAAATAAATAATTACCTTAAACCAATGATTGCCTTTTGTCGGGCAGTGTGAATGGGAGATACAGAGTCCCTCCGTGCTGCTGACTGTGGACCTCAGCCTCCTAAAGAGGAACAAGGAACACGTCTGAGCTCAAAATCCCGCCCCAGCACTTATTCTTCATATGACGTCAGGCCAAATACCATCTTTTGGTCTTGCTGTCTTCACATTGTTTTACTTAGTACCTCTCTTCTTCCTATGACTATTGTAAGGCTTCTATGATTTAATGTATGCATGTTGCTTAGCACAAGCACTGACAAAAAATGTACATATTCAAAAACACTGTACCTCTCCATCTTTACCCTGTTATTCATGTGGGGGTCAACATAGATTTCTTGTTGAATTTCCAATCCAAAGCCATCAGTTAATAAAACCCTGGCTAAAAGCTTTATTTTCATCAAGATTGTTTTTTGCTAGAAATCTTTAAACACATAAAATTTAAGACAAATATGTATTCTTTTAAAATAAGAACCAACACTGATGGCAAAGAAATTAAATTTGGAGAAGAACACGAAACAAGAGAGAAAGCTAATAGGCTGGATGCTAGATTTAGGGACCAAATTCATCAAGCTGTAATTATGAGCTGAATCTAACTATAATTTAGCATAGATAAATTAAAAATTTAGAGCACAAGTCCAAAAATATAGCATCTCATACATAGCCTTTTCAGGGTTTAATTTAAGATTCATAAGAATCAACATTTATCTGTATTTTAATATGCACTAAAAAGGAACATGTTATTAAGGCACATGTTCTACTTTAATTCATCTTCAAAACATGGAGTTTCTCAAAAATTATTATACCTTATATGCATTACTGGATATGAAGTATCAGAAGAAGGAAGATTATTTTACCCTGAGTTAATCAGAACAGACTTTAGTGTAGTTTTATGTACCAGAGTAAATGCAATTTTGGAACATGAGAACTATTGCTGAGAAGAGTGTCTAAGAGGGTGAAAGAATTCAGTGCAATGGTATCTGAGCTATGGTCCAAGTCTCAAAGGAGATAGAAGGCTCTTCTGAGACATTATAATTGACCTCATTCATTGTGTTGAAGAGAAATTAGACTTTTTCTATGAGCCTGAAGGAGCAGTATAAAGAACAAGGACTATAATCTTGGGGGAGCCAGATCTTATCTCAATATAAGGAAAAACTTCTTAACAATTACATCTATTATTAAATTGAACAGACAGTCATTAAAAATTCAAATCACTAGTAATTTTAAAACAAAAGCATTAGGGTTTTCTCTCACCAGAAAATGACCTCTAGTGAATCTTCCAACTAGAAGCCTATTATTTCATGATACATGGTTGTTGTTTTTTTCCTTCTGCCCCATCATTTGGCATCTTCAGTTAACATTTACACTCTGAAAAGTGTAAGAGAATGGACTTGAGTGATTGTTACTAAGTGAGACTCCACTGCCACAGTGTATTTTGCTTCAATTTTTTTCTGACATTTTATTGTTAGTCCATCACCTAGCAAATAATAAGGTTAACAATAGCCAACATGCTTTGAGTAGAGTCACGTGCCATGTAATGACATTCCAGTCAACTTCTGATGATATATATATAATGGTCCTAGAGAATTAAAACACTCAGTGACGTTGTAGCCTTCTCAGTTTATATTAGTACGCTCCATGGTACTTGTAAAATGATAAAATTGCCTAATGACACATTTCTCAGGATGTATTCCCATTGTTAAATGGTACATGAGTGCACTTACTGTTTACTGGCTACCATGCAAATGATCTTCATTTAATCCTGAGAACAACTCTAGTATTTAACATCCATGTATTCCATACTATATTCAGTGCTACTGCTATACCCATTTTACAGATGAGGAAACAAGAAAATTAATTAATGTTATACTCACTGTTCTTTATGCTGCTTCTTAGGACACACGGAATAAAAATTAAATGCTTTTGGCAGATTTCAAGAGGTGAATTACATTGTCCCACAAATCAATAACAGTTGATAACTGGAAATAAGTAGAATCCCATTTATAATGCCCAAACTGCGTAGTCTAAGCTATTCATTTTTTTTTACATATTTTCGCTATAAAACACAAAGACACTGAAGGAATCACCAAATATTTTTCTTTATTTCTTTCCATATTTTTTATTGATACATTATAATTGTACATGTTTGTGGGATTTGTTGTGACATAGTCCTACATGCACACAAACATAGCAATGCAATTTGGCCAGTATCCCTCCCTAGCACTTCCCTCCTTCATCCTTTCCTCTCACCCTTTGGTACCTTTCCTCTACTGATCCTCCTTAGATTTTTAGGAGATCCACTCCAACCTTTGTTTTCCTTTTTCCCCTTTGGCTTCTATATATGAGAGAAAACATATGACCCTTAACCTTCTGAGTTTGACTTATTTCACTTAACATGATGGTTCCATCCATTTTCCTGCAAAATGCCGGAATTTCATTGTTATTTATGGCTGAATAAAACCTCGTTTTGGATATATACCACGTTTTATTTATCAGTTCATCCATTGATGGACACCTAGGCTGGTTCCATAGTATGACTATTGTGAATTGTGCTGCTGTAAACATGCTTCACCATGGTATGATGACTAATTCTTCAGGATAAATACTGAGGCGTGGCAGAGCTGGGTCATATGGTGGTTCCATTTCTAGTCTTTTGAGGAGTTTTTATACTGATTTCCAAAATAGTTGTACTAATTTATAGTCCCACCAAGAGTAGGATTCCACATCCTCTCCAGCATTTATTATTATTTGTATTCTTGATGACTACCATTCTGATTGGTATGAGATGAAATCTCATTGTAGTATTAATCTGCATTTCTACCAAATAATTTTTTTCTCTTGTTGAAAATTTTAAAACAAAATTTTAACTTAGAAAAAAAGTTATTTAATTAACTTTTAATGCCTTATTCATTAATTTTTTCTCATAGATATTAATAACTTTTGATTTTGCAATACGATTGACAATTATTCACTAAAGGCAATATCTTAGATTTCTTCATAATTCATTGTTGACACTCGTATTAAAATCCTAAACTACTTTCAGGAAAATTGATGATTTCTGACTAATAAAGTACCCAAAAGGTATTCAATTTTATATAGCTATGATTTTCAATTTATGATAGGGCAACATCCTCATAAATCCATTGTAATTGAAAATATCATAAATTGAAAATGCACTTAATACAACTAAACTACCAAACATCACAGCTTAGTAATACACATGATAAAGTATATCACTTTCCTAACCTGGTGACCATGTGACTGACAGGGAGCTGTGACTGGCTGTCACTGCAAAGTATCTCGAGTATCTTACCACATTTGATTAGGCCAGAAAAAGGCAAAGTTCAAAGCTGAAAGTACCATCAGTTTCTATTGAAGCCGTATTGTTCTCACAGCATCATAAAGTAAAAAAAAAAAAAAAGAAAGAAATCACAAGATGAACCCTCATAAGTGGGGGGACCATCTATCCATCCCAGTATTAAAATAAGCTTTCAAGGTTATTATCATTTGGTCCAGTTTAGGTTGCATTTACTAAGTATTATTAAATGATAATATGTCCAAGACACTTCTAAATGATGATTAGTTAACACATGATCCTAACCTAGAGGATCTTCAGATTAGGGATATGTTGTACATAGGAATATATCACCAAAATAAAGAAAGCAACAAGGTAGAGGTAATTTTAGAGTCCTAAGGGAGAACAACAATGAAAATAGTGTTAGTCAGTACTCTCAGTTACATGCAACAAATAAAAAATAAAAGACTCCAAGTCGTAAGAATATTGAAGTTTGTGGGAGAATACTGGAAGGATTTAAAGTAGCACACAGAAGCAGAAAAAAATAGTATAGGAACCAACGTCATTCAGTGTACATCAGGGACTAGAAAGGGAACTCAGTGATCATCAGAACTCTGTCTCTCCATGTTTTGACTCTACCTGTCTTTAATTTCTCCTAATATAATTTCTCCTAATGTTTTTCCATCTTAATGACCCAGTAGGCAATAGAATCTCTCCTTCCCAGTTCCCATTAAAATAACTTTGGTGAAGGACGTGCTACACTCCCTCTACTGCAGTCTGAATTTTCTGAAGCTGTAGCAGAAGGAAAACATACTCAACAGGTAAAAATTATTGGGCTACAGTTTGCACTTCCCCCCCAAATAAGTTCAGACATTCTCAGAGAGGAGGATGGGACAAGTCTTTAAAAATCAATAAGATCTAGTCATTCAAAACAAATAAACAAACAAAAAAGGTAAAGTAAACAGAAGGAACAAAGTTAACTCAGCAAGAATCAACCTGATGTTATGGCTGGGGTGAAACTCAAGATAAGTTTGGAGTGTCCGTTTATGGAGGATTTTGCCCATTATGTCCCAAATCAAACATGATTGATGAGCCTATACAATCCAGAAATTCATTTTTAAATTTTTCTATTATGAGATAGAGTGAGTTAATGCATATTATGTCCCTCACATGCAAAATTTTTTCCTTACCAAAACTCACGCACCTCACCTTTATTTATTCACACCCCCTGTTCTTCTTCCATCACACCTTTTGTCTCCTGTAGCCTTAGCTTCATCACCTGTGATGGTGTCATGCACTGTGTTGTTATGGTGACAAACTCAGGCCTGCCCCACTATGGTGACAACCCAGAGACATTTCTTCCTGATAGGGTTTACCTGCTCAAATCAGTTTTCTTTCTACTATCCCACTTCAGCTGAAGGCATAAAATTCACTGAGTTTGCCAATCTGTCCTGCATCCTCTCACCTGAAATCTACTTATTATTTTTATCCAACAAATTGCCTAAGAAGGAAGTCCTTCTTGAGACATACAGAGAGCTGGGACCTCTTATAAAATTAATAGAACCAGTAGGGAAATTAATTTGTTTCAGCTGCATTAGAAATCCACATTTGTGTTTCATGTATCATTTCAAACAGCTTCCCTCTACCTTATAATTAATATTCTAGAGTCTTGATCGCAGAGTGTACAACCATCACAGGAAAACTGTGCTGTTCTTTCTTTTGATATTTCTTTGTTCACATGCCAAATACTGCTGTGTAGCCTTCTCAGGGGAATTCTATTTAAACTCCAGAAAGTTGTTAACATAAGGCTGAGCCTGTACTGTGACCTTATTATGACAGCTTGTTCAAAACTACAAAAGAGAAAGGACAGGGAAAAGTTTAGAAATCATGTCTGTTACATACACGCATGGTCCCACAATATGCTAACTGTGGAAATGGTGATGCCTGAAGTCCTAGAGGAAAACCAAAGGCAGTCAATCATTCATGACTCCTTTCAGCCATTTCTGTAGTCAGTGGTTCTCCAGAACCCAAAATAAGTCAGGGGAGGCAACTATTCATACAGGAAAGAGCCCATAGAATAATTAGCCATTCAATCCAACTTGTTCAAACTTTAAAGTCAATTCTCAGTTTGATATGGAGTTGTCTCCAGTTAAGAAGGTGAGAAGAAAAACCTTGTGTGCTTCTACTTTGTGGAGTGGCCTGACTATTAAATGTCAGGCATAAAATGTATACATGACGTAAACTGAAGATAAGCAAATAGAACCCAAAATAATAATACATTTATATATTACAGTAATATATAAATGTTATTTAACTTTTACACTTTTGGTGAATTATAAATAAGTATGTCCACTATGGAAATCAGCCTTTGAGGTTTCTCAAAATATAAGGCATAGAACCGCCATATGACCTAGCTATACCACTCTTTGGTATTTATCCTGAAGAATTAAAGTTTTCATACTATGGTGATATATGACTACCCATGTTTATAGCAACACACAATTTACAATAGCCAAACCCTATTTGAAAATAGGATAAGGAACTGAATTGACATTTCACCAAAGAAGATATACATGGGCCATCAGATACATGAAAGGCACTCAATATCATTAGTCAGTATGGAAACGCAAAACAAAAACACAAGAAGATATGACATTCCACCTGTTGGGATAACTGTCTTACACACACACAGACACACACACATACACAGATAGCTGGTATCGGGGAGGATGTGGATAAATTATACACTATTGGCATAAATATTGTTCCACCCCAGGGCTGCCCCAGACATACTGATCCCAAGGAAAGAACTTAGAGGACTCAGTGGAGAGATCTTGGACATTTTATAGCTCAGGTAGACCTCTGTGGCAGTAAGTCAGGATACAACACTGGGAGATAAAGGAAGTGGCTAACTTATCCTCTCCTTACCTTTGTTATCACATTCTGTTGAGTTCTTATCTCACTGCAAGCTTTCCTAGGCACAGATTAGTGTTTCACCCAACAAATGCTAAATAGTGTGACCACTATATAAAACAGTATGGCAGTTCCTCAAAAAATTAAAAATACCAGATGATCCAACAATTCTACAATTGACTATATATCAAAAAGAATTGAAATATGGATCTCAAAGAGATATTTGCACTCCATGTTTATTGCAACATTATTCAAAATAGCTGAGATACGGGAACAATCTGAATGTTCACGATGGAAGAATAAATGTTTTAAATGTGCTATATATGCACAATGGAATATTATTCAACCCTAATATAGGAAATCCTGCAATTTACAATGACATGAGTGAAACTGGAGGATATTATAATACATGAAATATGCCAGTAACAGAAAGAAAAACTTAGCTTTATTCTTCTTATATAAGGTGTCTAAAATATTCAGACTTAGAAACAATGGAATGGTGATTGCTAGGGTTTGGGTGAGGAGAAATAGGAAGTTACTGTCCAACAGTTATAAATTTCAGTTATACAAAATGAATGAGTTCTACAGATGTGCTGTATAATGCTGTAACTACAGTTAATAACACACTTAAATTTTTTATCACAATGATAAATTATAATAAAATATGAAAAGATCCCTGTCTTAGTTCTGGGGACTATACCAAATATCACAGACTAGGTGGCTTAAAAATAAGCATTTATTTTTGACCGTCTGGAAGCCGGGGTGTCAGCAGATTTGGAGTCTGATGAGAGCCCATTTCCTAACTTCTAGGCAGCTGACTTCTTGTTGTATCCTCACATGGCCCCCTGGAAGAGCTTTGGAATCTTTATCCCTTTACAAGGACTCAAAATTCAACAGGGGGGGGGGCTCCATTTCATGACCTCACCTAAACATAATTACATCCCAAAGTTTCCATATGCACATTGAAGATTAGGATTTTGACACATGAATATTAGAGCAACACAATCATTCAATGTATAGCAGTCACAAAGATTGTATATTTTTATGCATGCTCACATCTGTCATAAAAATGAACAATGAAAGAAATAAAGGAAAAGGGTAGATACCAAGTTAAAGTGATGGAAACCTCTAGGAGAAAGGAAATGGGATTAAGTAAAAGAGAGACATATAGATTTCATCTGCTATTTACTTTTTTTAATTGAAAAAAAGTGAAAATGATAAGATTTGGCAAAGCTGACTTGGGGAATTGGGAGATATATATTCTTGAAATATGCTTGGTATATTTCCTTTTAAATATCCTTATAAGCTGGGGCATAGTGGTGCACTCTGTAACCCAAGTAACTCAGGAGGCTGAGGCAGGAGTATCAAAAATTCAAGGCCAGCATCAGCAGCTGGACAATACCGTGAGCAACTAAGCAACACACTGTTTCGAAATAAAAAATAAAAAGGATTGGAGTTGTTGAGCTCAGTGGTAAAGTTCATCTAGGTTCAATCCCCAATACCAAAATAAATAAATATCCTTTTAAATATGTTTGAAATATTTCAAAATGAGAGATAAAATAAACTACTTTAATGCATGTAATGTGAGAAAAAAATGTGAATTCTGTTATAAAAATGTAGCAAATTTCCTTTTATCTTATACATGAGAAATCTCTTGTTATACATCAAAGTTTGCAGGATAGAGGAGGTTAAAAGGAATTTTACTTAATATATGTGCTTAAATTATCAAAAATGGGAAGAAACAGGAACACATTTGTATACTTGTAGGAAAAAAAAGAGTAAATTGTAAATTACTGAATAAAAAAATAATAATAACCTAAGACACTGATAGTCTGAGCAATTTTTCACCAGCTAACACTGATTAACCAGAAAGCCATTTGGGGTGTGTGTATGGATGTGGGCTCTTTTCTGTAATGGTATTACCAGGGGTTGGAGCATAGCACAGCTGTGCAACAGGGGCCAAGTATATGTTTTGACTAGGTTTGCTTGATGTTGTTTCCTGTTGTATTAATTGTGGAGAATATGAATGATTACTTTATAAATTAAAAAAAATGAATCAATTCACATAAAATATTTGCACTATACCTATCTCCTTTATCATGCAGATATTAGCTCAAAGTTCACTGCCTCATGGAGGACTAAATTGAAAATTCAATCTAAACTTACCTATTCAATCTCTATTTTGTCATTTTATTTTATCATCTTCATAGCACTTAATATCTTCTTATTTTATGCACTGTCTAATTTGCTTGATATTGTCTACTTCTCTTCACTATAATACAAACTTTAAGAAAGCAAGGTCCTTTTCTATTTTATTTTCTTTGTAATACCAAGGTCTAGGTCCATTCCTGGCAAAATTATTTACTAAATAAAAAACAGAGGACACATCTTCAGACATGATGTCTACTCTTGGCTATTCTTCCAGAAACCATATGTATGCATACTTGGTCAAAAGTTTATCCTGGTTATAACTCACGTTCAATCATTCAATGCCCCCTATACAAATAGCCCCTCCACAAGAAATTGTATCTAGCCATAGACACTGTGGAAGTGGCAGAAATAACAAGTCTTCTTGTATCCTATGAACCCTCCTTCCAGCCAAAGCTTATTGGACTAGGGATAAACAAAGGGAATGCCAGATATTAGCTATAGTTAGCTAATCATAGCCTGTCAAGAGAATTTAAATAAAGAGCACAAAGAGAATTGTCAATTAACGGTAGTCATTGAAACTAACAGTGCATGATATAGTAATGGATTTGGAAGTCATTTTGAGTCAGGTACTTTTTTTTTTTTTTGCTACCAGAGATTGAACCCAGGAGTTCTTGACTATCAAGCTATAACCCCATCCCTTTTTTTCATATTTTATTTAGAGAGACAGCATCTCTCTAAGTTGCTTTAGAGCCACATTAAGTTGCTGAGGCTGGCTTTGAACTTGTGATCCTTGTATCTCAGCCTCTAGAACCGCTGGGATTACAGGCATGTGCCATCATGCTTGCCAAGCCAGGTATATTTTGAATAAGCAGAAGAGAGAGATGAATGAAACACTAGGCAAAGCATAGATCAGAAAGTCTACATGGCTCTAGGGAAATAAGAAAAATGAATTCATTTCCTGACATTCTGTCTCCCAGCTACACCACAACATAACAGGAGATCTTGCCTGGGGATCATGGAGATCCTTTGAATATCATGATTAAGTCCCCTATTTTGCTGGTGTAAAGAAGTGACTATACTTTGCAGCAAAAAGAACCTTGACCATAACTCTGGTGAAACTCAAATTTTTTTAATTAAAAAACATACAAAAGTGGTCTAAATTTTCAGAAAATTGGTAACCCCTAAAGAAAGAATGAATAGTGTTTAAGTAAAATCAATCAACACAAAGCTTCTACCAAATAAATATCTTCATGGAAGAAGAAATTATTGTGAACACCATTGGGCATAAAGTCCTTACAAGTAGGTTCTGAGAATACAATGGTAACTCTATAAACATTTTTGATTATTGAGATTCAACAGCCTGAATTTCTTCCATTTTTCTCCCTTTTTATGACATGCTTATTTTTCTATAAAAGATGAGATTTGCTTTGACATTTTTTTATAAAGCAAAATCTTAACCCCAAAGTCACTAGCACAGCATAGCAATTATTGCCCAAGCTTTTTTCCTTCTACAAGTTTGTTTCTCCTGTCCAAAAAAAAAAAAAATGTACTACAAGAAATGATGTGAGTATAGAGTTTAAATCATTGAGAAAACCTAAATTTAAAATAAAATCAACAAACATCTTTGAATATAAAGAATAGAAGAAGCCTAAATAATTGTCTTCTTAGAAATTGAGAGAGTGATTTTAGAAAGTCATAAACTATCTGCAACTGAAATAAAACAGAAAAGCAACAAGTTTAGCAGAAAAGCAACAAGTTTAGCATCCGGATAGAAATGGAGTTGCAAATATTATTTATTCTAAAGACACAGTATGAGGGAAGAGTCAATAAAATACGAATGCAAATTATCTGGGTTTCATCCTGAAACATGCCAATAAAACTTGGCTGACTGAACTTTATTTCTCATCATCCAGATGTAAAAATGTGGAAGACATATAATAAATTTGTTTGAAAAAAATATAGACTTTCATGTAAATCTGGACTCTGACTTCCCAGAAACATCACAAGTCGTGCCTGATTCAATTATCTCAGTGCTACCCAATTCTACAATATCAAGAGAACACAAACAACACTCATTGCTAAGAAAGCAACATCTGTATCATTGGGCTTAAGAAAACGTAGGTATTTTAAATGTAGGTATGCTAAAAATGTAAACATGCTGATAAAGTTTGTTCTATATTTTAAGAAATTATTTTATCACGTTATGGCTCATTTGAAGGAAAAATTGGCATACCAATGCACTATACTTGGGGTTTGGTACTGACTTTCATGACATTTTAGAATGAGTTAATTAAATACATTGAAATGAAATATCAGGAAGTATATACCTTTCTCTGTGATTTAAATTTTATCCCTGATTTTCTAGAGGATAACTGGTTTAAAAGGCAAAATGTTTCATATATCAGTGCTTAAATCCTCAACAAAGTATGTTTAGTACCCTCTGGAAAAAATATTAGGCAAATTCCACATATGGTTCACATTCAAGGTTAGCAGAGTAGGAAGATTTTAAAGGTCTTTAATCAAATCTTTGCCATAAAGAGAAGGGTACTGACTTTCCTTATAGAAGATAACCAAAGCAAAGAGAAGCTTTATTTAGATTAAGAGTACAGTAGCTACAGCTTGCTTCAGCAAATTTTAAAGACTTTCTTCTCCTTTCCATCAAATAACCCCTAAAGTGTCATATTCTTGTTAGTTTCCCAAGCAAAAGCAAGGAATACTCTATTAAAAATTTTATAGCTGAATAAACCTAGTCCCAAAGCACGATATAAAATACAGCAAAAGGAACAATAAGTTTTCACACTGTTACTTTATAAAATGAGCTTATTTCAGGTTATTTTGGGGGTTTTTCTTAAAATAAAAATTGATTTGTGACCAGAATTGACCCAAATTAGGCTCCCAGTCATTCTCTGTTCAAGCTACAGCACTGCCTCATTGGATTGCTTTTGAATAGAAAAGCCACAGCTATTTTTCTAGAACCTAAGACTTAATTAGATTTTTAAGGACTTTTTGTGTTTAAAAAGATCCATTGGATATTGTTTTCTGATAAAATATAAATTTATTGCATTTTAAATTCTTCCGGAACATCTCATGACATAGGTTGTGGTAAAGAGTCAAGTCTTCAGAATTAGCTTCCCAAGAAGCAAATGAAGACTGGCACATCATTTATGGTCATTTCTACATGTTGCCCTTTGTCAACATGTAGAATCAAAGAACATAGTTCCTCAATTGGAGAACTTTATCAAAAGCACCATTTTTTATTTTTTTTAAGAGAGAGAGAGAGAGAATTTTTTAATATTTATTTTTTAGTTTTCGGTGGACACAACATCTTTATTTTTATGTGGTGCTGAGGATCGAACCCAGGCCGCATGCATGCCAGGCGAGCACGCTACCGCTTGAGCCACATCCCCAGCCCACCATTTTTTTTTAAAAAAAAGAGAAAAAAAGCCCTATATGATTGATACCACCTTTTCAAGTAATTTACATATTTCTACAAGACACACATCTCAGGTGTGGTAAAGCATCTGCACTGGAGTCAGGAAGGATATCCCAGTTCCCAAATTTCCTGTAGTAAATAGGAATGCCTAGAAGAAAGCTGTGAACTCAGTGAAGCTGTTGACATCTAAAAAGATCTTCAGGTACAGCTAATTCGAACTAGAGAAAATCTAAGAGCACTTGACATGTGCTAGCTCCCTGAAAATTTTGTCAAAGCAACTTTTTTTTTTCAAGTGAGTTTTTTTTATTGTTAGTTGTTCAAAACATTACAGAGCTCTTGACATATCATATTTCATACATTTGATTCAAATGGATTATGAACTCCCATTTTTACCCCGTATAGAGATTGCAGAATCACATCGGTTACACATCCACATTTTTACATACTGTCATACTAGTATCTGTTGTATTCTGCTGCCCTTCCTATCCCCTTCCTATCCCCCCTCCCCTCCTCTCTCTCTACCCCATCTATTGTAACTCATTTCTCTCTCTTGTTTTTATTCCCTTTCCCCTCACTTCCTCTTATATGTAATTTTGTATAACAATGAGGGTCTCCTTCCATTTCCCTGCAATTTCCCTTCGCTCTCCCTTTCCCTCCCATCTCTCGTCCCTGTTTAATGGTAATCTTCTTCTCATGCTCTTCCTCCCTGCTCTGTTCTTTTTTTTATTGGTTGTTCAAAACATTACAGAGCTCTTGACATATCATATTTCATATATTAGATTCAAGTGGGTTATGAACTCCCATTTTTACCCCAAATACAGATTGCAGAATCACATCGGTTACACATCCACATTTTTACAAAATGCCATATTAGTGACTGTTGTATTCTGCTACCTTTCCTATCCTCAACTATCCCCCCTCCCCTCCCCTCCCATCTTCTCTCTCTACCCCATCTACTGTAAATCATTTCTCTCCTTGTTTATTTTCCCATTCCCCTCACAACCTCTTGTATGAAATTTTGTATAACAATGAGGGTCTCCTTCCATTTCCATGCAATTTCCCTTTTCTCTCCCTTTCCCTCCCACCTCATGTCTCTGTTTAATGTTAATCTTTTCCTCCTGCTCTTCCTCCCTGCTCTGTTCTTAGTTGCTCTCATTATATCAAAGAAGACATTTGGTATTTGTTTTTTAGGGATTGGCTAGCTTCACTAAGCATAATCTGCTCTAGTGCCATCCATTTCCCTGCAAATTCTATGATTTTGTCATTTTTTAGTGCTGCGTAATACTCCATGGTGTATAAATGCCACATTTTTTTTATCCATTCATCTATTGAAGGGCATCTGGGTTGGTTCCACAGTCTAGCAATTGTGAATTGTGCTGCTATGAACATCGATGTAGCAGTATCCCTGTAGTACGCTCTTTTAAGGTCTTCAGGGAAAAGTCCAAGAAGGGCAATAGCTGGGTCAAATGGTGGTTCCATTCCCAGCTTTCCCAGGAATCTCCATACTGCTTTCCAGATTGGCCGCACCAGTTTGCAGTCCCACCAGCAATGTACAAGAGTACCCTTTTCCCCACATCCTCTCCAGCACTTGTTGTTGTTTGACTTCATAATGGCTGCCAATCTTACTGGAGTGAGATGGTATCTTAGGGTGGTTTTGATTTGCATTTCTCTGACTGCTAGAGATGGTGAGCATTTTTTCATGTACTTGTTGATTGATTGTATGTCCTCCTCTGAGAAGTGTCTGTTCAGGTCCTTGGCCCATTTGTTGATTGGGTTATTTGTTTTCTTATTGTTTAATTTTTTGAGTTCTTTGTATACTCTGGATATTAGGGCTCTATCTGAAGTGTGAGGAGTAAAAATTTGTTCCCATGATGTAGGCTCCCTATTTACCTCTTTTATTGTTTCTCTTGCTGAGAGAAAACTTTTCAGTTTAAGTAAGTCCCATTTGTTGATTTTTGTTATCAACTTTTGTGCTATGGGTGTCCTATTAAGGAATTTGGAGCCCGACCCTACAATATGTAGATCGGAGCCAACTTTTTCTTCTATCAGACGCAGAGTCTCTGATTTGATATCTAGCTCCTTGATCCACTTTGAGTTAACTTTTGTGCATGGCGAGAGGAGGGGATTCAGTTTCATTTTGTTGCATATGGATTTCCAGTTTTCCCAGCACCATTTGTTGAAGATGCTATCCTCCCTCCATTGCATGCTTTTAGCTCCTTTATCAAATATAAGATAGTTGTAGCTTTGTGGATTAGTCTCTGTGTCCTCTATTCTGTACCATTGGTCCACCCTCCTGTTTTGGTACCAGTACCATGCTGTTTTTGTTACTATTGCTCTGTAATATAGTTTTAAGTCTGGTATCGCTATACCGCCTGATTCGCACTTCCTGCTTAGAATTGCTTTTGCTATTCTGGGTCTTTTATTTTTCCATATGAATTTCATGATTGCTTTATCCATTTCTACAAGAAATGCCGTTGGGATTTTGATTGGCATTGCATTAAACCTATAGAGAACTTTTGGTAATATCGCCATTTTGATGATGTTAGTTCTGCCTATCCATGAACAGGGTATATTTTTCCATCTTCTAAGATCTTCTTCTACTTCTCTTTTTAGGGTTTTGTAGTTTTCATTATATAAATCTTTCACCTCTTTTGTTAGGTTGATTCCCAAGTATTTTATTTTTTTTGAGGATATTGTGAATGGAGTGTTTTTCCTCATTTCCGTTTCAGAAGTTTTGTCGCTGATATACAGAAATGCCTTTGATTTATGCGTGTTGATTTTATATCCTGCCACTTTGCTGAATTCATTTATTAGTTCTAGTAGTTTTTTTGTAGACCCTTTTGGGTCTTCTAGGTATAGAATCATGTCATCTGCAAATAGTGATAATTTAAGTTCTTCCTTTCCTATTTTTATGCCTTTAATTTCTTTCGTCTGTCTAATTGCTCTGGCCAGTGTTTCGAGAACTATATTGAATAGAAGTGGTGATAGAGGGCATCCCTGTCTTGTTCCAGATTTTAGGGGGAATGCCTTCAATTTTTCTCCATTGAGAATGATGCTAGCCTGAGGCTTAGCATAGATAGCTTTTACAATGTCGAGGTAAGTTCCTGTTATCCCTAGTTTTTCTAATGTTTTGAACATAAAGGGATGCTGTACTTTGTCGAATGCTTTTTCTGCGTCTATTGAGATGATCATATGGTTCTTATTTTTAAGTCTATTGATGTGGTGAATAACATTTATTGATTTCCGTATATTGAACCAGCCTTGCATCCCAGGGATGAATCCTACTTGATCATGGTGCACAATTTTTTTGATATGTTTTTGTATCCGATTCGCCAGAATTTTATTGAGGATTTTTGCATCTAGGTTCATTAGAGATATTGGTCGGTTCAAATTGTGTGTATCCTCCTGACTCAGTCTGGGAAAATCATATGACTTAAGAAATTTATCGATGTCTTCACTATCTTCTATTTTATTGGAATATAGGTTTTCAAAATAATTTCTAATTGTCTTCTGTATTTCTGTAGCATCTGTTGTGATATTGCCTTTTTCATCCCGTATGTTAGTAATTTGAGTTCTCTCTCTTCTTCTCTTCATTAGCATGGCTAAGGGTATGTCGATCTTATTTATTTTTTCGAAGAACCAACTTTTAGTTTTGTTAATTTTTTCAATAGTTTCTTTTGTTTCCATTTCGTTGATTTCTGCTCTGATTTTAATTATTTCTTGCCTTCTGCTACATTTGCTGTTGTTTTGCTCTTCCTTTTCTAGGGCTTTGAGATGAAGTGTGAGCTCATTTATTTGTTGTTTTTTTCTTTTTTTGAGGAATGACCTCCAGGCGATGAATTTCCCTCTTAAAACTGCTTTCATTGTGTCCCATAGATTCCGATATGTTGTGTCTGTATTTTCATTTATCTCTAAGAATTTTATGATTTCCTCCTTTATGTCTTCTGTAACCCATTGATCATTCAGTAACATATTGTTCATTTCCCATGTGATGTATTCTTTTTCCTTCCTTCTTTTATCATTGATTTCCAGTTTCATTCCATTATGATCAGATAAAATGCATGGTATTATCTCCACCCCTGTATATTTACTGAGGGTTGCCCTATGGCATAATATATGGTCTATTTTTGAGAAGGATGCATGTGCTGCTGAGAAAAAAGTATATCCATTTGATGATGGTTGATATATTCTATATATGTCTGTTAAGTCCAGGTTATTGATTGTGATATTGTCTCAAAGCAACTTTTGATTGAACGTATTCTTACCACAGTAAAGGAGGATACTACCTTAACAGAAACTTGGCTGTTTTTCAGATCAGAGAAGGCAAATTCAAGATATTTATAGGGTTTTGAGACTCTGGCTTACTATGGGTCTTTCAATTCATAAGCTCATAAGTTAGTTTTCATAAGAAAGGTGATATGTTAGTTTAGTATTGATGGACATAGTAAAACAAGAATATTCAGGTAAATTGAAACAGTCTTGGGAGTAAACAGTCATTAGAGATTATCAAAGGATTGAATAGTTTGGTATTATTTAAATGGATCTTTCAGGAGGTTCCTGGAATAAACAATGAAGTTACTTGCAATTTTTACGTTCTTGGACAAGAGTTTCCTGGAAACTGGAAACAGTGAAGTAGTAAAGTCATGTTACTGTAGGTAGTAAACTTCATAGGTACAAATGATTCAGTTCTTGAGGTCCCTGAAAGCAATGACACACATTATATTATCCAAGCTGAGACGCTGTTGAGATCTAAAATTCCCTCTTATAGTTGCATTGAGACAACATATATAAGCTGGAATACTCTCAAGAAAAACAGGTTGTATAGTTTACCTATCTATGACAAGACTCCATACTTTCTAGACACACAATTCACATTCCTTCTTCTCTCCAAAGGAAGAAATGGTACAACTTCTAATATAGTTATTTTGCTCCACAGATGAATCGCCTTGACTTCCACTGACTTTAAGCACACTGAAGAGCCAACACAGACCCATGACCCAATCAGTGATTGCACCCACAAATTTTAAGTTTCTGTCCCTCTCTCATAGGTTCATTTCCCACATAGCTCCACAAGTATCACCAAAGGAGACTGGTTCTGTCAGTAGTGTGATAGAATTTTTGCTTCTTTAGCTTATGTGTTCTTAGGTCAGGCATTATCTAGTATAGCAATTAAGAATATAGGCTAGCTATACTACATATGCACCCTAATCCTAGCTATGCTACTTGCAAGACAAGTGAACGTGGATTGTTTAACAAAGCCCTTCCTCACTTTCCTTATCTGTAATAAAGGAATAATAGTTATTACTTAATGGGTTATTTAAGAACAAAATAAATATCAAGTAATTGGAATAGTGCTATTGCAACAAGTCAGCATACTATGTATTCTGGGCCTATTGCCAGGTTTTTTTTAAATATCCTTTAGTTGTTGATGGACTTTTATTTATTTGTATGTGATGCTGAGAATCAAACCCAGTGCCTTGCATATGCTAGGCAAGTGCTCTTCCACTGAGCTACAACCACAAATCACATTGCCAATTTTTAGACAGTCTTATGAGCTAAAATGTTTTTTTACATTTTTTTTCATTGAAAATAACTGTATACATTTATGGGATACCATGTGATATTTTAATACATGTATACATAGTGCAATGTTAAAATCAGGGCAAACATATCTGTCTTCATTTATCATTTCTTGTAGTAAAATAATTCAAAATCCTTTTAACTTTCTTAAAAAAATTGTAAAGCACATAATCATTAACTGCAGTCTCCTTCCTATATATTAGAACACCAAAACTTATTTCTCGTAACTATGAATTAGTACCCACTGATCAATTGTGCCTCATCTCACCCTCCCCAATCCCCCCCCATTCTCTAGTAGCCACCATTCTACTCTCAACTTCTATGAGATCAACTCTCTTATATTCCACTTATGAGTGAGATCATACAATAGTTGTCTTTCTGTGTCTGCCTTATTTCACTTAACATAATGATCTCCATTTCCATCCACGTTGTTATAGATTACAGGATTTAATTCTTTTGTGACTGAATAATATTCCATTGTGTATAGGTATCACATTTTCTTTATCCATTTCTTGGTTATTGTTAATAGTGCTACAATAAATATGGGAGTGTAGATGTCTATTCAACATTTTATTTTTTAATATATACCCAGTAATTGATCTGCTAGTTGATATAGTAGTTCTATTTTTAATTTTTTTGAGGACCTTACGTACTCTTTTCCATAATAACTGTACTGATTTACATTTTCACCAACAGTGTAAGGTCTAATAGACAAATGAGATTACATCAAACCAAAAATTCTCTCAACAACAAAGGAAACAACAGAGTTTAAAAACAGTTTATATCATGGAGAAAATACTTGCAAAATTTACATCTTACAAAGGGTTAATTTCCAGAATATATTAAGAACTCAAACTCCCAATAGCAAAAGAAAAAAATTGAAAAAACAGATGATAGATCTGAATAAATATTTCTCAAAAGAAAACATACAAATGATCAAGAGAAATATGAAATAATCCTCAATATCATTAGTCATCAAGAAAATGCAAATCAAAGCTACAATGAGATTTCACCTTACTCCAATTAAAATGACTTATCAAAAATAAGAAAAAGATTTTTTACATTTTTAATAGTTGCAAAAGTCAAAGCAAAAATAATGCTTTGTAACACGTGAAAATATTATAAAATTAAAATTTTAGTATACCTAGTGAAATGCTATTAGTGCACAGACAAGCTCATTTAGTAATTTATTTTCTGTAGCTGCTTTTTTGCTACAATGGCAGAGTTGAATAGTTGCAGCAGAAACAATATGTCTTGGCTCTTTACAGAAAAAGTTTCCTGACTCCTGCTCTATAAGATATTGTCAGTACTTTACTCAGATACCTTTTATTTGCCAGGTCTATGTGCTTCTTTCATGGATTTTGTGTGTTTTTACTATCACCTCTCTCACTGTGATAATTTTGGAGGACTGCTCATGAGCTATTAGAACCACTTTGCTTACAGACAGAGAGGTATGGAAATTCCTTGGAGATTACACCCTCAGACTCCCTGTGTCCCTAAGTCAAGGACTAACTGGTATGGGAGTGTGAAAGCAGCCTCCTTTCCTCAAGTTGAGATAAATTCTGCTTGATAATTTATACTTCTTAGATACTCTTATATTTCAGATATTTTTATTAAGGAATGGTTTATCTTTCTGCTGTTACTTCAGTATTCTATTTTGCTGTAGAGATGGCAAGGTTGAACTTTTCCATTGCCATTATTTTCTTTATTTTTTAAAAAATAAATAAAATAAATGTGTGATAGGGTAATCACTAACATGGGTGCGATCTGAAAAATTTTCTCCATCGCTTAGAAATAAGGATGCCACAGTATAATTCTTCCTCTCCCTATGATAGTTGCTTTTAATTTTCTACTTAATCATTCATCATCCACAGTTAGAAGATCTGAGGAATGTTTTATTTCTAGGTTAAGTCATTTAGTAGGTTTTGACTATTCATTATATACCAGGGACTATGATAGCTGTTGAGAACCCAGCAAATGTAAGATGACACAGGCCTTAAAAATTTCACACTAATTTTGAGGTACTAGCATGTTCATATGCCATGAGGTCAGGGACTGAATTTTCCATTATAAGTCTAATTTTCAGAGTGTCAAGCACAGTGATATGATGAATAAATGCTTTAATAAATGTTAAATCTCATTGTATCTTATCTTTCTCAAGAATAGAAATGTATTGAGCCAGGGTAGCAGGTTAATTCCATACATAACTCCTTGTAAAGGAATTATTCACACATAACCCAGCATGATATAATGTCACCTGGAATGGAAACCAAACTGAGAACCTACCATCCTGACTTCTTGTTCCCAGTTCATTAATAATTCCCTGGGTGATCCAAGACTATGCTTTTCATTCTAAGCCTCAACTTCATCAAGTATAAAATTAAGAAGCCAGACTAGATTATCCAAAATATTTGTTCCAGTTCTGAAATTCTGGTTCCTTAGGGCTATCCAAGTTTTTAACAGTGCCTGATTTCTCATAAACTAATAGATCTTACTTCAGGACCTCATACGATGCTATTGAAATATAGAATTTTTCAATGTTAACTTTCCTTTTGAAACAATGTCTATAAATCCTATATTTTATTCAGTCTACAATCTCTGGAATGAATTTTTCAATATATCATTATTAGCATTCAGTCTTTTATTTAAATGACTTGCAATAACTTCTTAAAATATTTGCTAAGTGTTTTCTTTCCCAGATTTCTAGCCAGAATCAAGTTCCAATCAATGTCATCATTTCCTATTCCAGCAAACTACCTCATTTCATCATTTTGAATTATTTTTCAGATTTTTAAAATTTTAATACAGTTGAGCTTATTCCATTTTTTTCTAACCACCTTTACATTTTTTTTTAGATCTCAGGCCCTCAGTAAGAATCTAGATTTGTACATATGTCAACAAGATGCTAGGAGTTTCCCATGCTCATCCTACTGAAGAAATATCAATTTGAACAACTATCCATCCACAGAAAGGCTTTCATTAGAGGTAAAAACCCAGGGAGATATTATAATACCTGAGTGCAGCACAGAAATAATGAAAGTTGCATTGAAGAATGTAGATGGACCATTGCACATTACTAGCACCACACTTCCCCAGACCTTGCTATTCAATTCATACAGCAAAACCCCATAGCCCTATGGTGGCTCCCGTGGACTGTGTCTCTAGGTTTACCTAAGTACCAGGTCAACACCCACAGGTCCAGGATCTAGACCTATCACACATCCAGGTACCAAACTTGCCCCGGATCCTGGCCATTCCCACAGACCCAGGCTCCAGGTGCAGGTCCACGTGGACCCAGGCCCCAGGATTGCTCCTATGGACCCAACCTCCAAGTCAACTTTTAAGTACTCAGGGAGTAGCTCTGGCTACTCACTGAACCAGAATCTAGATCAGCTTACCTGAGGATGCCCACAACAAGCTCCTCTATAGACCTCACCAGACAATGCACTCAGAATCTCTGGACGGGCTGAGTAGTTAAGGACCATCTCTTCTAAAATCAGTCTGAAGACAGTGGAAAGAATGCCTATTTCTTCAAATTTCAGATACCAATGTTAAGCCATAAGGATCACAAATAATTAAGAAAATATGGCACCAACAGAGGAACAAAATTAAGAACCACTAAAGAAATGGAGATCTCCAAACTGCCTGACAAAGAATTCAAATTAATGATATGAAATAACCTTAGTAAGCTACAAAAGAGCCCAAACAGGCAACTTAATAAAATCAGGGAAACAATAGGAACAAAATTAGAGGTTTAACAAAGAGACAGAAACCATATAGAAGAACCAAACAGGAATTCCAGAACTCAAAAAAAATTCTAAACTGAAAACTCAGAGAATTTCAACAAAAATCTCAATAAAGCAGAATAAAGAATCAGCAAGTACAAAAGCAAGTCATTTAAAATAAACAGTCAAAGGAACAGAAGAAAAAAAGATTTTAAAAGAGTGAAAAAGTCTATGGAATTTATGGGATACCATACGGCAAACAAATAAACTGTTCTTAGGATTTTCAGAAGAAGAAAAAGAGAAAAAGGTAGAAAGCTTACACAAAGAAATAATGACAGAAAATTTCCTGAATCTAGAGGCAAATATCAACTTCTTGATTGAGGCAAGTATTGCCCAAAATTAGAATATAATATCAGAATAAAAGGAAATTGCAGGTCAATATCTGACATAAATATAGATGTAAAATTTTTCAAAAAATATTAGCAAACCAAATTCAACCACATATGAAAAAAAAAATCAAACACAGTTATTAGGTAGAATTTGTCCCTGCAGTTAAGGACTCAAACTAGAAATATAAAAGTTAAGTTGTTTCTCTTTGCAGATTAAATGATCTTATATACAGAAAACCTTAAGACATTATCAAAAACTTATTAAAATTAATAAGTTAATTCCATATAATTGCAAGATACCAAATTGAGATAAAAATAGCAGTTGGTCTAATAATTTCTATATACTATAATGCTATAATAATTTCTACATACTAACAACAGAATATCTAAAAGAAAATCAAGAAAAACAATCATATTTACAATAACACCAAAGAGAATAAAATATTTGGGAATAACTTCCACCAAGAAGATGAAATAGCTATGCATTGGAAACTATAAGACATTGATGAGAGAAACTGAAGAAGAAACAAAAAAAAAAATTGGAAAGACTGACTTCAAGACTTAATATTGTCAGTGCTACCAAAAGTGACCTATAAAAGCAAGCAATCCTATCAAAATTCCAGTGATGTTTTTTAGAGAAATAGAAAAAAAAATCCTAAAATTCATGTGGAAACATAAAAGGTCTCAAATAGCCAAAACAACCTAGCATAAGAAAAAGAAGTGATCTTGAAATGTATTATAAAATTATATTAATCAAAATTGAATTGTACAGGAAATAAACTAGACACAAAAATCAATGAAAGAGAATACAAATCTCAGAAATACATGCACACATCTATGGTCAATTGAACTACAACAAAGATGCTAAGAACACACAGTACAGAAAGAAGAGTTCCTTCAACACATGAATTTGGGAAGCTGAATGTCTACATGCAGAAGAATAAAACTGGGCCCCTATCTCATTCTTTTCAAAAATCAACTGTATAGGGAGTAAAAGACATATATTAAGATCTAAAACTGCAAAAATACTAGAAGAAAGCAGGAAAAAACTTTATTGGCACTGGTTGGGGTAATGATTTTTGCATTTGACCGCCAAAACAGGCAGTAAAGGCAAAAATAGTCAAATCCATTTCATCTAAGAAGCATTTGTCCAGTAAAGAGAACAACAGAGTGAAGAGAAAATCTAATAGAAGCAATGTAAATATAAACCATATATCTGATGAAAGGATTAATATCTAAAACATATAGTATCTTAATAGCAAGAAAGCAAATAAACTCAATTAAAACCAACCAAAGGTTGATGTTTCTTAAAAGAAGACATACAGGGGATTTGGAAGATGGCGGCGAGGGGAGTGCATTACCCCCGTGTGCTGCTTCACTGTGTGGGAGTATGACAAGTCAGGACGGCTAAAGGATATCTTGTTAGGAATTTCCAGCAATAGTGGGGTGCTCCGGAACCTGGAGGAAGGATTTCCATCGCACGAGGATCGGCTACGGGGACTCAAACGCGAGAGGTTTGTCGCACGGAGGGTAACTGCTTATTCAGCAAATCGCCCCGCGGCGAAAGTCTGCAGTGTGCGCTGGGATAGAGACGCAGGGTTACAGCGCTGCAGTTTCTGCCAGCCGCGCAAGCACCGTACTCAGGGCTGAATTCTGGGTTCCAGACGGGGTAAGGAAGCGGTCCTGCTTGGTTCTACACACCGGTCAGTCCACAGAGGAGGCCAGCAGCCACCATCTTGGTAAACTGACGTCACGTCCCCTGTTTTCGACTGACCGCAACTCATTCAGCCATAGATCAGGTAATTCCAGGCTACAATTCGCCTGTGGCTTGCAAACAGATTGCTAGGGTTCTGCGCCTGGGTGCTTCTAAGAACCTGAGCCTATCGGAGCGAACGCCGAGCGCGGGGCGCCCGAGTTCCGGCTCCTGGAACCGCCCCGCGGAGGCTGCTTCATGAACCCTGCCCCTATCAGAGCATACAACAAGCACTAAGCAGCCGAACTCCGGCTCCCGGAACTGAGCCCGCGGGGACTGCTTCTTGGAGCTTACAGGAGTTCGGAGAGGCCGAGCTTACACCGAGTTCGGAGAGGCCGAGTTCCGGCTCCCGGAACTTCCCTGGGCCGGGGCTGGGAGCCCGCGGAAACTGCTTCTCGGTAGGGGTCCTGCCGAGGGCCGGACAGGACTCACCCGTTGCTTTGGTTGCCCGGCAAAGGGAACGAAAGGCTGACATTCGCATACGATATCAACATGGCAGAGATCTGATGTCAGCAGAAAGCGGCGGAGGAGAGAACTCCATCAATACCAGCGGTGACATAAGCAGTTGGTCTCCTGGTAGGGGGGGTGAGGCACAGTCACCTGAGCCTCCTCAATTTGTCGTTGAGCCAGAGGGGAGAAGCCGGGCCGC
>NW_026000078.1:1649302-1671765 GCF_001458135.2 Marmota marmota marmota | reverse complement strand
GCTATCTGTGTATGGGGTGAGGGTGGAGTTCATAACCCACATTGAATCAAAGTAGTGGAATATGATATGTCAAGAAATTTAGTAATGTTTTGACAACCCACAATAAAAAAATGAAAAAAAAAAAAAAAAAAAAAGAAGACATACAGATGGACAATTGGTATATGAAAAAGGCTCAATATGACCAATCATCAGAGAAATGGAAATCAAAGACACGTGATCAATTACCTCACACCTGTTAGAATGCCTAGCCACCAAAAATATAAAAGAAAAGAAGTATTGACAAGGATGTAGAGAACAGGCAATGCTTGTAAATTGTTGATGGGAATACAAATTGATCCACCATTATAAAACCAGTTTTTATCTAAATCTGAATATAAATTCATGTATAGGAATCTTATATTCTTCATGTCTCCCTTCCCCACAAAGCCTTTGACCAATAGAAAGGATTAGAATTTTCTCACCACCAGTACTGATTCCTACATTATTTATTGATTGTTTCATAATATATAGGACCCCTAGTATTTGGCCTGATGCTAAATCATGGGGATATAAAAGAAGATAGGGAAGGTTTCCCAGAAATGATGCTAAATTGCATTTTGAAGAATGAGTGAAGTTAGAAAAAAGAAGTTGAATCTTGAAGATGAGAAAACAGCATACAGGAGACTGCAAGTGACCTACGATGGCTAAAGAACAGCATTCTCTATAAAACACAGTCAGACTAATCAAATATCAGTGGAAAGTGTATGATTTATTGATGGAGCCACCACCATTTTTTCATGCTGGCCCAACTACAGGAATATAATACTCACTGATGAAGGAAAATAAATAGCTTTTTCTTTTTAAAAAAATTTGCCACTGAAATTCCTTCTTCAGTTTTCAATTTATCATCCAAACCCATCATTCAGTTCTCCTATCCCCTTGAGTCCTTTTTCAATTGTCATTGTGTAAGTAGGAACCTATTGCAAACCAGATCCAAGGTCAATTCTACATTAAAATTCTGGCATTCAGCATTTATGGATTTAGAAGACTAAAAGCTAAGCTTTTTAAGAAGCTAAAAAAAAATTGGCTTCAAACACAAATCTCACAGTCATCAGTGTATGTTGCAAAGTTCTGGGTATATAAGTCCCTTAAGACCATTGTTTTAAAGAAAATGTATAAATTGAGAAAAAAATTAAGAATAATTTAATATTATCTGTAAACAGCACATTTGACACAAGAAAAAATTTGTGGGAAAAGAGGAAAAATTCTTTTTTATAAGCAGGAATTGCCTGGCTGTTCCCCCTTCTCTCCTCCTGTCCCTAAGATGCACTTAATGAGCCAAAAATAACTATAAATGTAAATAATTTCCCTCCAAAGATAACCCCATCCTGAATGGCATTACAAATATGTTTATATCCATACACACACATGTGTGTGCACTTCCAGAACCTTGCCTCCACGAGATGAGCAAAGTTCATGAAATAAAATCAAGTCAAGGAATCAGACTTACCTTAGATGATCATTGACAGTCAATATAAATGGATTGTCCACAATTCCCTCTCTGACCCAAGCACAGAGGAGGGTGGCACCACCCATCTTTCCCACACCCTCCCATTATGTATGGTGAACACAAACATGGCTATATTCCCTCTTTTCATATTTGTGATTCAATTCCTTGAATCATAGAACAACTATAGGCAAAGAACAGCGAATTGGACTTTCTGGTCGTATTTTCTTCTCCTTTTTCCAATTATAAGCATAGCATGTTTTAACTAAGAAAATTCTTAACTTCTCATTGGCATCATTTTGATCAATTAGAGTTTATTCTGTAAAGATAAATATTTACGTCAAGTCATTCCCATATTTATGATGAAGATTCTCTCCTTAACCAAATTAATAAGGATCCTCTGAACCCTCAACATTGTCTATAAATACTAGAGACTAGCACAAATGATTTTATTACTTCCTCACTGAAGTATGAACAAAGAAACACTATTTTATTTTTGACATGAGGATTGAACCCAAGGGTGATCTACCACTCTGCTATATCCCCAGTCCTTTTTATTTTTAATTTTTTTATGTTGAAATAGGATATCCCTAAGTTGCTAAGGCTGACCTTAATCTTGCAATCCTCCTGTCTCAGCCTTCGGAGTCCCTGGGACTACAGGTGTGTACCATCATGCCCACTAATGTTGTTTGTATCACATTCAGGCCACACAGTTACTTCAGAAATCTTGCAGTTGTGAATCCCTTCTCTCTCCTTTAAGGACCTATATCTTCCACACTGAGAACTTTCTTCTCAAGGATCTGAGAGCTACCTCTCTGAAAAGGAAGGATTCCTATAAACAAATCCACTTTCTCTCTTAGCCTTGTGGCACATGGCTTTCATTTGCACCACTATCTTCTGTCATAAAAATAAAAAAAGTGACAAGTTTACTTTTCCTTCCAATAAGCATCAATTAAACTTCAAAGCCCAGTCTCTGCTCAAGCCCCTGCTTGTTTCCCTCCCTATTCCATCATCCTTCTTTTAAAATGCCTAGTCACATCTGCACGTCTCCAGCTGAGTTGAGTTCACACTGGATCTTCTCCCTCACTGCAATACCACCCTAAAAATATGTCACTTTGGCATAAAGATTACTTTGAACTGATCAATTGAGAAGAATCCAATGAAAGAAAAGCTCTCTGCTTTCCCCCTTTTTGTCTGAAAGCAGAACATAAATTTGAAAATGTGTCTCCTCTCTCTTCTTTATGAGGATTAACAAAAGTTATTCAATAGAGAAAACTGTAGATCATTATCAGCCCAAATGCCAAGAAAGGAGTATATAGAAAAAAATATCACCAACTATCCTTCATCGGTCATTAATTTCCCCCATAGAATTACTTTCCCACAGTTTGCCACACTAGAAATTCTAAGTCCTTTTTGTCTTGTCACTTCTCTAATAAGGTGTTGCTCTTTTTTATAATGCTATATAATAAGGCCAAGTTATAACATCCTGAGTCCCTTCATGCTGCTATCACAACCATTGATTCAGTAAATTAAAAAGAAAAGAACTATTTTCTGGGAGTTCTAGAGGTTGGGAAGTCCAAGATCAAGATGCTGGCAAATTTTATGTTTGCTGAGTGACCAGGCTGTGTTTTGAGGGTGGTTCCCTGAACATGGCATCCTCCAGAGGAGATCACTATGATGTCTTCACATGCCAGAAGGAAGAAGAGTAAAAAAGGATCTACCTCACTCCTTCCAGTCCTTCAATTAGGTTGATAATGCTATAAATGATGGTGGAGCTCCTAAAGACCCCCCTCCTAAAGTTCTCACCTCTTAATACTATTGCATAAATGATTAAGGATTATGACTTTTAAAGGCGACATGTTCAAACCACAGCACCATCCCTTAAGTTATTAATCGGAGTGTCCCATGTACCATGCACAAAATCAACATGATAGGATGAGTGACTCAAGGTAATGATAACATTGATGATCTTTTTACCATTCTTGTACCTTTCTGTGTTTTAATTTATCAAACATAAACAGTTATCATGTTATTAATATAAAAATTACAATAGCAGAAGGCAATTTTGAAACTCAATAATAGCAAAAGATTCAGCAATGAATAACAAAAGAAAAAAGAGCAAAGGAACAAGAAAAGCATTTTTCACTGAGGGCAACTGAATGCAAATTCACACTTCAGCTTTGCCTGTTATGTACTCTTGGGCAAGTTAGTTAGCATTCTGAATATTGACTTCCTTAAACAATTGATGAAATAATTCCTCACTCATCAGGTTGTAATATAGGTGAAATACAACAAATATATACAAATTTCAAAGAATAAATTTATGATTATTGAGATGAAACTTTGCCTTTCTTGGGTCTATTCTAGTACTACCACCTTACCATCCTATCCTTTAATTGATGGAGGCAACATGGTATATAAGCCTGTCACTTCATAGATATTTAAACACTTAACAAAGAATAAGAAAAAATTCATATGTGTTTTATATAGTATGCTTTGCACAAGGAATGAGTGTTTTCTATTAGCACAATAATAATAATAATGAACAATTCCTATAGCCTTATTCTGTGTCACTCTCTGAGTTAATAATTTTACATGATATTTATAGCAACTTAGTGAACTGGCTACTATCATTGAGGGCCAGTATCTAATTCAACATTATAGAGTTAAAACCAGTAGCCCTGAGTCTCCAATTCCAAGTTTATACTGCTTCAAAAAGCTATCTCATGACCTCTCTATTGTCTGAAGAAAAGGATAAGGATTTCTTCCTAGATGTACTTCCAATTTCTTCTTTTTCACAACCTTGTTCTTAGATATAAAGTAAACTGAACTCTCCATTCTGTCATCCTTCCCTGAGGCACAACAAGAACAACAAAAATCCAAACTCTACAAACAAATTGGTCATGGGAGCTGTAGAAACCATCAAAGCTGTGACCAAATCACAATTCTGATGCATGCTAAAAAAAAAAAAAAAAAAAAAACCTGCTCCTCAGACACCACAGATGGAACAACAATTGTCACAGTATTGTGATTCCATTTTCACAGACTCTGAAATTCAATCAAACCAGACTGAACCAAATCTGTTGAAAACATGAATCAGTTCTCCTCTTAATTCTTTAATCATATAACTCTGGTTAGTCAGAAAAGAGATCAACTCTGCATTGTTGACACACAGCCATATGTGTATGTCCTTGAGACCTGAAGTAGGTGTCTTTGCTTCCATTTAATAAAATCATATCTTATAATGTCAAGTTAATGATTTTTGAGGATTCCAGAAATGGACGCTTTGTCTTTATAAAGTTTTAGAAATCATGTTGGGCGGTAGTTTTAAAATGTGTTAGCTATTGGAGGAGGGTGTTTTTTTTTTTTGTTTTTAAATTCGAGAAATCATGCATACAGTTGTTTCTTCTGCCCTGGGAGATTATAAACACCCAGAGGCAACTCATTTTTGCGGAGTATTTGCTGTCAAGAAGCAATGAAGTGCAAATGGAAGCCAATTGAACTTAGCAATTTGTTTACTCAGAAAGAAAACAGCTGGAGAAAAAGCAGAGTATTTTAATAATTAGTCAGTCATGTTAGATAAGGGACATTCCAGAATATGATGTGGCATTATAATAAGGAGGCTGCCACTTTGGATGATGAAGAATTAGCAATTAACCTTTTTCTAACTCAAGAAAATAACTCAGAAAGACTGTTCACAAAAGTAAAAAATCAGTCTCCAGTTTTGAATTTTATTCACCGAGTTTCCAGAGTCAAAACAACTGTTTTTTAAAAAAAAGTTTTACAAGATGTTTTGAGTGCACTCAAACATACAAAGCTTTTGTGAACTGATGCTAAAGAGACTATACTTAGGAAATTATAAAGTAGTACAGTTGGGATTAGAAACTGTCCCTTAGCTACATCATCGTCAGAAATTAAATTCTGATAATCCTTTCACTGTAATGTCTATACCCACTGTCAATTGTAAGAAGTGAGTTGAGCTCTGCTCTAGCTCAATTATCAAACCACCTGCTGACACTGGAGGCAAAGTTAACTGTGAGCCTCCCTCCCCTGTATTTTACTACAGATCTCTAATCACAAAGTCCTTTCATCATGCACCCCACCAAAACATTTATTAAAAATATAAAAGACACAGTTGAAGGAGAGATAGAACCAACCACACACTATTGAGATATGAGATTGTGACTGTGGTCCAGTGAGAACCTGAGTAATAGAAGGTGGGAATACGGACTGTATCCAAAGCTCTCATCCCCACCTTCTTGCCATCTTCAACAAATGGAGAACATGACTCCTATTATTCTAGAGAAGCATTCAAATATCAGATCATAGGGAGAATGGACCTAGATTTCAGACATTTTGCTTTTAGTACCTAAATAAATAGATGGGCCTTCAAGGTCCTAAGCAATTAGAGAGTTAAGTTAAATAACAATTCTATCATATAGATCCCAAGCAGAGTGAAAAAATGGAGAAGTACAGGGCACAAAAGAACTAGAAAGGGTGTTGGGGAGGAATTAAGTCGGTTTATTGCCACATTGGAAATTCTGGAATTTGATTATAAATCAAAATAATTTGGTACAGTAGAGATATTGAATAAGTATAACCCAACAGATGGGTGCAGCAAATGCTATTATTCTTGTGTGGTGGCTTGTGATTGCTGCTATTGCTCCTGCTGTTGCTGCTATTTCACAAGAGGCTCTGGTATAGCAGAAGGAAGACGCGTGAAAGCCTATGGTCTTTGAGAGTCAACAGCACAACATAGCTGAGGTGCCCATGGACTTCCAGCACTGATAGGAATAAGTCCATGTTCCACTCTAAAAATAGGCAATTTCTCTCCTCCTCTGATCCCAGAGATGTGAATATAATGAGATTTTATCAGAACCACTTTATCCCATTGTTACCTCTGCCAGAGAGATGGTGCATTACCCTCTCCTGGCTTTGATGCAGACAATGAAACTTTCTAATAGATTGCCAATCGCTTTGACACAAAAGCTAGAGAAAATGTAACTTATCCCAGAGCCTTGTTCCCAATCTGTCTCCAGCACTACAGCTGTCAAATTTGGCCCCTAAAATGCCCTTGATGAAAGGACTGAGCCAAAGAAAGAGTAATTGTCTGCCAAGTTAGGTGGCTATCATCCTCAATAATGGTAATTACACTTCAAATACACTGAGCTTTGTTGTTGAAGCTCAGAAGATAAAACTGATTCATCTAAACAAAAGTTGATTCAGATCTTTCAAGATTCAAAAAAAAAAAAATGGATGTTCTAAAATATCTCCTGTAGCTAGCTAAATTACCTACATTTGTGATTTTTGTCAGATCTCCCATGACAGCTTCTGCCCCATGTGGTCATCTAAGCAAATCTTAGGCAATCATAGAAAATACTACATGTGGCTCATTTTTCTAAGGAAGTGTATCATGTTTGATGCTAGGTTTCTATCGATGAAATTCAAAGCCTCTGCCATTTGTGGTCAGTAGTTTTGAGATTCCATCAAGAGAGTTCACCTACTTCTCCTCTACGAAGCCAGCCAAAATAAGTAACTCATCTGACATCACCAAACATGTGCATCACAATCGCATTCAGTCTTCCTTAACTTAGGGAGTTCTTGTGTGTCTGTTGATAAAAGTGCTTTCGTCTTCACTTTCAGTCTGCCAGACTCAAAGTTTAGAAATACTTAGAGAACTGGTCAATAACACAAAACAAACTTCTCCCTTGTTGGCTACCATCTGGGTCCCTCATTTTTTTCATGGATTATACTCCTGAATAACAGGAATACTTTGTTTATATTTCTACCTTCTACTAATTAGTGCTTCATCTAACTCTTCCTACAATCAGCAATGCCAAAGTGTGCATTACAGTCTTTGCTTGTCTAACAACCTACAGATGGCCTGTTGCTGATGTGGCAACAGGAAGCAGGTTTCAGGGGCCCTGAGTAGAGCTCAATAACTTTAGCACTTCTGTCACAATTGGCATCGATTAGTCACCTTCATGGATCCACATCTCAGATATTTAAGACAAAAAGCACAAGAACTTTTGTTAAGTTTAACCTTCTCCTGGCCTAGCCAAGAAAATTTAAACCTCATTTTCCATAGACAACATATTAGTCCTTAGGCATGCTTGGTCACAAATACTGTTCTAAGAGAGGTTGCCTGACTTTGAGTGAAAAGCCAGGTCAAAGCCATAGGGGCACCTCTAAGTCAGCACTACATTGCTTTATTTTTCCATCCTGTCGTCCTAGCTCAGAAGACCATGACAAAAAAAATGGCCATGCTTTGTGTTTGGAAGCCTGACATTTACTGTCATTATCATTTTCATTGGCAGCAGGAAGGGTAGTAATAATAGTTGTCATTTGTTGGGAACTTAACCATGGCCAGACACTATGTTAAATGCTTTGTACACATTGTCCATGCATTTAATAGTTCACTTAATCGTTGCATATTTGGGGAAATATACCAAGGCATTGGGCATTGAACCCAGAGGTGATCTACCACTGAGCTACATTCTCAGCCCTTTTTTTAAAAATTAGAGTATTATGCATAGTATTTGGGTTCCTTTGAACAAAATTATACATACAAGGAATTTGATTTAAATCCCCATTCCCTTTTTGTACACTCCTGCCTCCCCTTTTTCTCCCTCCTTTACTCTACTACTCTTTATTTCAACTCCTTTATTTATTTTTGATTGGTACTTATATGTATATAACATATATGTATATAACATGGTTTTTTTTAGCTTCATTCCATATTTAGCCTTTTTTAAATTTTGAGATAAGATCCAGGTTTCTGACAATCTCACAAAGTTGCTAAGACTAGCCTCAAACTTGCAGTTTTCCTACCTCAACCTCCTGAGTAACTGGGGTTACAGGTGTGTACCATTTCCATGCAGGAAATGTTAATTTTACTACTAGTAACTCTCTACATCTGAATATGTAAAAGGAAACTAATTTTCCATGCAATTTTTTTCTTTAAATAGGAAAGAAGAACTTTCCTAATGAGACAGCTATACCAGCCTTTTAGAAGAGGAAAATAGCGAAGAAGTACTTCCAGAGGAGTAAGTCCTACCTACTTCCAATTGGGCAAAAAAAGTTGAATTAAAGTCCAAGGAAAAAACAACAAAGAAAAACTATTTTAAGAATAAACCTTTGGGAACAAAAGTAATATCAAATATCCAAGTAAGATATAAATATTATAGTGCCTAGGTTGAGAGAAGACAATACCTTAATGTCTAGGAAGGGGTTCATGACATTCATGTTAAATGTGAAGAAAATCCAAGCACATCTAGGTAGACATTTTGAAGCATGCATAGTTTCACTGTGCCTTTGCATTTATTAAGAAAAATAGTATTTAAATTCTAGAATACTTTCAAATGGCAATGTTTCATCCATGTTAGTTTATATGTAAGCCTGGAAACCCATGATTTGCTCACACTCTTTATCAGCAATACGAAATTAAGGATCACCTCTCTGGATTCATTTTCATCAGTTATATAATAGAAACTAATCAAACCACTCTGCTAACATCACACTTTTTTTTTTTACCATAGTGTGTGAGATAGTTGATAGAAGATATCTTTGAAAAAACAGAATTCATTATACAGATGTAAAAAGTATTACTATCATTGTGTGTACAAATGCAGTCAGCTCCAAAATGAGGGTTGAATAACACAACGCTTCTTGAGGGGCACTGGACTTCATAACGTCATCTAGTAAACGATTAGTGTGTCTGGCTGAGCCACTGACAAGGAAAAGAGGATAAAAAGAACCAAAAAAATCCATTTGGTATGATAAATGAAGAAAGAAAAATCTAAACATTTTTCTTCAATGCTCACTAAGTGATGTATCACTTAGTCATTAAATCTACATATCTCCCTCATGGGAAATTATAAGACTGTTCTATTCCTTGGGCATTGGTATAAAGAATAGCATGCTACCTTTTCATATAGTAACCATAATGAAATCAATACCTATATTTTTTCTTCATGAGGAAAAATAACTCCATTAATAACTACTGTTTTTAACTCTCCCTGACAAAGATTCTCTCCTTGACCAAGTTTTAGTCATACTCCTCTGAGACCAACAAGGACCTATCCTTGAATAGTCCTCCAAGAGCCCAATATTAGCAAAAATCCTATCAAGCCAGTTCAGCCAGAATCCTGACTCTTGAGATCTGATTATCCTTTATGTCTGATTGAGTTCTTTATTTTCCACCATCCCTGTGTGATGAAGGAGATATTTAAGCAAGAATCCTATTAGGTTGGGAGGGGGCAGTGAACAGGATCTGAGCATGCCCCCTCAGCCTTGAGTAATTAAGGTATTGAATTGGCATCGCTTGCAGTGCAAAGCAAGTGGACCTTACATTCGTTCTGCAAGGAAGTGCAGCTCTGGGAATGGGTGTCACCCAATGGGACTAGGCTACACCCCCCTGTTTGTTGTAACACAATCTCTTGCCTTATATGGGTGGAGTATTCTATTGAATGTCTTTTCCCTAATAAATACAGGGGTTCGAGGTGCACTCACTCTCTCCTCTTTCCAGCACTGTCCAGCATGGAAACTGACTCTAGAGGTAGCAGAGACATCCCTGACCCCCACAAAAGGTATTTCCCTGTTCGTGTGGTCCTTTTGTTGACAGCCCAATTCACACAGAGTAACCCTGACTTCATTGCCTGCACAGGACGTGGGCTATAGGTTGGTTTACCTGGAATACCCCCTTACCCCTGAGGTTTCCTCTTAATTTCCTCTTCACCGACCTTCCCTATCACCCCCCCACCCCCACCAATTCACTATGAATTTCTACTTTTCCTTTGTATATTCAGAAGGGAGCTCAATTTCTCTGTCCTACTGCAAAGCCCCACAGCAATCCCTACACTATCACTGTAATCCTGAATAAACTGTGCACTTACTATTTTAAAAAGTGTCATGAACCATTTTTTTCTTTAACATCACTCAAGAAAAAAAAATTTCAACTCTTTAGTCATCTTCACTGAACTTCTATGGACTTGAATGTATAAAATTGAATGTATAAAAATCTGGGATCTCTGACAGATTCTATCGGAATGGAGCAAAGCATCACTGTTAGATACTGTCCTGAGGAAAGACTGTCCTGGTATGGAGTCATCTGGATAGCACAAAAACTCAGGTCTGAACGTAAAGGAAACTGATTTCTGGGTGCCTCTATGCATCTGACAGAAGCAAATTAAGATCTTTGGAGGAAGGTAACAGGATGCTCAGTCTTGAATTATTTTAGTAGTTAGCTTTTTGAAATATAATGTGCAGCTAGGACGTAAACAAAGATAACTAAAAATATGTGGGGATAAGACACCTTGAGAAAGAGCCAACACAAATAACAGAGGCCCAACTCAAGTCTAGCTTGAAAATGTTGGCAGAGAGCCAGAAAATATGTAAGATGATATAGAAACTTTAAAAATGGAAATGTTAAGAAAATTAAAGTATAACAATTTAAGAATTCAATGCATACAAATGAAGATAAAATAAAGCATGAGGAGTAAAGGACTTATTAAGAAGTGATCACCAGAAGAAAAGCAAGGAAAATGGTAAGTATGTGGGAGGCTATATATGAGAAGTGACTGTATAAAACAACAATAATGCTATTTCAACACATATCATTAGACATTTTTTCATATTATGGCTCACCGTTTTATACACTAGATTAATTGGCATATGTGTGTGCATTTGTGTTTGTGTATGTGTAAGAAAAAGTGGGGGAAAAGGATATATCGAGTGAGAATGAACTGAAATGTTTGATGTCCTTGCAATGTCCCGAGAAAGGCAAAACTGCATGTCACAATTTCTAAGGCATGCTTGCGTCTGCGTGTGTGCACACACCCCCACACACACACACACACCACATACACAAAGACAAACTCCTAATTAGAGAATGGAAGGTAAAGGTTATCACCCCAGAGGTTGGGAAAGAAAGTCATAGCTAGAGCTGATTGTGTGAACAGAAAAGCAAGACATAAGGAAGGATGGAGTACTTAGTGCCATCACTTTTACCTTACAGGAAGTCAAGAGATATGGTAGAAAACTGACAGAAAGAGATGCAGGCTTAAGGATAATAAATAAATGAGATTAGCCAGTACTGAATTAAGAGAGAGACTATATTTTTTGAAAATGGGAGATAGGGAAAGAGGACATGAAGCATTATAAATCAACTATGTGTTCATCTTTCATCATGGGAAATCAAGTTGATAAATTAGGAAACAGTGTTATAATCATCTCATTTTTATATGAGGGTAATTACCTGAAAAACTAAAAACAAAAAAAAATAGTTTGGTTATATTAGCCTCAAAGTAGGACTGAGGAGGGTAAAATGTGAAGTAGAGAACTGCTGTTTTTCATTTTTAGTTCTTCTGTTTGATGATTTTATATTCCAGGTATATAAAATTTTAAATTTAAATTTACACATAATTTTAAATTGCTTCACCGGGCAGATAGAGTATATTATGTTTACTTCTAATACATGCTGTCATATACATGGCAGGTATGTTTTTAACATAGGGACATGAGAAATATTCTCTAAAATGTTTCATACAAAAGACAGTTTTCAAAATGTTGAATACAATTGGGAAGAAGTCAATATATTAACATGGTATATATTTTAGATTAAATATAATTCTAGATGCATTAAATTTCATGTGTTTTGCAATATATAATATCTATATTTCATATATCTCTGTTCATATTGGAGAATTAAACTGAAATTATCCTCATAAACTAATTTTATTTTTACTGGTTTTTAATATATGAGATTTTAAAAGCCAAGCTGTGCTTTCATAAGTTTAGAATCAGACAGACCAGGCTTCAAATCTCTTTTCTAACCACAAGACATACGAACACTTACTTCTTTGAGTATTTCCTCACATCTACAATGTAAGAAAAATCATAGCTACTTTCAGAAGCATTATGATGGTTGGTGATAACATATTTAAAGAAGCTTAGCCAGTGCCTAAATAAAGTGCTCAATACATGTAAATAATCATTATTATTCAACTCTATTACTGTTCACTTACTTAATAAACATTTTGAAGAGGTCTATTATGTGTCAAGAATCCTTCTAAGACTTCCCAAGCAAAGTTAACAATATGGTAGGAAGAGCAGAGAATGCTGTGGATATAAGATGACTCTCATTCACCAAAATTTTCAAATTCAATGTCAATTATTATCCAAATGCAGTGATATTTTTGTTGTTATTAAGTATATATGATCACTTGCATTCCCAGAATAGACTAAATTTTTATCTAAGATGGGGCAATGTTGTATCTTCATCATCTTCTATCACTAGCATAATTTCTGTCATAGAGAATGGAATAACTACATATTTGCTGATTCATCTCTTTTCATCCCTTGCAATGCTGTTCCTTATCTTGTGTTTGCATTGTGGTTATTTCTATAACTTCAATTCAAGCTATTTCGCTATTTCTCCAGCATTATACCAGGCTCATGTTCCTTTAATAAACACATATCAGTGTAAAGCCATCCAGACAGAGGTGTGGAGCTAAATAATTGTGACAAGTTAACTAGGTGCAAGTCTGTAATCCCAGCAGCTCAGGAGGCTGAGGCAAAGCCAACCTCAGTAACAGTGAGATACTAAGCAATTCAGTGAGGCTCTGTCTCTAAATTAAAAAAAAAAAAAAAAAGCCAAGGGAGTTGCTCAGTGGTTGAGTGCTCCTGAGTTCAATCCCCAATATCCCCCCAACAAAAAAATAAATAAAAAATAGTGAAAAGTCATGAAGGGACAAGTGAAACTTTAAAAAGTCTCAAAACTTGATATATCTTCTAAATTATATCTTCTAAATCATCATTAATGAATAACTCTGGGCTAGAAATAAAGAGGAAGAGAAGATGGTATTGTAGACCTTGAAATTATGGGGGTGACTTTGATGCTATCATTTGGGGAGTGATATGACACTGGAATCGGTACAAAGAAATACCCTGATCAATAGGAGACTTAGTCTATTCCTGGTATATCATGTAGATTTAAACTGCAGGTTTAGCAAAACTGACAAGATTCCTATTAGATAAAAATTTGGGGGAAAAAAAAACCACTCAGAAAGACAGGAGAAATGTACTGTAAAAAGTTTCATTCCAAAACAGACATTTTTCAAAATGTTGAATAAAATTGGAAAGGGAAGGTCACATTGAAAGTCAGCTCCACAAAACCATTTGCTCACAGAATACTAGCAATAAATAAATAACATTTGGCAAACAATTGTTTTGTCCTGACTATTCACAAATGGAGAAAAGCCTTCAAATGCTTCAATACCTTCATTTCTGAAAGACCTGTCAGCCGCAGAAGCTCTTCCTGGTAATACATCACCAGTGATACGTGCACCTTGTTGTTTTCAGAGCTGTTAACCAAATGTTAAATATAATGCAAGTGTCATTTGAAAAAAAATGTGTGTCTGAGATGCATTTATTTTGTAATTTATTGTGTAATGTTCTCATAAGTAACTAAGCAAAATAGAATATTTGGAACAAGACCATCTTTCACTAAAAAAAGTAAAGTTTCAAAAAACAAGATTTTCAAAAAATTGATTTAAGTAACAAAAATTAAGAGGGGCATGTAAGTAATACAAGTGAATTAGGTAGTGAAGGAGGGCCAAATCCTAAATTTGAATAAAAATGATAGTGACAAATTTTCTTATTTTTGTTGCCATCATTAATAATTAAATACAATTAAGAACTGCCTTTCTGTATTTGAAGTTGTGCTATCATCCTAAGGATCACCTGGGGAAAGTGATAAATTCAGTCCTTTGCCAATAGAAACATAGGCAGTGTTTTTTAAAAAGTCAAGTATTTAATTCATCTGTAAAAACTGCAGTTAGCCTCATGGAAAAACAACAAAGTCCTCCCATACTAGTGTTCCAGTGTAGCCAGTAATTAGCAACATAGACCTCAGAAATTGCTTACAAGTGATGTTTTTCCAGTATTCCATTCAAGTTCAAGTTCCTTGTGAAGCAGCCGTCTTAATTTCTTAGCACAATGCCTAGTACCTACCCAAAATGCCCCTTAGTTTTGTTGACTAACAAAAGTCATTACAGTATATATTTTCATTTAGGCAGATTATTTTTTTCTGAGATATAACTCAAAAAATGCTATATCACTGTTAGCTTCAATGATAAAGGTAGGTAGAGACCTGTGAAAACGGAAGGGAATAAATAAATTCAAAAGGTGAGCAATTTCCGCAAATTCCATTAACTCACCTAATAAATAATAAGTCATCATAGTGCCTATCATTTTAACGTACATCAATAATCCAGTCATTGATTAAAGATTGATAGTGCTATATGTGCTATGCCCCTTAGAAAAATTAAAAGGCAAACAAGCAAGCAAGACTGCCATTGTTAGCAATGTGCCTATTGATTATCTTTGTGCTTATTGAACATCATTGGAAAACAAAGGACAGTGGTCGTTCCTCAAATGATCTATTTCAGGGAGGGACTGATACAATGACCCTGAAGTTCTCTGTCTCTATACTTTAGAACAAAGAGCTAATTTAATATTGTCAAGTTAATTAGCTCAACTTCTCCTCCAGGAAGTTAAGAGGAAGATTTAGGACCACCGTGACCTTATGATGTATTTAAAGACAAAAATAAAAGTCTCTTTCTCTCTACCTATGGCAAGAGCCCAGTCACAATGTGGCAAACATCCCAAAGGGGTATACTGGAGGATGTTGCAGTCAAACTTCCTGAAACAGAAACCCTAACTAGCCATCTCTACCCACAGAGGCTCAGGAAAGTTATTCAAGCTGTTTGTCCCTTAGTGCCCTTACATGTAGTTTGCATGGATGTAATAATAAGTACTTCTCAGGGTCATTCTGAAAATTAAATAAAACAGTCCAAATACAGAGCAGTACAATATCTGGCACATACAAGTTCCAGGGAGTTAGCTATGGTTTTCATTATTCCTGGCCTAAATGCATGTAGCTTGCATAATAGGGGGTTCAGATTAGAACTGAGGTTTACACTTACCCAATTGATATCTCCTGAGTTGCTGTGTATACATCTACTGGCTTTCCTGAAGGCTTAGGAGCCCTCTAGAATGAAAATTTGAACTGCATCCACAATTAGGGTTCAGATTCATAAAAAAAAAATGTGTTCGGACATGCAGTCGGGGTTGAGGTGTTAGTGACATGTGGAGAGTTCTTCCAAATTTGCTTGGGGGGGGGCAAAGTTTCCTCAGACAGAAATCACTTGAGGAAAAGAGGCATAGGATATGAGTGAAGCCATAATTCTAAGTATAGAAGGTTGTTTTGGGGAACTGTCGGCTGTTTTAGTGGGATGACAAAATAAAAAAAAAATTATTAGATGCTGTAGTAATTCAGAACCCAAGCAAAAATACCAGAGAGGTGCCCTACATCTGATCTGAGCATATGGCAGACAATGACACCACCATGTGAGTGAATCAGCAGAGATCTGCCCCTCCTCAGGTCAGGACAGCAGAGGGCAGAGCGGTGCTGTTCACCTGTCAAAGGAACAGCTGTAGAATCCAGGATCAACTCACCACAAGGTCAGCAAATCTTCAGGGGGACAAGAGTTGAGTGGTGGAAGGAACCCAAACAGAATAGCCATGGTGGTGGCACAGACCAGCATAGCAGAAATCTGCCTGGGGGTGGGCTTGTAGCCACGAGAAAAGAGCCTCTTTAGTAAGCCCAGAAACACAGAAGAGTGAAACACGAGGTGAACTCCTAATTAGACCATAAACACTAGCAGGCCCTCATTCCTGTTCCCTGGTCAGCCAGTCCTAGGACAGTTGGCTTCCGCCTAAGTCATGTTTGCTGCCTTTCTCAGAAAAGCCAGTGTTTCTTGTTGTGGTAGCTGTTGCCTGACAAGTTGCTGCAGAGGTTTTTCTGGTGATAACTGAGGTAAGGAAGCAGTCATAGAGAAGATCTTCTCCTCTCCAAATCACAGAAGACAGGTGATAATAATTTTGTAGGTTAGGATGCAACAGCTGAGCTACCAAGCAAGGTTCTGTTATCCTACAGGGGACAGGATAATGTTGGGCAGGGATACAAAGAATACTCACAATAGATTTCATGTCCCATTCCCAACATTTATTTTTCTCAACATTAAATGTAACTAAAATGAATAACAAATAGCAGTGATGTTATAAATTTGTCAGAGAATTATGACCACTTCTAATTCAATATTGTTTATAAATTCATATATATTAAGATATACCAATTTTTTTAATATTCTTAAACCAAAACAAAAAAAAATCAGACTCTAACCCTCAGTCCCATAGGATTAGGAGAAAATTTAGCATAGGTCATTCTGGAAGCTTCTCCTCCTATTCCTCCTCTGCCTCCTCCCCTAGATTAAGCAAAGTTTGCACATCATACAAAAGAATCAATGCATTGTGAAGACATTGTTTAAACTTCTCAATCTTCTCTGTTTACCTTGTAGACACATGTGATCCCTTCAGATCTTGCAGGTTTATGTGGCTGTGCCACCCATGAGTCAGGAGATCTTTAAAGAGGATGAAGCCTTTAGATTGGGAGCTCAGCACCTCCAGGGGCCCACTCATCCTTTCCTATAGCAGCTGACTCCTGCTCAGTGTGGATCACAGAGCAGGACCAGGGTCTCCACTATCAAAACATGTAAGCCCCTGAACCTTCCCTAGAGAGAGCCCTTCTCCCTCTTGCTTTCCTCATAGGTCTTTAGAAAAAGTAATTGAAAAAAATGGTTTTTAATGCAACATCAGCTATCTAAAAGATAAAAGCACCCAATATCCAAAAGTCCCAGAGCCTGACTTCATATTTAAATAAGTAAGGTAAAGGTGGGGAGAAAGTCTCAAATTAATTTGCGCTATGGTTTAAATGTTTCATGCACTCCAAAACTCAGTGAAACTTAATCCCCAGTGCAACAGTGATAGGAAGTAGAGTCTAATGGGAAGTACTAAGTCCTGGGGGATTCATCCTCATAAATAGACTAATGTCACTATAAAAGGGACTTTCGGGAGTGAGCTTGTTCTCTTTCACTCCTCTTCTGCCACATAAGAAAGCAGCGTGCTTCCTCCCATGCCTTCCCACATCCCACCATATAAGAGAATGTGGCAAGAAGGCCCTCATCTGATACCAAATGCCAGACTCCTGACCTTGGACTTCCTAATCCTTAGAATTCTGAGAAAGAAGAGTCTGTTCTTTATAAATTTCCCAGTCTCAAATATTCTATTGTAGCAACACACAACAAAAACTATGTGTCAAAATTATCCTTCTGCAGGTAAAAAGCTATGGTGACAATTTATTTATTTATCAAGATCCTTAAATGAACCAGCGTGAACCATCACTATTCAGAGCACTTTTTAGACATTAATTTATTCAATCTTCATAACACTCATATAATATCCCCATATTACATTGAGGAAATTAAAGCACAGAGATTAATTAACTTGTGTCCATTCACACTGCCAATAGGAAGTGAAAGGCCAAGGTTCGTCATCAGAGATTAAAATGCACACACACAGATAGCAGTGACAAAGATGAAGCACTTTACTGCAAGCTGGTGCTAGCTTATATAGAAAGTGAGAGTCAGTTATCTTAAACCAGGAAGCTCCCAGGGCCAATCATAGTAAAGGTTAGGTCATCACCTACGGTGCATGCAAGTCGCCCTGCATAAGATTCATGGGGGGCAGCACGAACTGTCCAAGAGTCCGGAAGATGGGAGGGCCAATTAGAAGGTTTTCAAAACAACTTGTTATCCGCCCATTGGCAATTTGCCCGCCGCCATGTTGCATTAGGGGCTCCTTATCTGAAAGGCCCGGGGAGTTCTAGCCGCCCACTGGCAATTTGCCCGGGACCATGTCTGAAAGGCCAAGGGAGTTCTCAGGGAAACTCCCAACAGGAAGCAAGATCTATACTTAGAATGAGCCTACCAGGACACTTGGACTCTGAATTTGCCCACTGGTTGTATTTCTTATAGAAGGAACATATGGATCTGCAGAGCATCACACTGTTTTCTTCCATGGCTGCCCTCCTGTATGAGTCACCTCAGTTCCTGCTATTTGATCCTTGTTTTACTGGCACCAAGACTCACACTGGGCTCATGTTTTGTAAGACATGAGGCTTTTTAGTCACTGTTCCTGCTGAGCTTGCTCCAGCCTCCCTCAAGGAGGGCGTAATCAGTGCCAGGTGAAACTTCAAGAAAACAGGATACATTCCATTCTTTCTTATTGTGGTTTAGATATGAGGTGGCCCCCAAAAGCTCATATTTGAGACAATGCAGGATGTTCAGAGGCAAAGTGATTAGGTATGAGACTCTTAACCTAAACAATGGATTAATAATCCCCTGATATGGGATAACTGGTAGTAATTATAGGCAGGTAGGTTGTGACTAGAGGAGGTGGGTCATGAGGGTTTATCTTTAGGATTTTATATTTTGTCCCTGTTGAGTAGAGCCTCTCTGCTTCCTGTTTGCCATGTACTGAACTTCTTTCCTCTGCCACACCCTTTTTCCTTATCTGGGGCCCTGAGTTACAGAGTTGGCCAAGTATGGACTAAACCTCTGAAACTCTGAGCCCAAATAAACTTTTCCTCCTCCATGTTTTTTCTGGAAGGTCTTTTGGTCACAGTGATGCAAAAGCTGACTGAAACACCCTTGAACTCAGGAATCTCCCAAAAGGACTTTTAAAAATGATTCATCATTTTCTTTTCATGAAATTGAGTTGACATTTGCATTTTAAAAATAGGTACTCGAAAAATATTATTTTTTCAAACTTTTATCACAAAATAACATTCTATTTTAACTAATTAAAAAAATAAAACACTAAGTTTATAACTGAGTGTTTTATAATAAAGTTTATTTTTATGTGAACCTACAATAAATCCTTGATATAAATTGCTTAAGAGACTTAGTTTGCATTAGGTCAATAATTTTCAAATGTTTTTTTACTATGACCAGCAGCAAGAAAAACAATGGTGCAACAGTGTGTAAATCTGAAAAAATAATTTCCCATAGTAATACTTACTTGCCTATGTACAATACACTCTGATTCGTGTGTACTGTGCTATTTCATTTTTTCACATAAACTTACCAATAAGTTATGTCTCAATTTGAAAAAAATAAGACAATATGCTTTTGCTGACCTACTATTCTTTGATAAATCTGTCTGCTCCTTGCTTTGTATACACACACACACACACACACACAAACACACAGAGCACACATTCACATGCTCACAAAGAGAAAACATATCTTAAAAATACACACTAGGGACAGAACTCTTAAAATCTGGATGTTTTCACAAGCCTAATGACCATCAGGATAGTGTGCGAGCCATGGATTTCCTGTCCCTCGGGTCTAAAGGATAAATTTATCAAACACCAGAAGGCTTTGTGTAAGACTCTATCCTAAAGCAAACGACACTAGTGGAGCTCATTTCCTCAGTCTGATTGAGGTATTATTGACTGTAAGACATATGTTATTTGTCAAAACTGTGTTAAGTGATACTTGAGGTTGGAAAAAGAGGTATTTAGATGTTGACAAGAAAGCAAACCATAGCCTTTCTCTAGAATATGTTACTTTCTGAATTTAAAATATTACCAAATTGAGAATGTGGGGATTCTAAGTAATAGTTTATCTTACTATGTATTGTTTTCTATGTCTGTGATACAAAAATAAACGTTACTTCACAAAATTCTCCCAAGAGCATAGAGGAAAGCCTGGGCTAACCTCAAAAAGGTCCAAATAATGTCCCTCACCAAAGTCCATCAAAATTCACTCATTTAAGAAGATGGGTAAACAAGATCCTTTAAGACAAGGGTTTGGGCCATCAGATTTAAATCAGGATTTCTTTCCACTGAGCTCAAAGAATTTATTTCCAGCCAAGAGAACCTTGCTTGATAACAAGGATCAAATAGCCTAAAGGCCCCTCACAGTGGTTACTTCATGACTCTTTAGAGGACTATTATGAGAGAGGAAAACAAGCAGTGTTTGCAAGGAATAGATACCGTTGGAAAGTAGGGTGCAATTCAGTACAATACATTACTTAGGACTTAAATCTGTCTTCTCAAACCCAAGGGGATATCCTTCTCAACCCTAAGGATAGGATAAAAGCCAAGAAACAAAATATGCAATAAAGAATGGCAGTAGAGAGGGCACTAAGTGAACCGCTTTTACTTTAGATGGGAGAGTTAATGTGAAATTAAAATGAAAAGAGAAATCAAAATACTTCCCAACAAGTAACAAAAGACAAACCAATCAGGTCTCTGGGACTGAAAAAAATCATATTTATGGCATTTATAAAAATGATTTAGTTTCATTAAAACTCTAGGCCTGTCATTGTCTCCAAAATTATTGAAATTATTTATTCAATACATTTCAAAAACAGATTCACCTGTCTCCCCCGATTCAGCCACCCTTTTACTTCAAACATTCAAAACTCAACCATAACTTTATCCCATTAGGGATATCTGAATTCACATGGCACGAATTATGTGTACAGCCAATTTTTGAACCTGATATCACAGATATCTACCTCTTTTCACTCCTGTGCCCATTCAAGTGAACATAGCTACAGAAAAACACATGACCATGTGGCATGGCAAACACTTTGAATTAATAACCATAGTTCAAGGTGAGTGCTTAATGTTATCCAGAAATCCTAGTAAAATCCCCTAATCTATCCACTTTGCCACTCTTTCATCTCAACACTGTCTGTTCCATCTTCACTTCCAACAGTGCTTCCTTCAACAACGAGAAAACCAGAAAAACCAGAAGATGATTTGTGTAGACTCCACCACTAGTTAACACTTTGCATTCATGTACTTTGTTTTTTAAACTGGCATAAAAACAGACATATTGATGAATAGAATAAAATTGTGTGACATCTGTAGATTTCCTGGAATAGTATGAACATTTTAACGATGTTAATTCTTCCAATCCATGAACATTGGATATCTTTATGTTTATTTGGGTATTCATCAATTTCTTTTTTTTTATTGGTTGTTCAAAACATTACAGAGCTCTTGACATATCATATTTCATATATTAGATTCAAGTGGGTTATGAACTCCCATTTTTACCCTGTATAAAGATTGCAGAATCACATCGGTTACACATCCACATTTTTACATAATGCCATATTAGTGACTGTTGTATTCTGCTACCTTTCCTATCCTCAACTATTCCCCTTCCCCTCCCCTCCCATCTTCTCTCTCTACCCCATCTATTGTAATTCATTTCTCTCCTTGTTTATTTTCCCATTCCCCTCACAACCTCTTATATGTAATTTTGTATAACAGTGAGGGTCTCCTTCCATTTTCATGCAATTTCCCTTTTCTCTCCCTTTCCCTCCCACCTCATGTCTCTGTTTAATGTTAATCTTTTCCTCCTGCTCTTCCTCCCTGCTCTGTTCTTAGTTGCTCTCATTATATCAAAGAAGACATTTGGCATTTATTTTTTAGGGATTGGCTAGCTTCACTTAGCATAATCTGCTCTAGTGCCATCCATTTCCCTGCAAATTCCATGATTTTGTCATTTTTTAGTGCTGTGTAATACTCCATGGTGTATAAATGCCACATTTTTTTTAACCATTCATATATTGAAGGGCATCTGGGTTGGTTCCACAGTCTAGCAATTGTGAATTGTGCTGCTATGAACATCGATGTGGCAGTATCTCTGTAGTACACTCTTTTAAGGTCTTCAGGGAATAGTCCGAGAAGGGCAATAGCTGAGTCAAATGGTGGTTCCATTCCCAGCTTTCCCAGGAATCTCCATACTGCTTTCCAAATTGGCCGCACCAATTTGCAGTCCCACCAGCAATGTACAAGAGTACCCTTTTCCCCACATCCTCGCCAGCACTTGTTGTTGTTTGACTTCAGAATGGCTTCCAATCTTACTGGAGTGAGATGGTATCTTAGGGTGGTTTTGATTTGCATTTCTCTGACTGCTAGAGATGGTGAGCATTTTTTCATGTACTTTTTGATTGATTGTATTTCCTCCTCTGAAAAGTGTTTGTTCAGGTC
>NW_026000078.1:1627843-1646678 GCF_001458135.2 Marmota marmota marmota | reverse complement strand
AGAAGGGAAGAAGTCACTAAAGAGAATGAGAGTAAGCAGGTAGAATTCAAGGAAGGGTGAATAAGAAAATCGAAAAGAAATGAAAAGACAAAAGAAAAAAATAGAAAATAAAAAAAAGAAAAACAATAATAAAAAAATAAAAATTAAAGTTTAAAAAAAAATTTAAAAAACAACAAAAAAAATGAAAATGAAAAAAAAACCCAAATTTAAAAAAAAATTAATAAATGCAGTCTTAGAGTTTGATTAACTTCTCTTTCAGTAGGTGGAGCTGTGCCCACTGGGCCAAGCTTCTCCTCTCAATACGCGGGAACCAATCACTGTGCAGCAGCTCCTCCTCCCAGACTGGGCGGGTCTCCAATCCTGAGTGCCTAGGGCTTTCTCTTGTGTCTAGTCACTTCCCCACTTTTCCTCAAGCCAGGCCCCGCTCACTGGTGACGCTCACCACAATACTGGCTACACGCCAGGTCTGCTGTTCCCAGGAGCCCTGTTTTCATGAACGACTGGGCACACTCTCCCTGTTTGCCATTCCTTCAGACCCTAAGTTTGTAGAGCTTGGGGCTGAGAACCATCAGCGAATTTTGCTAGCCCTCCGGTAGCCACGCCCCCGGTAGCTGGTGCAAGAGACCTCAGTTGTCAGCACTGGTGGGAGCGGTAGCCGGGAGTTACGCGTCACGGTCCCGCGCCACTCCTGATTCCCTCGGTCTAGCTATCACGCTCACGGGAGAGCTGGGAGGGGCCCTTAAGGTTTCCCCGCTGTGTGGAGAGGGAAGGCTAGGGGATTACACACCTGTAGCCGCTGGTTTCAATGAAGTTATCTCTGCCGCATTCTGGTGACGTCAGTTCTCTGCCATGGTGGTATCCCTTGCAAATGGCGACAGTTCGTTCCCTTTGCCGGGTGACCAATGCAACAGGTGGGTCCTGACTGTCTCTCCCAAACCCTGTTTCAATCCTGTGGCCACTGCCTATGAAGGCTCAGTTGGCATTAACCTCCGTAGGATCAGAAGGGCCGACCAGTTGTTTCAGTGGGATCATTTTTGCTGAGTCATAGCAGTTTGTCTGCGAGAAGCAGGCGAACTGGAGCTTGAATTCAGCTGATCCGGGCTCCGTGTGTGTTCTGAGAGGCCCAGACTGTTCGCCCCAGATCCACGTCAGCTCAGCATTGCCTAGTGATCCTGAGCAAGCAGCATTTAGAGGTTTTACAACTCCCTATGCCCGCGCAGCTGAAGAGGTCATAGACTTGATCTCTCTGCACCCGCTGCCATGTTGGATCGTTTCATCAATTTCTTTTATTAGTGCTTTCAGTGTACAGATCTTTTGTCTCCTTGGTTAAATTTATCCCCTATTTATTTATTTAATATTTATTTGAGTAGATTCTTTTATTTATTTCCTTTTCAGATAGTTTGTTATTATGAATAGAAATACAATTGATAGTTGAATGTTGATTTTGTGTTCTGCAATTTTGCTGAATTTGTTTATTTGTCTTAACAGGTTTTTGATGAATGAAGACTTTAGGGTTTTCTATATATAAAATTATGTCATCTGGCATACAAAAGAAGGGAAGAAGTAAAATAATTATAAATTATTTTACTTCTTCCCTTCTTTTGTATGCCTTTTTTTTTTTCCTTTTCTTGTCTAATTTCTCTGTCTTGGATTTTCATTACTATGTTTATTAAAAGTAATGACAGTGGAGAGTATTATTTCTGATCTTGGAGTAAAACATTTAAGCTTTTAATTGTTAAGTATGATGTTAGCAGTGGCTTTGTGATTAATAGGATTTATTTTATTGAGATAAATTCCTTCCATACCTAATTTTTTGAGATATTTTTTATCATACAGGGATGTTGAATTTTGCTAATAACTTTTTCTGCATCAATTGAGATAATCTTGTGATTTTTATCCTTCTTTCTGTTACAGTAGTATATCATTTTTACCTCCTTGTGTATGTTGAACTACACCTGAATCCAGGAATAAACCCCACACTCTACCATGGTGTTTGATCCTCCTAATGTGCTGTTAAAATTTCTTTGTTTATGTTTGTTGAAGATTTTTATATCTAAGTTCATCTGGGACTTTTGCCTGTAGATTCATTCCATATATATCTATTTTATTTTATTTTTCTTGTAGTATCCTTATTTGACTTAGGTATCAGGGCAATGCTGGCCCCATGAAAAGAGTTTTAAAATGTTTCCTCCTCTTCAATTATTTGGAAAAGTTTGAGAAAGATTGGTATTTGTTCTTAAATGCTTGATAAAATTTATCAATAAAGCTCAGGTCCTGGACTTTTCTTTGGTGGGAGATTTGTTATCCTGAATCAGTCTTCTTATTAGTTCACTCATATTCTCTATTTCTTCATGATTCAGTCCTTGTAAGTTGGAAGTCTAGGAATTCATCAATTTATTCTAAGCATTCTAAATTAAGGACACTGATTTTTTTTTATATTATCTCATGATCCTTTGTATTCTGATAATATCAGTTATAATGCCTTCTCTTTATTTTCTGATTTTATTTATTTGAGTATATCTTTTCCTAAATCTAGACAAAAGTTTTTCAAAATTGTGTATCTTTTCAAAAAACAATAATATTTATTATTAATCTATTAATAATTTATACTATTTTATAGTCTATTTTATTTATTTCTGCTCTGATGTGTTATTTTTTCCTCCTTTCCTTTTTCTACTAACATCAGACTTAAAATTTTTCTTTTTCTAGTTCCTTGAGGTTCAACATTAAACCATTAAGCTATTTGAGACTCCTATTTCTACAGTGCTGGGGACAGAACTCAGGGCCTTATGCATGATTAGCAATTCTTAGCAAGCACTCTACCACTGAGCTACATACCCAGTTTAGATCTGTCTTCTTTTTTAATATAGGAATTTTTCTGCTATAAATTTCCTTCTTAGAACTTCTTATGCTACATGACATAAGTATTGGTATGTTGTGTTCTCATTTTCATTTATCCCAATGTATTTTTTTACTTTTCTTTTGATTGCTTCCTTGATCCATTTGTTCATAAGTTTGTTCACTTCCACATGTATGTGAATTTTCCATCTTCTTCCAGTTAGTAAGTAATAAACAGCTTAATTTCCTTACAGTGAACAAAGATAATATGATTTCAATCGTTTTACATCTTTTTGGCTTATTTTGTTTCCTAGCATATTATCTACCCTGGAGAATGTTCCATGTGCACTTAAGAATAATGTCCATTCTGTTGCCTTTGGATAAAATGTTCTGAATATACCTATTAAAACTGTTAGGTCCAAGCTTATTTCAAGTTCAATCTTTTCTTATTGATTTCATGTCTGGATGATCTATTCCTTGTTGAAAGTGGAGTATTGAAATCTCCTCCTCTTATTGTATTGCCATCTATCTTTCTCTTAAGATTTATTCATATTTGCTTTATACATTTAGTTGCTATATTGGCTGCATGTATATTTACAGTTTCTATATCTTCCTGAAAAATGACCCCATTTTCATTATATGATAAACATCTTTGTCTCCAGGAACAGTTTTGGACTTAAACTCTATTTTACCTTAATTAAGTATATCTACACCTACTCCTTTTTGGTTTTTATTTGAAGAGAACATTTTCTTCCATTCTGTAATTTTTACTTTGAGTGTATGTGTATCCTTAATGTAAGTCTGTCATAGCATATAGTTGAGTATGGCATATAGTTGAGTATTCACCCACTATATGTCTTTGGACTGGAAAATTTAATCCACTTATAGACAAGGTAATTATTAATAGGTCAGACTTACTGCTGTCATTTAGCTCATTGTTTTCAATTCTTTTGAAGACACTTTTTCCCTTCTTACTGGTCTCTTTTGTGATTTAATAACTTTCTATTGAATCCACTCCTTTAACAAATTATTGTAGCTCTAGTTATTTTTAATACTTTTATCTTAATCTTTATACTAAAGATATAAGTGATGGTCACACCACCATTACATCATTTGAGTATTTCAAATCTATGTAGTTACTTTTACAGTGAGTTTTATATTTTCATATATTTTTCTATTCTTAATTTGTATCATTTTATTTCAGCAGGAAGAACTTCTTTAGCCTTTCATTGTAAGCATTTAATTTCATACTGGTTATGAACTGTCTTAGCTTTTGTTTGGGAAAATCTTTCTCTCTTCTTCATTTCTGAAGGACAACATTGCCAAGTAAAAATCTTAACTGATGGATTTTTTTTTCTTACAGACCTTTGATTACATTACCTTACATTTTGCATCTAAGTATTTAATGAGAAATCCACTAATAGCCTTATAAGGGATTCCTTGCATGTGATTATCTACTTTTCTCTGTTGCTTTCAAGATTCTCTGTTTATCTTTGATTTCCATTATTTATTACAATATATCTTGGAGTAGCATTAGGTTGAATATGCTTAAAGAACTTTGAGATTCCTGTATCTAGATGTTTATACCTTTTGCTAGATCTGGAAAATGTTTAAGTCATTATTTCTTTAAATAATCTTCTGTATTTTTCTCTCCTCTTTCTCTCACTTTCTTTCTCTCTTGTGCCGCCCCCCACTCCTACTTATTGAAATCCTGTAATGAAAAAATTGCTTTCAGAATTAATTCCATTAATTCTGAAGAATTTCTTCATTTTTATTATATGTGTGTGTGTGTGTGTGTGTTTGTGTATATGTATATATATACACACACACACATATATGTAGGGGCGTTGCTGGGGGCTGAATATATATAAATATAAATATATATATTTATTACTCAATATTATATACATGTATACACACACACATATGGTGCTAAGGACTGAACTCAGGGCCTCACACATGCAAGGCAAGTACTTCTTCTTATATTTTTGATCTCCATATTAAACTTCTTATTTTCTTCATGAAATGTTTCCTGACTTTTATGTGAAGTGTTTTGTTTTCTGGGTTTAGTTAAAACAAGTAGTGTGAATTATTTGCCAGGAAAAATTTCATAGATCTTCATTTATTTGATATCAATTATTAGAAAATTATGTGTTCCTTAGGTGGTGGTATGTTTTCTTGGATTTTATGTTTCTTGGGGCTTTAAGTTGATGTCTGCACATTTAATGGAGCAGGCAACTCTTCCAGACTTTACTGACTGACTACAATAGGGAAAATTATTCCCTTTTTGTGGGTGTGAGGGGCCATCAGGGTTGGATATGGCAGTTCTGACTCAAATGAGGACATAACAGTCTCATCATCAGGTAGCTCTGTTAGCTGAAATCCATACAGCAAAGATTACAGGAGTCCTCAGTGGCAAAGTTATATGTATCCCAACAGTGGAAAGGACTGTTGGGGTCTTCAGTGACAAAGACTGCCTCCGGGATCCTCCTCTCTTTTTCTCTCGACTGGGAAAGTCATGACTAAGGACAACATTCTTGATGCCAGGTCTGACTTGCAGGTACATGAAAAGACCCAGTGGCCCTGGTGTCTAATGTGTAGTGCTAGTACATCAATCATGGATCCAGGGTCTGTTGCACAGACATATGTGGAAAGATGAGTGTGGCACTGCTTCTAGGGCATGGGTACATTCACTGCTATGTTTTTAACAGTGTATAAGATGTTGGTGCTTGTGGAGCAGTTAGAGAGCAGGGTCTACAGCAAAGGCACCAGCAGAGCTACAAAAGCGCAAGGATCTGGGACATGATCTAACTCATTTTGCAGTTGAGCTAGTATCTGGAGCACAAGCGTGCACTGGATATTTGGGACCTGCAGCTCAGACCAGCCCATAGTGGTAATGGCTTTGGTGTATGAAGCACAATCTGGTGTAATCATGGATAGAGAGTCTAGAGTGCAGATATGCAAGGATTAGTGTGGGTATGGTGTGGCGGGGCTAGGTCTTTATGATATATTCAGATGTTCAAGATGAAGGCAATCAGAGTTGCAGTGAAGTCTAGGTCCATAGCATAGGTGTGTACATATCAACTAGGCTCCAAGCCTACAGAAGAGCTAGTTTGCAACAGCAGTGTCTCCAGTGTTCCAGTGTTTGAGATATGGACCAACAGTGCAATTACAGTGCTGGACTCTGGAGCAAGAGCACACAGAGCAACCCAGAGCCAGTTTCAGAATGCAGGTAAATATGGAACAGCCAAAGCTCCAGGGTCTCAGGTGCTCACAGGCTTGAGAAGGGTAGCAACCTTCGTCCTAGGGTGACATGACAGCGGGTCTTTCTTGTAAATACATGTCATAATAGAATCTCCTCATCCAGAGGGGATGATTCTTTGTTACCTCAGTAGCAACATATCTCGTTATTTTCTACAGAGCAGATCACTGAGGACTGCTATGGAACATATGGCTGAGCTGACACTGGAAGTTTCCACCTCTGCTCTTGGTTCCTAGACCTCTCTGGATGTCTTAGGTATGTTCAACTCCACAGTTTCCCTTTCTGTGAAGTTATTCTCTTGGGGACTTGTTTGTCTGTTTGTTTGCTCTACCGTGTTGCTTCATATTTTTAATTAGACAATTCTAGACAATTAGACAATTCATATTTTTAATTAGACAATTCTAGATTATTCTCAGCCATAAATAGCAGTCTAATTATTGGTTTTTGTTGGGAGATGAAAGCAAAGCCATCCTAATTCACCATATTTCCAGCATCACTGATAACTTGAAATATAAAGTTGTCATAAAAGACAACCTACAGGATAAGTTTCATGAAACCAATTCAAGCAAAAGTAAACAATATATTACTCTAGTATGCATGTGTATGGGCTAAAATGAGGAAAACAACAAACAAGGAAATGATAAATACAACTTTCTTATTGCTGGTTACCTAAATTGAGAGGTAAGCAGAAAGATAGGTTCAAGAGGAACATAGCATCACAACTGAAAGCAAACTAGATGGGATGGCAGATGCCTGTAATCCCAGTCTATAATGGCAGAATCTCAGGAGACTGAGACTGGAGGATAGCAAGTTCAAAGTCAGCCCTAAGAAACTCAACGAGACCCTGTCTCTAAATGAAATTTTTTTTTTTTTAAAAAGGGGCTGGGATTGTAGCTTAGTGGTAGAACACTTGCCTAGCACATGTGAGGCTCTTGGTTCAATCCTCAGCACCACATACATATAAATAATAAAATACAGGTATTGTGTCCATCTACAACTAAAAAAAGAAATTAAAGGTGGGGAAGGGCTGGGCATGTGTCTCAGTGGTTAGGTGCCCTTGGGTTCAATCCCAGGTACAAAAAAAAAGATTGATAGCAATATAGCAATGTCCTCTTTCTTATGTTGGTCAGGGAGACCATGAGTAGTTGTACTTGTTTTATTATTCTTTATCATTTAAATAACTCATTTTATTCAAGGAAAATATTTCATATTTTTTAAAGAAAATAAAAGATAAGCAATATGTAGTCTTAATAGCTATTTCTCCAGATAGTAGGGGAAAATAGAACTGGATATAATGATTTAAAAGGACTTTTATTCCAATAATTTATTTCTTTAACAAAAGTGGAAGAAAATACAAGATAAGTAAAATACACAGATGTATCAATTGTGAGAAAGTGTAGGGAACATAGATTTTTGCTACATTATTCTTTGCAAATTTCCCTATTTGAAATCTTTTAAAAATGAACTCTTATGTGCCCATCTTTTTTTTGTGATGGGTTTATATGGTCATAGATACAGGCATAGAAAGATAACTAGATATACAAATTTCTGGGAAGACTATAGAATAAAAATGTGAAGAGCAACAATGTAGATATTTGGTTTTTTCTTCTGAGGTACACTGAAAGCAGCAACATGATGTATCACAAAGCAGCACTTAGCTGCTGGCAGAGACAGGAGATAGATAGAGTAGCCTTTTCAGTTTATAGGACATCTTTATATTGTGTATCATTTTCACACCATTCAAATCACCATAGGATCTCATTCTGACAACAAAATTAACAGAAAGTGAGCAGTGAAATATGTTTTATTTAAGGAGAAGAAATATCAGTACTATTTACTAGAAATCAGTGACCCCATACTAAATATAAGTTCTCAATGAGTATAAAAACATTTTAAAGGCTCCATCTATGACAGACACAGACAAAATAACTTGAAGTACAATTGAAACCTGCAGAACTCTAAAAGATATCATTTGAATTCTCAGAAAGGGTACTTTAAAAGAAAGAAATTTGTACAATGGAAAGATAAAATCTTAAACTAGACAAGAGTTTCATGTAACCCAGAAAGAGATGTAAAATTGATATGTCAAAGAACTTGGAGAGTGAAATATGGAAACTATCAAAACCAATGGAAGAAAAAATGCATGGGAAGATAAGAAAACTCTGTGAAAATCGTGGGAAGAGTCACTGAAAATGTCAAATACTTCATAGGAAAATACAAGCTGTTTCTTAGAGGAAGAAAAAGTATTCCTTATCTACAGAAAATTGAGGATTTGTAAATACACATGCAGCTTATAGGATGCCATTTAAATATATTGCCAATCCTTCTACACTTCAGTATTTGCAATCTAGTTAATTGAGATTGAGAGACTACTCCACCAACCCTGAAGCACAATAACACTCAAAGATTAGCACAGGCTGCCGTTTCCAGGAGCGCAGATGGGTGTCTGATTCGTCATTTTTATCTCCCTAGCACTTATTATAGTATTTTGTTGATAATAGGTACCTAATAATTTTATGACAAAAATAAAACCAGAACTACTAAAGAAAAGAGATATCTTCGGCCATCTTAATAATCAAGTGTGCTCTAAATTAAATTTTTTTTTTACAGTGAAATAGTAGAAAACACCAGACTAAACATACCACTATGCTTTGAGAGATCTGTTTTTATGACTTTCTTTAACATGAAATTGCAACTATTTGTTGTGCTCAGTAAGTGAAAGCTTTATCATCAACATCAATATGGAATAATAATAATAATAAAAAGCTCTGCCTAAGAGAATCCAATAACACACCACTATCTCTTGTGAGACCTTCCACAAGCCACTTTACCTCCTTGGCCTTTGGTTGCCGCATTTTAAAAATGAGGCAGTTGAACGGCATAGCCCTGAAGGTCCCCTGTAGCTCCTTTACATTGTCTCTGATATGAATCCATGAAGAAAACTAGACATAACCTGTGATAATCACAGGCTATGCTCTCTTTAAAATGCCTTTCTTCCCCAAGTGTGATATGAAAAAACAAAAACAAACCGGAAAGTAACAATTTCTCAGAGCAACTGAACACAGCTTTCCTAACTAGGACCTGGAACAGTGAGAACATCAGCTGAGCCACGTGAACTTGGTGGAGGCAAAATCGTTGCCTCCCAAATGAGTGTGTTTGAAAATTTCCATGAAGAATAAAGGGGTTCAGACACATGGAACAGCTTAAAGCCTGAGCTAACAGAAGCACAGCATCATTTCATAGCTATTCTCTCACAAACAGATGTGCCAGATTGGCAATAGAACCAGGGTGCAGGAAATGAACAATCAATCTCTGCTCCCATTCATCTGTCCCACCTCCTTTACTCCCCATTCTGTGGAAACCACAGCTCAGTGGAGAACTCTGGTTTGGAACCACTGGCTCTGCAAATGCAAGGTGGCAAGCTCCTGTCCTTGAGAGGCATGTTACAGTCGGTTTCTGTTCAGTTAAAGTAGAGTGACAAGACCAAGACCAAGGAAAATGGACAATGACTCCAAAGCTATTGACCGAAATTAATTTGATAAAAAAAATTAATTGCATAAAATGCATAAAACTTTGAAGGTACATATTAATTCAATATGTTTTCATCCGGGGTAGAAATCTGCAACCTTTCACTGGTTTCAATGCTTCCAACTGCCTTTGCTAAACTATCATAAATAGTTCCACAACATAAGAATTATATATAGCATGAATCATTGTTATAAAATATAGTAGTTCTTTTTTCTAATCCTTTCTACTTGTCCATGATTTACATGTTACAAATGAAGAAAAAAAGCCCTCTTTAATTCCCTTGGCATAGAATCAGTCCTTACAAAAAGAATCTTTGGAATAAACAAGTTATTTCTGTGGCACTCAATGTTCTGTGTTAAAAATAAATAAATAAATGAAGACTCTAGAGTCCAGACTTTATTTTTTAACTTTGATCATTTACTTTTTCTTTTACATGTCTGATTAAGCTTAATGAGTTGGCTAAGTTAATGAAGTGTGATGTCCCATTAAATACATCAACTGACAACAATTAATTCCTCAGAGCATGTTCTCTGTTGATTGATTATATTTATCAGTGTAGAAGACTTTCAGGGATGTAAACCCTTGAGCAGAAAACAAGAGTTGCAAACGCTGAGAATTTAATTCAAAGAAAATAATTATTTTCCATAAGTGACTTTTGTTGAACCATTCATGGAATAAGCCTGTGGACTGGTCAAAAAATTAAGGAAAACATCACAGAAGCAAGTTGCCATTCAATTAAAAAAATGCCCTCTGTCATTGAAAATCTCAGCTAGAAGCTCCCTGGTTATGCAGAATGTTGTCTGCAGCTATTAACTTAGATTTAAGAAGTACATCATTAAGCTATCTCTGCATAGGACGCAGTATGAAGATTATAAGAAAACTAGAAATGAAGCAAAAATATAATTTTGAATGTAAGGAAATCCCTAAATCCCTTTATTCATTTTTGGTAATAGCCCAAGTTCCCCCAAAGCACCTGTCATAGAAAGCCTACAAACTCTCATAAATCATCCCAGTAATAATGGGCCATCAAAGAGACTTCTTCAGTTATCTTCATAAAAATTGTACAGGATTTCCCAAGAGACTAAAATCCATTTATATTACTTCAGTGAATAAAATTAACCAACCTGGGGAGATCCTACATGGAAAAGACCAAACATCTGTTTAAACAAAAAAATACTCAAAACTGAACAATCATAGAATAAGAAAATAAGCAAATGATAAAATAACTCATAGCTATCACTTGTAAAATAGACCCACATTTAGGAAAGCCTTCCTAATCCAAAGATTATTGTGGGATTAGCATTACATGTTGGGGGAAGCATTCCATGAATATAAGCAATAAGTGGATGGTAATGAGAAAACTCTCAGGCATTTTCATCCATATTTCACAGAAGTTTCCTTGTGTTGACATCTACAGAAGACTGATGAGCCCTTATGATATATTCACCAACTGAGCATAGGAACACAGCCAAACCTGTCCTTGGGATATGCATGTAGGGTTTTCAGGAGAATAAAGCCACTTTTCTTGTTTGTTACATATTACTAAATAGCTGATAGTCCTTAATTAAAAAATGTATATTCAATTAAGTTGATATTCAATATTTATAGGAGAATCAGTAGGATCCCAGAATCTTGTTCATTTCATAAGTTAATGAATACGAGCAGCGTTTCTTAACTACAATCAGCTGTTTTCAACAGTACATTTTTGGTTGTTTGCTTTCATAGTGTCTAAACCAGAACATAAAAATAAATGATCAGTGACGGTCATTTTATATATTCAAGTAAAATACTCAACACATACATTAATTGAATCCAGCTCCCCACATCCCATCTATAACCTTGAAGTTAGTTAAAAAAAAAAAAAAAAAGACTCTCACAAGTATCCAAGTGAAAAATAAAAAACTTAGGTCGAATTATACATTAGCTCTTCCATATCTACTTGAGATAAAATTGATGATTTTCAACAGGAGATGAAATCAAAATGCTCCCAATTAAAGTAAGTGAAATTCACTGGCTAATCCAGCCACTGAAATTAATAGGCATCTGCTCATCTCAAGTTCCTGGCCTGGTTAGTAGACTTGCCCCTTATTATCTAAGCTGCCTTCCTGGGCAAACTGGCTCACTTTGCAATGGCCATTTCTACAATGGCCACAGAAATTGGCTGGCATGAGGGAGATGAGAAAAATGTGTCTCAGTGTGGCTCCTGTTCTGCCTGCAACACCTCCCTTTGTTTTCTTCCTTCCTCACCTCCCCCCACCCAAAGATTAGATCAATCTGCTGGTGTCTCCATCATTTCACCTTCTTCTTTCAATAAAACAGGGGGAAAAAGGTATAACAAAACACTGGTTTCACCATAAACACTTTCAGAGATTTTTTTTCTTTTTCAATTTGTGTGTTTTCCTGGTTGCCAAAGAGAGACTTCTATAAATGGGATCCATCCTCTGTTTAGTACAGGCTTCTGTCTTGCACACTCCTCACTGTCACTTGAATATTCTGTTGAAATAAATCAGATTTAGAGTACTAAACAAACAGCAAGCAAGTGAACTGTTGTATTCTTTTTATTGTAACTGGTTCTAATGTTAACTTTCTCTGTCCAGCCAATGGCCTTTCAAAATGTAAAGACTGTCTTAAACATCAGAATCACCCACAGTGAAGAGTGATTTATTTGAAACACAAATTCCTGGGGCTACCCCTACTGGACCAGCATCTCATGGTGAGAACCCTGGGAACCTTCGTTGTTAATAAACACCCCCAGTGCTTCTTCTGCACTAAAATCTGAAACGCACAGCCAAGTCAAGGCATTCTTTCCCCATTCTTAAAAAGAAAAATAAAATAAGTTCTCTGTGAGCAGTTATCACTAAAGATAAAACTAAAAACAATCACATTTCACAGAATTACAAATGTACAAAAGAGATTAATTGGAAAATTATGCTGAGCTCCTACTACTCCACACTACACCTTGTGTTTAGAGCACATCAGTCCCCATCATGTTTTGCACCATATCATATGCTATAGTTTGGATCTTATCTGCTCCCCCAAAGGCCCATGTATTAGAGTCTTGGTCCCCAGCTTGACACTGTTGAAAGGTGTTGGAAAGCTTCAGAGGTGGGGCCTACAGGGTAGTTTTGGGTCACTGGGGATGTGCCCTCAAAGGGAAGTGTGAGTCTCTTCCTCTTCCTCTTTTGTTCCTGGCCATGATGTAAAAAGACTTCCTCTGCCATCTGCTCCCGTTATGATGTAGTGTCTTGCCATAAGCTCAAAAGCAACACAGCCAACTGATCATGGACTGAAAACTCCAAAACTATGAGCCAAAAATAAACTTTTCCTGTTTGTAAGTTTATTATTTCAGATAATAAACTATTTCAGATAATAAACTGTATTTTATTACAGTAATGGAAGGCCAACTAACACATTACATTTGATATGTCTATCTCCTCTACTTGACTATCAGTTACTAAGAAGAAGTATTAGTTTCTTCCTTCATTTTCCTAATGCCAATAGCAGTGTCGATTATATGTAAGTGAAGAAATGAGAGAATAAATATTTGTCTAGTAAGTAAGCTTATTCAAATATAGTAGTTACCTTGAGAAACTCCATTTGAAGTTACCAGAAGGGCAATATATCGTATTCCATTGAATCAAACATGCCACTGATTATAAGACATCCCATTATTTTACAGACTACTAAGAAAAAATACTTTGGAAAGTCAATAGGATGCCACCATTGATTGTAAGATATGCTGAACTTTCAAGGATGATAAAAGATGTGAAAAAGTATTTGTGTAGAAGCTAATGAAGTAGATAGTGTATTGTGTGGCACCCTGGCAGTCATAAAGAGTAACACTCCCTCACAGGAAACGGTTTTCTTATTTGCATTGTCTGTTCATTTGTTTTGGCACATCATACAAAGCAAGTAGGGAGGATATTTCCCCTCATGAACCAAAATGTGAGAGTTTCTACAGAAAGACACTTTTCCCACTGCATACTGTCCAAAACATGCAACTCACTGTGGAACATGGTTCTCAGCAGACACAATCTCTCAAATAGGTCACTTGTCTCTCCAACTAGCGTGCTTTTGTTTAGGCCACAGAGCTCTGTAAATAGGAGCCCAAAATTGTATTCAGCATTTAAATGGGAGTAATAAAAGTGAGTGGGTGGGCCAGGGATTGAAGCCGTCTATTTAAATGAATTTTAAACCCAATTAGGTGACTAATTGTGCATCAGAACTTAGTTGGTGTACAACATGTCATTTATGGTTAATGATGATTTAAGATGATGAAGATTCTAAAATTCTCCATTTAGATTGCTTTGTTCTCCATTTTCAGTGAGTCAAATCACTAAAAGGCAGCTTTATTTTTGAGAATGTTCTCCTTTTTAATCACTCTGCCTGGTAAATTTGCAGAAATTTGAACACATCATAAAATAGAACCCAATGTTAGAAAAATGAAAACTACGAAATTCGCTATTTAAACCCCTCCCTAGAGCCTTATAGATGGCATAGAATTGAAGCAGTAAATTCTGGGCCATTATTTGCCAAGCACAAAGTGCTACACTGGTAATTATCAATATTTCAACACAAAAGGAGCCCTGCGTGGGTAAAACCTTTCACAGGCTTATGTAGTATGATAGTAAATAAACTCTTCTTCGGTAATTGCTGTAAGTGAACTTTTGGGGCCCATGGGGACAAAGTAAGAAATTAAATTTTTTATTCAACTGTCCAGACAAAAAGATGGATTACGTTTTCAAGGAAATAAACAGCAGGCAGTCCTTGTTTTGGAAAGTTCACATGAATCTACTAATGGACAGAGCTTAAGCACCATCTCTTCCTGGGCACTCCTTCTTTAGTCGTCAAACTTACTGGAATATAGCAGGTCAGGGAGTAAAGAGGGGGAGAGGGTCCTCATTCTTCTCCACTGTGAAGATCCCAACCTCCCATCTGAGGATCTGGCAGCCTTCAATACAACAGGGAGAGAAAACAAGAATCCCTTCTCTTACTCTCCACTGTGATTCTCCCACTTTTTCAGTGCCCCATAATGCTATACTTTTCCTTTTTATCAGCTTCTGTACAATCTCCAGCCAATATTCTGCATTCTTAAAGCAACTGCCTTCTCCCATTGTGTAACTTTCAGAAGAAAACTGGAAATCTAAATTTTAATCCAGTCTAACACTCTTTTATTCCCCCACTTTAGGAAATTCCCTTCTGTCTCTGAACCTCAGCTTTTTAATCTGTATAATAAACATAATATTTACCTATGATTTTCTTATAAATATTACATAATACGATGAATATGAATACCTAGCAGCATATCTGGGATACAGATTGAATCTCATTCAACTAGTATTTAAGAGCCTATTTACTCTGTCAATTAAGATGGATTGGCATATAGGTGAGTTAAATGTGGAAGAGTGAACCAAACTCTCTTGGTGCTTGCTCTTTTACTGCCTAAGTTCTGTTGGTGGGAAAATTAAACAAACAGCCATATACATCATGATAGTGTTCAGACCCTGGGATTACAGTATGTTTTGTGAGACAACTGTACTGGTCTGTCTGGAGGCTGTTAAAAGTTACTAAAAGGTATGTAAAGCTGGACCAGCCAACTAGGGAGAAAATTGTTCCAGGCCCAGAAAACAGCTGAGGGAAGGCAGTACTTATTTCCAAAAGTGAAAGAAGTTGTGTTTACAAAAGGTCAGCAGCTTTAACATAATCTATCCAAGAAGAAAGTGCCAAAATAGAAAATAAGGATTTCTTAATGAGTTTGGACTTTGTTGTTGAGCAATAGGAAACAAATAAAAGCCTTCTAATTTGAAAAGCGATACAAATCAGATTCTAGAATGATTGCTCTTGCTTTCCTTTGAAAAACAGATTGCAAAGGAATAATGCTACAGGAAGGAATGACACCAAGAAGACATTTATGTGCTCCAGGAGAAACTAGATAGGGACACAGCCTAGTGTAAGGGCAATTGTGGGTAGATGAAGGTATGTCTGTATGACAAAATGACTGAGTAGAAAAAAAGGATAAATTATAACTTAATTGGATGGTTTGGGAGTAATGGGAGGGGAGAAGGCAGAACAGAGTTGAGGAAAATTGAGAAGTCAAGGAGTCAGACTGTGAATGACAAGGACATTCACTGGAAAACAGACTAGGGAGGAGGAGGAGGAGCTCTGTTTTAGGTATTCTTAGAATGCCTCTTAGGAAGCTGGAGAGTCCTTTATGAGAAGATAACCAACCAAATGGCAGTTGAATATATGGACGTGTCATTATTATTTTTGTGTCATTAGATTATGTCATTATTATTTTTCAATCTGTTTTCTTCATTAACTCTGGCTATCTTTGCTTAGGATGATTTTTCCGAACCGCACAGTTCATCTTATATTTTCTCAGGTCATTAGGATTCAAAATATGGCAAAGCATCGCTATAAAGCACAATGAGGAAAACCTCTAAGTGTTTGCTGGGTCTGATCCCAGCATACCTATAATTTTTCTGAAGAGTGGTTCTCTTGATCTTGGTATGTGAAGAGAGCAAACCACATTCATTGCATAAAAACCTGACTTTGCTCAGTGCATCCTCTATACACCTGCCATGTGGTCACAACGTTTCTCCATCTAAATAAATCTGAAAAAATCTGCCACAGTAGATTACCTCAACTAACGTGTGGCAGGCTTTTGTCAAATGTGGTCTGAGGGAAGAAATGAAAAGCAGGGGCTTTCTATACTGCAGGACACAGCAAGCTGAGTTCTCTGTGCACTAAAAGAGAAGCAAGTTTGTAGCACAGCAAGCTTGATAGAGTATTCTGTGAAGAACTCTTGCATAAATGAAACTATATAAAAGAGCCTATGCCAACCAGTACACAATTACAAGCAAAAATCGGAGCTTTCTTTGTTCGTTTTCTACTGCAGAAAGCTCTGCTGGGTACTCTATAGCCATGAACAATTTCTTTACCCATTGCATCAGGCACTTAAGAAAATGTTTTTCATAAACATTTGAGTGGCAGATTTTCCCCTGATGTCTGCCTGTCCTTTTGGGTTTAATCAATGTTTTGCCTTTGAAATTCATTTTTCTGAGATTCATTCCATGAGCAGCACTTAGATTCAGAACCAGTCTGTATTTCCCTTCTGAGAAAATGCTGATCCTTGTGTTTTAGATATTTACTAATGAACGGGAAAAAAAAATCCCAAATTCAAAATCATCCCATTTCTCTTCCCTCTTACATTGGAATCTTCAATTTTGCCATACTCTTTAAAAAGGTCCTATCATCCACTTTGTGAACCATTTAGTTCTTATACAAATCAAAGATGCAGAGCTGTTTGTCTGGATCTGTAGTTTATTCATCTATAGTAAGTGAAAATTATCGTTTCACTGACACAGCTATCTTGTCTCTGCTGCCTCCCCTATGCCACATCACCACTACTCCCACCTTCCCCGACATTCGTCACAATGAGAGGTAAGCTCTCCAACACTGAGCTACATCCCCAGCCCTCTATATGTTTATTTTGAGACAGGATCTACCTAAGTTGCCCAGGCTGGCCTTAAAATTGTAATCCTCCTGCCCTAACCTCCTGAGTCACTGAGATTACAGGCATGTGCCACCATACCTGGCTCCAATTGCCTCTATATTAAAATATGGTTTTGCTGGACAAATTTCTCAAGGTGTGAATGCATAGAAAATTAGTGACTAATCTTCTTTATGCCAGTAAACTCAAATTGCATTTTTCTCACCCTGCATGTCTTCATAAGAACTTGGTCTCCTGTTTTCTTTGAAACACTATTATATGGATTACGAGAAAAGCACAAAATTTGAACTCATGCCAAGGTCTGAGAATAGTGATTTTTAAATATAATAATGATGACACAATAAAAATAGCTACCATTTATTGAGATTGTTCCACATAATAGGACTTTGCCAAGATTTTTGCTAAGAGCTTAACATATTCTGAAAACAAAATGGGCCCTGTAAAAATGCCATGAGGTTGGTATTTGCTTGGATCACCTTCTTTTCACTCTGTTGATACGGGATTTCAATCTTAGTGTCATGAACAGGGTTGGTTACACAACATCCAGCACTGGACAGAAGAGATAGAAAGCAGCTTATTAGTCACATTTACTCACAGCTCAGGGCAGAAGGAGACCACATGCTATGTAGGACCATATGGAGACTGGCCTCAGGAACAGAGTGAACAACCAAGGACTACTGGAGGCAAGCTCTGTCATAACAAAAGGTGGCGTTATCCCTGGTTCCCAAGGAAGGATGTAATTGAATCTTTTGAATATTTCTGTGAACCAGCAGAGAACCCGAAACTGAAGTAGAAATGGCACCAGGTCATTTGACATGGAAGATTGTTTAGCTAGGAGGCCTTATCCATGGAAACCAAGAGGGGATGGGAAACTCAGGGTTAGAATATTGAGCCCTTCCAATTACATAAGAAAATACATGAGAAAGCACATGATATTAAAGTTTAATTTTAGTTCCAACATTTTTTATTATTGTTGCTATTATTTTCATTTTCAGATGCAAAAACTGAAATTCAAGGAGATTTAAAAATATCCTAGGGCCACCCAGGTATTAAGTGGTATAGCCAAGATTCGGAATCGGGTTTCTTCATCTCCAAAGATGAATTAGGAATTATTTCTTGTCTTAAATAAAGCTTTATCTTGTTCTTCTGTTGGAAAATATAACCAAGTTGATTTTACTTTAAAAAAACAAATACTTTGCTTAGAAATTATAGGAAGTAGAATAATCCCCTTGGGTCCCCAGAGATGGATAATCCCTGTATCTCATGAATATGTTATTTTTGTGGCAAAAGGGACTTTGCATATGTGATTAAGGATCTTGCAATAGGGATACCATCCTGGATTTTCCAGGTAAGTTAAGATTATCACATAAAGGTCTTTATAGGTGAAAGAGGCAGAAGGAACACAGGAGGTACAGAAGCAGAGGTCTGAGCCATAAAGTTGCTGATGGGCTCATGAGCCAAGGAATGCAGGCGGCCTCTGGAAGCTGGAAAAGGTAACAAAACAGATTCTGCCTCAGCCTCCAGAAGGAATCAGCCCTCCCGACACCTTAAATGCCATTTCCTCAGGGAGGACATTCCTATTACCCAGACAAGTTCAGCACCCCAAGTTGCAGAATCATTTATTCATTTAAAGAATATTAAATCTAAGTCCAGAAAGATAGTATTTGTTTTCCATCTTCCTCCCCCCCCCCCCC
>NW_026000078.1:1584413-1627786 GCF_001458135.2 Marmota marmota marmota | reverse complement strand
TCTTCCCCCCCCCCCCCCTCATTACTGGAGATGGAACTCATGGAAATTTTAGCCTCACACTTGCAATCCCCCTGACTCAGCCTCCCAAGTCCCTGGGATCACAGGTATGTGCCATGCTACCCAACTTCCATTTTCTTAATGCGGTGGAGTAAATGAAGAAAAACTGTAGAACTAAGTCTCCATATCAGAGAGTGTGTGAAGGGTCCACGAAGAATGAGGTGGGAGATTCTAACTCAAGATGCTTGGAGACAGGTCCCAAGGGTTCTTTCCATGTCCGGGCACATCAGTGACTCCTTATAGCTAAGATGAAAATATTGGCTTCACATTCTTTTTTCTCCTCAAAAGAAAAGTGATGGATTTCCAATCGTCTCTTACTGTTCGAGAAGTTTTGGCTCAACTCTTCATTCCAAAGAATTACATTGGGGGGAATAGTGACACCTAGAACCTGTTCAGAGAGATGTATAAACACATGTGATTGAGAGGAAGTATTGCAAACTGGATTGGTGGCAGGACCCTCCATTTCTTAGCCAAATAAATGTCATCTCCTTCTTGGACAATGGAAAGAGCCCTCCTTTGGCTGTCAAAGAGCTCAATAGATAGCTATACCCAGAAAGCATGTTTTTCTTCTAATATTAGAATATCCAACTTTTACCCTATTCAGGCATCAATGTTATTCCAGACTTGCTTTTGGAAGATTGATTTTAGTGCTTCCTAAATTATACATTGCTAGAAGACACATTATTGTAAAAATACTAATGTTTCCTCAATTACTCTATAGCTTCAGTCCACTCTCGGTAAAAATCCTAGTGGGTTTTATTTTTATTTATTTATTTATTTATTTATTCATGCTGATTGTTAGATTTACATAGAAGTTATAAAAGGCCAAGTATACCCAAGACAATCTTGAGGAAGAACAAAGCTGGAAGACTTACAATGCCAAATTTCAGAACTTTGTATAAAACTATGATTACGATACTGTAATATTGATGTAAGAATTGAAAAATACTGATCAATATATGGGCACCAAGGCCCAGAATAAGATTCATATACAGACTGGTCAGATTACATTCAGGAATCTCTCATATTACCTGCTCCCAATATCTATGCTTTCTGTTCTACAGGGGAATTTGGAGGATCCAAGAATGAAACTGTAATCAGTTCTTTTGATGGGCTGGCATTGGTAAAAAAGTCAAAGAGGGAAAGACTATCTGAAAACTCCAGCATGTTCAGCTGCAGAGGTGAAGAAACCAGTGGAAAGTCTAGGGCAAGCTGCTGCCTGCATGCTCCTCCACTCCTGTGGATATGCAGCCAAGCAGATAATAATCAGTTATTTGATTTATACCTAATGTTATACTCTAGGACAATACAAAAATATGATTTTTTTTCAATAAATATTCCTGAATAAACAGGACATCCATGTAGGAAAAAAATTAATCTCAATACCTGGTCTTGTATTAGGATGGTCCTAGACTATAAAGGAAGATACTACACAAGCTTCTTGACTGCTTTTTATATCAACAGGGTTCATTCCCTCTGATAGATGCCCAATGGAAAGGTTCATAGACAACCAAGAAAAGTAATTTATGTAAACAGAGAGCAATGAAATCATCTACACAATCAGACTTTCAAGGAGCTTGTAGTACATCAAACAAATTGCCTGATTGATTTTTTTAAGTCATTAAGGTAAACTGCTGTTTGTTCATAACTACCGTTAAGATTATTGCTTTGGTAGACAAATTTGCCTGCTGAAAGTGACAGCTTTTAATCAGTTGCCACTGTATTGGTCACAGATAGAAATAGAAATGATAGGACAAATGCATAGTTCATATTTCTTTTCCATATTTTAATTCATCTTGGGTCATCTGAGTCACAGGTTTATCAAACTCACATAAAACAGTTCATATTTCATATTAGGGATTTTCTTTTATATTTTTCATTGTCTGTACTCACCTTCCTCTTAATTGCTATGCATTACTGAACATTTAAAATATTAAGTAGAAATATGTTTTTTTCTTGAGTTTTCAACTCCTAAAAGACTAGTGAACCCCCCAAAAAATCAATATTTAGCATGTGTACATCCTGTAATAACAAGATCCCCTTCAATTGGGTTATTAGCACTTTATGATAGCATCTGGGTCCTAATTGCATTTTTAATGGTAGTAGGTCATGTATTTTATCATCTGGGAAAACCTAAGAGATGTTGTAAATAGATATGTAATAAATAGAAGATATCAACATTCTAGCTAAATATTTATTTCCTCAGTCAGAAGGAAATAGCACTTAAAATCTGACCTTCAAACATCAAGAAATCATAATGCATAATTAAGTTTGAAAATAATGTGTTCATCTGTAATATAGCAGTTTGCATAATTTCAAGAGCCTAAATTTGTGTTTATTTAATTTAACTTCATTCTTACAAATCAAGAAAAATAACATGAAATAAAAGATATTTCTTGCTAACATATTAAGTTCAAATAAGTATAGACATTACAAATTAATTGTATAAAAATAGGGTAAGTAATCATTTGTAAGAAAAAAGTGAATGAACTTCTATAACATGGAAAAACAATAATTGTGTTGCTTATTTTCATAGTTTCAAATTATTAAGCCTCTAAAACTACTAATGTTATAACATAATATTCATAATAATTAATATGCAAATTATAAGCAATATGATCTTTCATTTCAATTGCTGGCTTTTGGCTCAGAAGATGCTAATCTGATTAGTATCAGATTTACTTCTCATATTTCCAACTTCCTTTCTATACTTTATGCTTACTTATTATTTCACTTAATGAGAAACTAATATATACATCATCTTAGAATTTATTTCTTATACCTGCTTTGTTCCTGATAATCCTAGGGCTACACAGAAGTTATCCAAAAGCGTTCTTTTAGTCCCCCAAAGAACAATTTTTTCCCTGAATCACTCATTGTTTTCAACTTGCCTTTTTCTTTCCTTTACTATTGTCTCTCCATTTAACGTCCATGTTTGCCTTCCATAATTCCAGCTCAAGAAACGTAGACATTCATCTACTTACGCTAGTATGCTAAGGCATGAAAAAACTACTGGATACCAATCATTCCATTTCCTTTTGACTTAGAAGACAATGAGAGTTAAATAAAATTCTGTAACTTGGTGGACTTATCAACAAAATGATAGTGAAGATAAGCATTAGGAATTTGATTTCCAGTACAATGAAATCCTATAGTGTGGCCTATGTTCTATAACTTCTGTCACTGGTTAAAGACAGCTTCTGTAACCAAGTACTCTCCACAGGCAGAGCATGTTCCTACAGACAAAATAAAAGCTGCAGGTCACAGTATCTGGTGTTAACAGTGGGCAGCTTTCAATGACTAGAGTTTATCCCTTCAGGGATGTGAGAAAGAAGGAAAAAAAAATAGCATCTGCTACCAAAAGGAAGAGTGGCAGCAATTATGAAAAATCTTACCTATCACCCATGTCCTGCACAGGAGAGGGAATGGGTTTCCCTTCGTGGGATGGGCTGGCTGAGAAATAAGAGCTAAGAAAAATAGTACAGTGAAATAACCACAGAACACAGAAAGTATTTTCAAAGAGGGGGCAAAGACAGGTCTAGCTTCTAAGAAAGAAAAAAGCCTGTGTCTGTTTTATTTATATCAGAAAACACCAAAGAAATTCTATGGAAACTTCTTCACCAAAACAGGTTGGAGGTGGGAGCAGGTAGGCTGCTCAATTCCTAAAGGGTTATGCCCATCTCCAGGGCTACGGGGAACCTTCGAATTAAGTGAAAAGGAAGTTCACGTGCATTGGGGGTCTATAGGGTGGGACTGCCACAGGAAGTTCCCAGTACCAGATCTACCCATATGCATTTCATGGATGGCTTCCTGCACTCACCATTAACCTCTCTCACCCCCAAATCTTCACAAGTAGGAATGCATCATAGTTAGAGTAATGAGTCATCAATATTATCCCAATGAACGATCATCTTCTTCATCCTAAAATATTTACTCAGTCTCTGTGCAAATCCCTAGGTACAAGGACACAAAAGAATAGAATGTTAGTATAGTCTATTGAAGTATTTATAAGTTACATAAAGTTAAAACATAATTACAAAAGAAAAAAAATAACAATATATTGCATCTTGAATGAATACAGCATAGTTATTAATTCATTAAAATTTTATCAACAATAAGCCACAGGGATATCTTATCCCTGCCCCATTATTGAGTTACAGAGTGACGAAGTGTTCCCCAATGTTATATGACTTCAAACTGGCACAGAAACTCCTGAGATTGACAATAAATGCTTGAATTAATTAAAGAAAGTGACTTGGTCAATATAATGCCAAGACAGGAAAAGAGGTCATTATTTCCTTCAATACATTCACCATTTTATGCTATAATATCCACAATCAATGGCAGTAGGTGGGTCTTTATTTGTCCTGTCAATTCAATCTTCAGCCAGATCCAAATGAGCACCCACATTTTTTTTCTGCTTTCAGATTTCATAATAATATTCAGGAAACCAGGAACTTGTTTTGAACATGACCCATTTTACTAGTTAGAACATCTAGTCATTATATTACAAGTCTCTGTAATGATCTGCCTCTTGCTATTTATTCTTCATCTATTAAGAGTGTTGGGGAATTTCTCACATACTAGTATTTATGAAAAAAAATTGAAAAAAATTAAATGACTTTTACTGAGCTTCAAATGGGCAATCTTAGTTATGAGAAATATTATACTCTTATTAAAAAGTGAATATCATAGAGGAAAATAGCTAGTTCTTGGAACATAAACAGTGAGGTTATGTTGTAAAAATGCCACCCAAATATTCGGAAAGCAATTTTGCTCAGTGCAACAAGAAAACAATCAGAAGAATGAAAAAAAACAAAGTAATTTCCATAAGATTGATAATATTGTTAACTGTTAATGTTATTAATTTTGTTGCAACTAAAATTCCCATGTATACACACCACCAAGAATCACCAGGTTACATTAGAATTCCTTCAGGAAGGACCAAAACAAAATTATTCACCTCTTAATGAGAATGACATTTATCTCCTCTGAAGGACATACAGAAATAAAACAGATCTTCATTCATTAAGAAATGTCCACATGGCATATAGAAGTTGGAGAAATGAATAGAGGAAGAAAGACACTGAGAAAATTTTAAAGAGATTAAAACTATCTGGAATACTTTCCTAAAGGGTAAAGTTTTTTCAGGTAAATGTGAAGGGAATTTAAAAAGAAAATATGTGTCTGGGTATTAGCAAATCTCAAATGTGTTTGACATTTGTTCCTCACAGAATTTTGCCACTTACAGAAACCCAGTGGACATGGGGATAGGGAGAAAGGAAATCTAATAAGTAATAAGAAACCAAGTATGTAGCTGAAAAGAATTTCCATTCTTTAATTTAGCCAGCTGCTTGGTTTGTTGATGGAAATGAGAAAGGATGCAGAAAATGTTCTTTCTAGACAACAGAAGAAACTAATGAGATATCAAGAGAAGACTATAAAGCATTGAGGAACATGGAAGAACTGATCCATTAATACATAATACTCTGAATTAGGATAATGTCAGTTTAGAAGTTTGCTTGAGAAAGGATTGGAAAGAGGAGTATTCACTCAGAATTATTTTAAGTGTTAAGATGAACAAAATTAAGGTTTATTTTTGTAAGACACAGAGGGGAAATTAAGATTTTCACATGGGAATTTCTTTTTCTTATTTACACAAAGAAAATTATATCCTGTGAAATTCAACCAGTCTCACAAAGCTTTATCTACATCTCAATTAAATGGTACAAGGAATTGTATAAGGAATCCAGCTAGAAATAAAACAAGCATGTAAGAAACTCTGATCAAATTTAAGATTTTTTCTCAAAATAGAATTTAAGATAACAAAGAAATAGTAAAAACAATAGTGATCCTTTTCTTTTATTGTTTTGTCAACTTATCTGAACTTTATGCTCAGCTCATTAATATGTAAGACTCATTATTTTAGTGAAATATTATAGCTATAAGTTCTTGTTTGCCCAAATTTTCCATCTTCCAATAATGTGGAATAATATGACCACTTTTTTTCTCTCCTCTCTATTTTACTCCTCCAGCCATGGTGGAAGCACCTGGCCTAGACCTGCCTATCAACATGCTCTGTTCCTCTGGCCAAGAACAGGTTCAAGGCCTAAACCAAATCTAAAAACAGCAGGTGCTCATTCAACCTTCATTAGTAAACGTTGATGACATGAATGAATGCCTGTGTCAGATAAGACAGGCTTGTCTCTTTCCTTTAGGAGAGTGCAATCCTGGCACCATCTTTTATTAACTTATTGGAAGAAGCTCATCATCAGTGGATGATAAAGATGACGAGATGAAAGAAAGCAGAGACAAACATAACTAAGAGTTGAAGAGAAAATTGGCATGAAACCCTCCTAAATTTCTGCTTTTGTGAACTGATAAAGTAGACCTGAGTTTCTACCACTCATCCAAGGTAACTCCTGACACATAAAATAATCACTAGCAATGTTTTCCCAGACTATCTAGCAGAAACAGAGATGATCAAACAAGCAATCATTATCAATTTAAATAAAAGGTTTATCACTATAGATATCAATAAAACTCAAAATTATTGCCAGAATAAGCAGAAATTCTGCTCACAGTACATTTTTAACTCAGAGTTGACTCCACATTAATCCTAATAATATTACTTTAGGAAAAAACAGATAATGTCAAGTTCATATAAACCGTGTATCCTGCATAGAAGACTCTAAAATTCTAGATGTTTACTACTTCATTTTTATGATTGAAGATTTTCGTATTGTGTTAGAAAAATTTACAAATTATTTGAACTCCATTTTGCATTTCCTTTTCTTTCTTCTTGCTTTGGAAACTATTTTAAATTTGCCATCAATTGATGACTTTCATCTTATGAACATTAAGTTTTGGAATCATAAGCTCAGAGTCCTATAAGACCACAAAAGAGACTTTACTCTATAAGCTAAAGAGTATCTTAAGCTATAATTCTGGTGAAATTAATTCCTCTTTCAGCCATTGGGAATTAAGCCACAGCTGTAAATTCTGCCTCAATGTGTAGAAGACTAATGGGAAGAAAATACCTCAACTGTAATTCAACATTCAGTCAATAAATATATATGGATTACTTTCCATGAAAGGGGTGTTATTCTAAGTATTAGAGCCAAAACCATGAAGAAGGTAGAAAGGTTCCTGACGTGACCCTGATATTATAATCGGAAACAGAGATACTAAAGTAGAAAGTGAATGTGCATAAAATTTAAAGGGTACTATATTACAGAATGACCAGGTTAAGGAAAGTCACTCTGGGAGGCCCAGATGAAGTCACCATTCATAATACACCTGGGAGACAAGCATTCTAAACAGGGAGACCTGAATGTGTAAGCACTCTACAGAGGAAGTTATGTTTGTAATGCATGACGAGAAGATTAATTCCTTGCTTATGTGGCTGAAGCTCATAAGCAGGAGGAAGTGTGGCAAGTGATGAAATCAGAGACCTCTGGATGTTGGTAAGTCTGGGAAGACTCTATTGTAATCATCCAGAGGAGACATGATGGTAACTTGGACTGATAAGTTGAAATGAAGAGAAGTAGAATAATTCGGGATTTATTTGGAAGTATAGATGATAAGATTTATTAAAAGCACCCAAAAGGAAGAGAAGAAACTGACAGATCTCATTGCTGCATATGATGATGGAATTTAAGAATGTTCCAGGATGGTTTTACTGACTCCATCTAATGCAGTGTTCTTAACCAAACTTTCCAAGTGAAGCTAACTGGTTAAATTTACTTGTATTTTCAGGACATTCATAAATTAAAACTTACCAAAGCAGTCAATACGATTAATAAGGTAATTTATGACATGATCTATTTTTCTTTTGAAAGAAAAATAATTACCCTTAAAAGTAATATTTTATTAGGGAGAATCTGATGGGAGTTTGAATATTTCAAGTTTCAAAGTTGATAACTGTATACAACCTTATACAGAAACCCCTTGTGAATGCCTCTAGATCTTCTCTCTGTATCACTTAAATAATCATTAGTTATTACTTTTCATTTTGGAGGACAGACTTTCTATCTTACTAAATATTAAACTTGCTTTTGTATATCCTCTCCATTATTTAACACATTTTCTTTCTCACAATAATGGCTCAATAAACATTTCTCAGAGTGCAAATCTGTTCCTCTTGGAGAAATGTCTTTTCCACCTTCATCTTTCCACTCTTCCCTCATTCTTCCCCTCAATCCAGTAAGGACTCCTCTGTAAGCCTCCCTAAAGCCTCCTCTCTCCTCTCAGAGGGCTTCATCCTCCCTGCCACCGTCCTTGATCTACTCTCTCCTCCCCTGTTAGCATAATAGTTGCTGGACCACAAGGAGAAATGAATCAGTCTCTCCATTGTTTGTGGAGCTTCATGTTCCATCACCTATTCAAATCTCAACTGACACAGAGAGCCATGTTTCAGCCCCCTGGAACAACACTGAAAACCCTTCATAAATCTTGAATGCTCTATTCTCCTAAACAAATTCAATAAACTATTTAATAGTCTCTTAATATTTTACTAAACAACAATTGTGACCAGAATAGTACTATATTTCAAAATGAAAATTTTAGTAATATTTCTTTAAAACAGATTAGGGTTCACCAACCAACAATAGTGTGCACTTTCTGTCTATTGCTGACCACTCACCATATCTCATTTCCCCTACCTGGGTGTATAAGGCACTTCCTTTCCTACAGCAGGAGACAAATATTGGAGTGGGTCCTTTATATTCAATTGTAAAAGATTTTTTTTTTTAATTTTGATGTCCTGAAGAGACAGTGTGGTGTTTTCCAGAACAAGTCTGGTGGTTATGCTCCTTCCTTCTTGCAATGACCTTCTCTTCACACCAAACTTTTCATTTTAGGTGTTGAAACTGGTCTTTTTTCACATCTCATTTTCCCTACTAAACTATAAACTCCTAGACCAGTGCTAATAAAAACTACCCCAAGGTGTTCAGCAAATACTTGTTTAATAAATTATTGCATACATTAATTAGCAAAAACTAATCAATGAATGAACAAATGAATGGCTGCTTTGATGGCTAAGATTTAACTTGAGGGCAGTCTCCTTTGGGCCATTTTTTTTAAAAGCCTTCAATCCAGTCAGATTTGCATTATAAAGTCTCCTTTGTGCAAACACTCCAGGGCAATTGTGCAAAGTCACTTTGAAAGTAAATGCCATCAAATATTAATAAAATAAGCCCAGAGAAATAAACTTGTAGTTTATCCAGATAAAAAAAACCATATTTTTCCCCCTGAAGTATGAACACACACAGGATTTTAAAACTCCACCCTAACACCAGACTGTGGCTCCTGGATGACAAAACTAAGAAAAGTATTCTGACAGATTGATAAGATCCAATGATTATAAAATCCTTAAAATAATGAACAAGGACCTTAGAAATTGCTGCTTAGAAATTGCTACCTTTACAAAGCAGGTGCCCCCCTCCTCCTCTTCCTTATCAGCAGTACTGGATGGCCCTGAGCTCTGGACCACAGGAGACAACACCAAGAAGTTAAAGTTATGCAAGCAAAACCCCAGCAGTGGGCTCCAATCACATGACACCAAGAGTCTAGGGACACTTGAGTCTAGGGACAAGCCCCAACCAATAATTTTAAAAATCAACCAACTTCCCTTTCCTGCCCATAAACACTCCTAGCTGGGAGTATTCTTGCCCCTTCCAGGTGCTGTGTGGGGAGCTCTGAGCTTTTTCTTTCACTTTCTTTTTTAATGAAATTCCTGCTCACTTTCATACCTCATTGACTCATGGCCCAAGGCCAACTTCTACAGGTAACAATACTGCAATTATGCTGAACTAAAGGCAGTCCAGTATCTCTACTCTAGAATCTAGAAAGGCCTTGTGTATTGTGACAAAAGAAGAAATTAAAAAAAAAAAAAAGACATCCTGGACTCATAGAGCCTGGTTGGGAATAGAGGAAATGAGATTCCACCAAGCTCACACTCAAAATGATAGTGTTCATTAAGAAATGTATTTTATTATGTCAGAAAATTAGACACTGACAAAGAGCCAATTGGTCATTAAACAAAATGTATGCATCCTCCTCCTAAGAATATGAGAACCCATATCATCCCTGGGACTCGTCTTACACATAGAATACACATGATAGTAATAGCAGCATTGTCTCCAGAGTCAGAGAGCTGAGGTTTTAAAAATAGTTCTAACTCTCCAATCTATTGGCCAGTTAACCTGAGCCAAATTATTGACTTCTCTGGACCTCAGTTTACTCTCTGAAATAAAAATACCACTAAATGGAAAATTTATATGACTAAGTATACAATATGAGCAGAATAAACTACAGACAACCTTGACAGTGTATTGGGACAGGTCCTCTACCATCTAAACCTCTTCCCCATATTTCAGATAAGTTTTAGTATTATGCAAACAAAGAAGCACTGCATGTAGAATTAGTTATAAATTTTAAATTCCAAGAAACACAAATCATTAACTAATAAATAATGTGGTATAACTAACTGGTATTTCATTTTCCCTGATGGGTCCAGTGTAGCACTTCTCTGGCAGAAAGCATAGGTAAAGAATAGATCAAGCAGATCCACCTTGAAGGAAAGAAACTGTGCCAAAGACCAGAAAGAAAATATTATCATCAATCCAAGAAAGAATGTCAAAAAAATCTAGCTGTGTTAAAAAGCTGTGTATAAAATCACTTACAGGTTAATTGTGTGACTGAGGATTAGTGGTACCAGCTGTCCTACTGGTACCTCCTGGCCACTAGGGGAGCAAATAAGCACTGCTTCATAGAAAAATGTCATGTTTCAAAACCTGCTGGTACTATTAAAGGGCAAGAATTATTTTTATTTTATAGAACCACAGAAACTCTTTCTTTGGGATATAGAAAGACAAATTTGCCAGTTCTCTTTGGAAAGAAAAAGGAAATAAAACACAAATTCAATAATTAAAAATCTGATAGCGGCTAGGGTCATAGCTCAGTGGTAGAGCGCTTGCATAGCACGTGTGAGGCACTGGGTTTGATCCTCAGCACCACATAAAATAAATAAATAAAAATAAAAGTATTGTGTCCATTCTCAACTAAAAATATTTTTTTAAAAAAAATTCTGACATTCTAACTGCCTTTAAACCTCTACTGTTTTTTGGTAGATTTAAGTTGCCAGAGAGAATACCCCAATGAGATATCTTCAGATAATACATACATTCATTTATTTTTAAATTTGATATCCTATAATTATTTATTCTCATGTGTGTCAAATGTGGGCCAGACATCTGAAAGCCTCAGCCCTCATTTGTAGTAGTAGGGCAAGACCAAACATGCACATGTGCTCAACAAGTTGTTCTGTTATGCTGCTTCCTTTTCTTTACACACATATGAACACACAGACACACACACCACATGCAAAATTCAAATAATACATATTTAAATATTAAAACATGATTATAAGTATAATGAACCAAACTTGTACTACCTAAAGAACTAGAACATACCATATGCTTTAAACTCTGTTGCCTCCTTCTCACATTCAATTGTCTCATTTCCATCCATACTAAATTACTACCATAAACATTGATATTTTCACTTGTTTGCTTTTTAAAAAATTAGTTTGCATCAAACATACATGTATTTAATGATATGTTTTTGATTTCTTGTTCTGGAGTTTTATTAAAATTATGTCATTTTGTGTGTGTGTGTGTGTGTGTGTGATTTGTAATGTTTCTAAGATTTAAACTTTTATTTTCCAGGTAGGTTGCATTTATTCTCACTATACCACATTGCATTATCCTACATATAGTGGCATTTATCCTCATTTTTCCACATTGTAATCTAATTACTATCTTGTTATTGAACATCTGGCTATTTTAACTTCTGGTTCAATCAACAATACTGCTTGCTACAAACATTCTTACTTATGCTCCCTAGAAGGAAAAGGTAAGAATTTCTCAAGAGCATGTACCCAGTAGGAAACATGCTGGGTCAAAGGTTGTATGCATCTTCAAAATTCAGGAAAGTTCTAAATTACTGCCCAAAATTGTGGTCCCATTTTTTTATTCTTACTATCAATTTATGAGAGTTCTCATTGCACCACATTCTTACTGCAACTGGCATTGTCAAAGTTCTTTTTTATTTTTCTTTTTTTTTAAGTTACATAAGTTACATGGTTCCTTGGTGAAGTTGTAATTTGTATAATGAAGTTATACTTGTTTTCAAACTCTTATATACCATTTTTATTTCTCCTTCCTCAACATACCTGCACATATCCTTTTTCCACTTTTCTACTGAGTTGTTTGTTATTCCCTTGGTGATTTACAAATATAATTTGGATCTAAACTTTTGTCAATCTTATATGTTGAAACATTTTCTCTCAGATTTTGTCTTGTTTTTTTTTTTCACTTTCTTTAGAGTTTCTTTCAATGTTCGAAGATCCTTTAATGAAGTCATTACCAATCTTTTCTTTTATGGTTATTGTTATTTATTTCTTACTTAAAATAGTGTCATATTTTTCTTTTAATGTTGCCTTTCACATTTGAGTCTCTTATCAATTTAGGGTTGATTTTTACATAAAGATAAAGTGGGGATAGATTTATCTCTCATGTTAACTATTTCAGCATCACTTGTCTATGTTGTCCTTACCACTATCTTTTAACAATACTTTTGATATATTAATATATTAAAAACTAATTGCATTTTAAAAATCAATCTTAAATATGGCCCCCTATCTAAAATCTCTTATTTTAAAATATTTAGTAAATTGGTGGATGTTTCAGAGGCCTGTATGTAGGCAGTAGTGTCATGTACATAATGATTTCTGTGTGTTCCTCTATGTGGTTAGTTGAATAATAGCCTCTCAAAGATGTCAAAATCTAAAACCCTAGAATTTGTTAATTTGTTACCTCACATGATAAGATAGACTTTGTAAACAAAATTAAATTCAAGGTCTTGAGAGATGGAGATTATCCTGGATTTTTGAGGCTGGCTCAAAAATAATTATGACTAAATCTCTGTCCTTAAAAGAGGGAGACAGAGATTTAGTCATAATAGTCGGAGATGTGATTAAAAAGAATTTCAAGAAATAATTCTGAGGGAGCTTAGAGGAATACTGAGGGAACTTAGAGGCAAAAACAGACAAGGAAGATTATTTCCTCAAAGTCTCCAGAGAAACCTGACTGTGACATCTTAACTTTAACCCAGCAAGATTAATTTTGGATTTTCATCCTCCAGAACTATAATACAGTTTTACTATTTTAAGCTACTATGCTTATATTGATTTGTTACATTAGCCATAGGAAACTAATCCACTTTAAAACTTTTTTGATTATTTTTTTTCTTGCCTTATTGCTTTAGCTACAAGATCTAGCAAAATGTGTTACCATGTGCCTTGTTTTGTTCTAATTACATGATTTTCTAACAGATCTTAAATATGACAAGAAAGAAAATATAATGGGAAGATTTTAAATGACCAGAAAAGAACATAACATTCTAAGCAGGAGAGGATATACATGTACCAGACGCCTGAATAAATAATGAACATGGTGGGAGTTCTGAAAAAAAAAATTGAAGGATAATTTCAAGGACGTAATTTGCAAATTAGAGGTCAACTTGCCCATCATTTAAATATGAAAGTATTTTTATAGCTATATAAATAGCTGTAATTATTATACAGTATCATTAGATTAGTGGGAGTCTTAACTATCAATTAATAAAATGACCAATGATATTTAGGAAATTTCCATCAAATATTGTCTTTCTTTATAGCATGGTTTATAGTGTAATAATTAGTATGTAAACTTGAATCATTCATCCATCTACTACATTGACTTAACAGAAATAACCAAGAAAAAAACTAAAATGCATCTTTGTGTATCTTACAGCTTATTTTACAGAATGATTCTATCATATCCTTGAAGAAAATTAGTATATTATTTTTTCCATGATTGAGACAAATACATGGAGTTTATTGATTCACTTCAGCAAGAAGTTAGCAATCAATGAGTTATAAACTCAGTTCTATAAAACTGCTTTGAGAAAGCAATAAAACTAAAAAGGAGGAGGAATTATACTGCCTACTTCCTCAGTAGGGACTAAAATAATCATAAAATATAAATTTCTGAACTCTAAGGAAGAGTACCTCCAAAAGATTATTCTATATTCCCTAAGATCTGAGTAGAGTATGTTAAACAGTTTCAATTTTCTCAAAACTTCCTCTGCCTGTTCTAGTCTAGTCTTGTGCCTCAGTACTGACTCCTTTGGTTGTATGGAGCAGTTCAGTTCATGTTTAATTTTGAGACATGCATCCAACGTAACCAATATTTCTTGCCCATAGTCTGAGACTGTTTATTACCAGCTCCTGATGCAGTATTTTCTTTTCTCACGAATTGTATTTTTTTGTTTTCTGATATTTTCCTGAAAAGACTGTTGCTCTTTTCACTGAACTTCCTTCTACACAAAAATCAATTCATAAAATAATTATATTCTTCAGCAAGTATTCTTATATATTGACCAAGCGCTGCTTTAACCTATTTATTACTGCTAACCTTCCCTCACACACATTTGCATCTCTAATGCATAAAATCAAAATAGATAAAAGAATACTTAAAAATTCACCTAGAAACATGCTACCTTCCCACCTCTCAAAATGAATGGAGACCTGTATCAGTGAGAGGAGGGAAAAGATGTCTCAGTTTTACCTTATACAAATTTTAAAGGTTTTCTTTCTACTTGAGCATCCTTCTAATGTCTATTGGTACAATCTGTCTCTGAGATCACAAGCTAAGTAAAATAGAAAAATAGGAGGTGGATATATGATTGTATAGGCTGAGTTTTGATGTAGACCTCAGAAAAATCTAATTAACATCTATGGATTACCTAATGCTATATGTTTAGAACATTTCACATACTTTGTATATTCTAATTCATGTGGTGCTCATAACAACCCAGTGAGTTAAGAATCCATGAGGGTTTGGGAGGAACAGAACTACATAGAGATTAGGAAAAATACCCAGTTATATTACTATAAATCATATTGCCTCATAGAAGTTCTTGAATTTTTCATGGTGGTAGTTAAGAGTCTTGGTGAGCTCAGATCCAGTGGAGGAGAGAACCCTACTGCTATACGTTAGACTCTATGGGGAAATTATAATACACAGAGAAGTATAATACATGGTTCTTGTCCTTCTAAGTTTTATATCCTGAAGGTAAGCTTAGACATTCTATAAACAGTAAACTAGAATTCTATTCTATGAAACAATAAACTAGAATTCAACCCAGTACCTATTTATTTTATTTAATTTAATAGATATTTGCTGAGATTACTGTATTTCACAAACTGACTAAAGGTGCCAAAACCAGGGTCTATATTCAAGAAGAAAGATGAAAGAGGCATAGATCTATTCAAAAGACATCAAGGTTAATGGGGAAACAGCTTGTCAATTACCAATTAAAATTTCAACGCAGCCAATGCACTCAGACACTGGGTACCTAGGAGGAAGATGTGACTCACATTTCCTATAAGACCAAGGAATGCTTGCCAAGAAAGATCTATGCCAAAGCTAAATATTTTTAAAGGATAAATCTGTAATATTTTTATGAATGGAACATTTTTCATTTGAAAACATAAGTTCTCATTCCAAAGTAAAACTATTGATTGCCTTTGACATTTTCCTGGTACATCATAGATAGATGAACCTGTATCTGTAGTCCCTTTGTGGACACAATTAAACTTCATATGTTGCAAATCAGTCTTACTTGGAGTTGGCATTTGGAAAATCAATTTAGTGAAAGGCCAGTTGTCAGGGCAATGGACACATGTATCCTCACATCAGTATCCTTATGTTGACTAATACAAAATCTTTTTCAATGACAAGAACAACATCATAAATAGAGAAATTTCTCAAGTTTCATCATTGTAATGCCTTATTTTTACACATTTCAAGAATATATGGATTTGGAAATATATTAGGAGTTATTGTAATTATTTTTTAAATGAATTCAAGACCAACATTTTGACACATATGTCACTAGGGCTGTATTTCAGAAGCATTCATTATTTCAGTACATCTTTATCGAGCACCCATTCGGTACCAGGCATACTTGTGGAAATGAAGGATACAGAAGTAAAACAAAGCAAGCAAAATTCTGGTTTTAGAAAGCTCAAACTCTAGTACAGAAATAATGAACAAATGTGTAAGCAATGAATCAGTGAGCTGAGTTTAGAAAATGATAAGTGCTATGAATAAAGTAAATACAACAGGGCAGTGGTTAGAAAATGAATTGGGGACTCTAGAAGAAAGCTATGTCAGCTAAGTTGACCCCAAAGGCCCTTTCTGGAAAAATGACATTTTTTAAAAAATATAAGATTGAAATGATGAAAAGGTACCAGCCACAAAAGATCTAGTAAAAAGAATGTAAGGGGGAAGGAGATGTAAGTATAAATGCTCTGAGACATAGGAATATTGAAGTGCTTGAGAAACAGTGGCTGGTGAATAATGAAAAAGAATGAGAATGGTCAGAGAGGAGGCCTCCAGAGAGCGCTATGGACAGATTAAATAGAGAATTAGAAAATAAAATGGTTGGATTTTCTTCCAATTGCCATGGAAAGCCATTGGAGGAGTACAAGCAAGGTAATGATGTAATTACTTTTAACACTGAAAACTTGTTTTGGCTACCATGAATAGAATTGATCACAGTTAGAAAAAAAAAAAATGAAAGCAAGAAAATCAGTGAGGAAGCAAGTACAATTGTACAAACAAGAGGTGATGGAAGTTCCAACCAGAATTACAGGGAAAAGTAAACGTATCTGTGATGTATTTGGGGAGCAGAGCTAGCAACATATATGGATGTTGTAAATGGGGTTTTGGACTTCGAGGAAGGTGTGATAAAGTTTAGACAGGAAGAAACTGAAGAAGAATTAGAAGATAGAAAAATATAGAGTTATCTTGTGCCATGTTAAGTTTGTATTATCTATTATGCATCTGCATGAAGATGCCAAATAGACTTCTAGAAATATAATCTGGAATCAAAGGAAAGATATAGAAAATGGTGGTATTTATATTAGGGAATTAGTATCATGCAATAGTAATATATAAATCCATGGAATTGAATGACATTTTAAAAGAAACGGTTTACAGAAAGGAAAGGAGCTGCATGTAAACCACTAGAAAACTCTGTGGCTTAAAATAACAACAGTAATAACTCAGACATCCTCGGGTCAACTCAATTGCTCTACTAATCTAGGGCAGGCTCAGCTGGCTTAGCTCATGTACACACACTCAACCAACAGATAATCAAGGGTCAGCTGCTCTAGAATGGCCTCAGCTGCAATAATGACAGTCTCCACAAAAGACTGCCCTAGATGTTTTTCAGAATGGTGGGAAGGTCACAAGAAAGATGACATAATGGCACAAGGTCTCCTGAAACCGTGGCTGAATATTGGCACATGATCACTTGCCTATTGGCAAAGCAAATTCAAGTCCATTCCAGAATCAAACCTAAAGATCAAAGGCATGAATATATGGAGGTTATTCATTAAATCTACATTGCAATTAAGTTGCCCTAGTAGGCAAGAGAGTGAAGAGGAGAATGGAGCAGAGTGCCTAGATTTAACTACAATGATTTTGAAGAATTTTGCTATGAAAGGCAACAGAGAGATGGGTTCAAAATCCAGAGATGCTGTGGAGTCAAGGATTCCAATTTGTTTGCCTACTATAGTTTTGAATTTTTAAGATGTGCACATGCTGATTTAAATAATTTGAGAGAATTCAGGAAGAAAAAAGGATACACATGAGAACAAAGTTGAGGATATTGGCTAACATTAGAGGGTTTGGCCTTATACAGGAGCAGAAGCATGTCTAAAAGTGCAAAAAAACAGAAAGAATTGTATACACCCTTCTTAATCTCCTTCAAGCTAAACTGAATGCTAATTTCAAAATTCTTAGGAATTAATAAAACTCTGCTGCCTCAGAGGATTATTTTTTAATGCATCGGCTTACAAATTGAAATTACAGAGAATGCTCTTCATATCGGGGGAGTTTACTTCTGCTGTGAAGTAAAGCCATGAAGAGGCAAAGGCAAAAGAGGAATCATCTGCAATCAGTGTCTTGATTTCAGAAATCAGAATATTCCACAATTATTTGAAAGTTTATGAAAAGCTATCTAGTGAGTTAGTGTCCTTAGAGAAGTCACTCTCCAATTTAAAAAAAAAAAAACACTAATTTGAATCCATTGTATGAACTTGTATCTTTACCATACTCCTGGAATATTCCATTTTAATGAGTAATATTACAAAAGGTTTAATTAGTGAAGGAATTGAAAGAATCACTTAATTAAAGATTGCTTAAACTTACAAAACATTGCAGGAATGAAAGATTCAACAACTCAACTGCAGAGAACTGTTAAAACTAATTGCTCATGACTTGGGTCAAATATCTTTGAGTGCCTAATATCATTTAGGAAAATTAGTGCAGAGAGATGGTTAGAAGAGAAAAACTTCACAAACTTTTTTCTCCACAAAAACTTCAAACACTTGAGTTTATTATGCAGTTTTAACAAAATGTTAGGCATTAAATTGCAGAATGATAGAGAGAGATGTGTGGCTAACAATGAACTTGATACATATAATGACTGTTTGAAAAATCAGAATTGCTCTTTCATTTAAACCAGGTTATAACTTCACTAAGTTTCTAAAAGTGAATTTTAATGTTAATTGTTAGGTCTTTATTTTTACATGAGAAGAAGCCAATACAAAATTACTTCTAGTTCAAGAACAGAGGCTTCCTAATTTCAAAAGCTATCCTGTGAAATTCTCCCTATATATGATTTTATCCTAGATAGACTGCCTCAGACTGCCCATGCAGATGCAAGCAGGTCAGATTCATGAGTAAATAAATATATGAGGTGGGTATCTTCAGGGAGTTTGATTTCTATTTGCCATTAAAGAAAACATTCCAAAATCATAACTATATATCATAACTGTTAAATAATAACAGTATTTTTCATCTGGCTCTAGGAATGCCCAATTTTACCAAAATTATCAAATGCAGAAGAGATGAGAAGAAGATAGTTGGAGATATATTAAAACAAAGTCACTACAAATAGAATAATTAATAACAAAGGACATGAGAAAAGAAAGCCAGCTGAACAAACCAGAGGCAGGTAAGAAATTAGGTAAATTTAATTCGCTTTGGTAAACATTTATAAAGCACTTATCATAAATAAGACTTGATTCAAAAATAGGTATAAGAAAAGGGTACAAAGGAAAATCATGCATGTAAGTATTTGTTATTAATGTGATACAATGATAAGGCCATACACTAGATTCCGTAGGTACCCAAGGGAGGAACACTTACCAAGTCTGATATAACTGAAGGGGAAATATGCAGGATACATCGCCTGAGCTGTGTTGTCAATCATGGATAAGAACTAGTGAAATAAAATAAAAGAAACTTTCAAGGCAAGACAAAGGTCCAAAGTCATGAAATATGAAAACGGCCACAGGAAAAGTACAAGCAGCAAGACGGGAGTGATTAACAGACCAGATCACGGAGAAACTTGTTTGCTAAGTCAGAACTTTATCCAATAGGTAACGGAAATTCCTTTCAGATTTTTAATTACATGACTTGAAAACATCAAGACTGAAGACCAAGAAATCAGTGAAGGGTAATGAGTGAGTATAGGAGAAGGAATGGCTGTACAGAGGGGGAAAAAATTATAAGGCTGGCTGAACTTAGTCGATATGTGGATATACAAGCAATTCTATGGAACCAAGGGTAGAGCCGGGAGGTGGTCAGTGCAAGAGATGTAACTACAACTGAAACAAGAGGCCTGACAGGGAATGTCGTTTACAACCTTAGCATCAACACTGAACATACTGAAGTCCTCCTTGCAGGCAGAAGTCTCTGAGGAGATGAACCCAGATGCCTGTTCACAGAGTGTAAAGCAGAGTTGCAGGTGATCCGTACCCTTAGAAACACCTAAGGAATTTTACTTATGGAAATATCAGAGAGCATGTAATCGGAAACACATTTTAAAACATCTGAAAGATAAAATGCCATAAACTTAGTCAGCATGGTTTGAATTCGTAGTTACTGTCGTCATATCTATAGCTAAAGAATGTAGATGAAAATATATAATCCTCCAGATTGAAGTAGTTTGTTCTCTGGCTGATCAAATAGTACAAAGGGAAAACCATGAATCTTCACATTCAGGTTTGCTGTTATTGAAATCAGACTAAACACATTTGACAACCTTGATTCTAATTTCTCCTCACCAGCGAAACATAACATTTGTGCTTCAATTTTTCCTTAAAGATTTTCTGCTAACCCTTGTTTACTTTGAGGCAGGTAATTAATTAAAGCCAGTTAGGAAATTCTTAACTGAGAAAAAAAGAGTTTAGTATCAGCATTTTGATGGTTTGAGTGATTTTGCTAATACTAATAATTTAAATACATTGAATAAGCCATTTGCTTTTGCTGTTCAAATATGGTGAATCTCTATAAAGTACAACTGAAAAATATTTGAGCCAATATTTCATGTGGAAAAAAAACTGCTTCGCTTAGACAGAACTGAAATAGCAGAGCTTATTACATAATCTGAAATTTATCCCATTCTGGATAGCTTTCAAAGATACAGCACAGTCGTATTTTTCAGCTGTCCTGAGTAGCAGGATAAACTAAATCTTTTCCTTTTTTAATTGTGAAATTTCTACAGCTATGTCATCATTTTACAGGTCCAAATTCTATAGTTATTATATAGCCAAATCCCCATTAATTAAAAAGACAATTCCTGTGTTTCTGCTGTGAGACCAACCATCTATCTTATGGGAAAGAAACAACTCAGGAAGGCTGAAATCAAATCCTTTTAATGGGCTTTCGACTTGTCTGGGAGAAGGAGATCTATTCTAGGTATAAACACAAGCTTCCAGAGATGGCCTTTTTATGTTGCTCTTAAATGTCTAATAGGTGTTTCACATCAGCTGTGAACTTGTGAACCCAGAGGGTTTTAGGGGGTGTTTATAAGCTTAGCACAGTGCACACTCGCCCCTCACACGTCTAATGCAGGCATAGCCATTGCACTATTACTGCATTAAAACTCACCTGTATAGTGTCCTTAGATAGTAAAAAAAGATTTTTTAAAAATTTACAACTGAAGAAATAACTACAAAATGGACTATAGCAACTCTCCAAAATCAATACCTATCTCACTGAACACAAAAACATTTAGGAACAGAATGGCATGCTGTTTTGGTAATATTGGAGTGTTTAGTTAGATATGTATTTTATTGTTTTCATTTAAGAACCCTATATACTAAACTTTCTCCTCAAGAGCATACATTCTTCATAATGTTTATATTTAAGAAAAGAAGAAGAAGAAGAAGAAGAAGAAGAAGCTTTACAATCTAAAATGTGCTAGTTAGAATTCTTTGTTGGCCCTTGGAGACTAATAATTACAACTTCCCAGCCATGTATTTAAATTCTTATATTTAAATAAAGGCAAATCTCTATTTATATAGAAAATATGGTTGAAAAAAATCTAAAGACACAATGTTAACATTGGATTGACGGCTTAAAAAAACATTACTTCTGGGCTGGGATTGTGGCTCAGTGATAGAGCGCTTGCCTAGCACAGGCGAGACCCGGGTTTGATTCTCAGCACCACATAAAAATAAAGGCATTGCGTTGTGTTCATCTACACCTAAAAAATGAATATTAAAAGAAATTACTTCTATGATAGCTGACCAAATTAATGCCCCTATTCCTCTATTTGTTTACCTCAAACACTCATGTATCAGAAACACTTCTTAAACTGTAAACAGCAACATAAAATAAAGAAAGGAATGTCTTGAAGATTATAAATTTGCTCACAAAATATCAGGGGTGTGTGGTACCTGGACTACACAGCCTGGAAAAACAGAAGAATTACACTGATAGTGAAGCTACACTGATAGAATGTTCCAGTTAAGGTCCCACTGCCACTACCACAGCCCCCAAGATTACACTGTCTCCCCCAGAGCACTCCACGATGTCTTCTTCCTATAGCTTCTGAAAACTCATTGTCTTTCCACGATCCTTGTTGGAGTTAATTCATGATGTGACATCTTTATAGGTTTTTTTTCCTTCTAAATTGAATCTCATGTGGTTGCCTTGCACCACAGCTTTAATGGAAACTAGGGAAAGAATTCTTCTACTTTAAATTGATGAGAGAAACTTTAGGAGAGCTATTCAGAAGGGGCTAAGAAAACCATAAAACAAATGTTCAGTAGTCTCTGCCTCACATCAATATACTGCTTTCTCATTCCTTAATGTCCATGCAGCAACAACTGTACAACAAAAGTTAGTATCTAACACAATGCACCTACTTTTTTTTTAAGAAAATAAACATGTCCTTGCTATTTCCCTGAAAGAAATTAGCAAGCCATTGGCTGCTAAAACAGCTACCAGTTAACTACCAATTAACTCCATCCTAATTGTCTGAAACAGATGAATATAATAAAGAAGTCTATCACTATTAGTGGTATTGAAATTAAACAGGTAAAATAGCAAGGGAACCATAGTAGAAATGAAGGTAAATTAGTTGACACAAAAGTTCTGAGCACTTAGTAATCAGTCCCCATGAACAAAGATTGTTCTCTGCTACTAGAAAATTGAGCATTCAACAGTGATATTGGTTAAATAGGCCTCAGGGGATGCCACCCTGGTCTGACACCATGACCATTTTATTTAATAGCTCATTGAGCAAGCACTGAGCTGGTTGGAAAACAATTGAGGATGAAGCAGTTGTCATGTGTATCTAATTATCAAGAGCCTCCTCTATAATGGATGGTTTCTGTTGAATATTCAAATATTCTTATATTACATGTTCAAGAAAGTCGCCTACATATTTCTCTCTCCCAGATCTTTTCATGATTCCTCTTGAATATTCACTGAAAGCCACTGGTGTATCCAACCAAGTGCTTCCCCATGAATCACCATAAATGCATACATCAATCAACTATCCTATTAGACAAAGTGAACCTGAGGCATATTATTCAGCCTGCTGTATGTTAGAATTAACTTTTCCCCCCAAGTCCTCAGGACCTCCCCCAAAATGAAGCTCAACTGCAGAACTCACTCTCAGCTTGGTCTGACATAATACTGCATGCTACCTTTAACTTTTGTCCTTCTTTAGTCAAGGTCACAGGGAAAAAGGTCACTGATATAGGATGATGCCTGCTAAGAATGTGACTCACCTGTTAATGGTTGAATCATATTCCTAGTTCACCAGGAAGAGTGTCATCTTATTGCAGTTACCCCAGTATGAATCTTAGTAGTGCTCCTTTTACTTTCATAAGGATCTGGTATGGATTGACTGATTGATTCACCCTACACATATACCCCTTCCACTCAATAATAACGTGCCGTAGGGCATATCTACCTTTTCTTCTGCAGGGATTGATTCACCAAGTTATCTGAAATCATAACAACTCAAGCATGGTCAATGATCAACAGTTTAAACATAAACATGCGGCTTTCTTCCCAAACTCTTGGGATCTCTGCTGTGATTCTTCCAACAGTGGTTTCCACAAGCAACCGACTATGCCAGATGTACTTAAATATCAGTTGTATTCACAAAATCATAAGAACCAAGTGGTGGAATAAATTATACTGTAGCCTGGATAAGCAGGAGATCCTTCCTTTGATCTGTCACTCTCTCAAGTCTGTCTTTTGAGACATCCAGTGAATTATTCAGAACTCATTCCCAAATGTTATGCATTTCTCTAATATCTAAATAGGCCAACCAAACATGCACCTTTTCAGTGGAAACATGGTTCGTAAATTATACAACTTTTCTTTCACTTTAAAAGAAATATTTAGTGAGTATCTAAATAGTAGCCCCATTGGAAGGTAAATGAAGCTAGAGCCCTCCACATATCCATGCGATTTATCTCTTCCTCCCTCTGACAATGCACATCAAGGCATTGAAACACCTATTTCCTGATTCCCTAGTCCATTCAGCGTGATGCCATCAGTGATGCCATGAGTCACGTTCTGTGAGATAGCTAGAAAATAAAGATGCCGGAGACTGCATTTTTTTTTTCATGAAAATACAGTTAACATAGCTCTAGATAGGAAGAGGAAAATTCATTGTTCTCCCTGTAAGGTAAAATGGGAATGCCTCTGTTTTTTTTTTTTTTTTCTGTATACTGAAATGCATTAAAAGCAAAAGCTATATAGTAGATGCTAGAGAGTGTTAATTTGTTCCAATAAGAGATAACATTTGGAACAGCAATTGAAAATTAGTCCCTCTCTGAATAAGCTGATGAAATCATGTCACATTTTTCAAGACCAATACACTTTCTTAATGGCCAAACAGCTAAGTTAAATGAGGCATCTATTGATTAGTATTGGCTTAAAGTCAGTGTCCAAGGCACTGGGCATAGTTATACTATTAAATAAGTGTAAGTATAGGGAACGTTAGGAGTGAGGTTTAAATGGATTCTTTTCATATTATCAAAAGTCCTTCACTCAAGTATATTATGCTTCCATTTTCCATTTTTTCTTTTCTTTTTTTTTTTAATTTCCAGTGTTCTTGTGTTTTAGTAAGCTTTTTCCACTGCTGTAACTTAATGACCCAACCAGAACAATTGTAAAATAGGAAAAGTTTATTTGAAGGCTCATAATTTCATAGGCCTTAGTCCATAGAAGGCTGCTCTATTCCTCAGGAACATCATAGCTGAAGAGTGTGGCAGAAGGAAGCAGCTCACTTGGTGATCAGGAAGCAGATGGAGAGATTCCACTCTCCAGAAACAAAATATATACCCCATAGCCACACCCTTAGTGAACCACTTCCTCCCCCCACATCCCATCTGCCTCCAATTACTACTCAATTAATCCCATCAGTGATTAATTAACTGATTAAGTTAAGGCTATAACCCAAACATTTCTCCTCCAAACCTTGCATTGTCTCTCTCATGAGCTTTTAGGGGACACCACATCTAAACCATAATGTTCTCCTTCTCTTAACCGGCTTATTTCTTGTAAGTAAAGAAATCTCATGATTCTCCATTATGGTAGCCCAAAACAAACCTCTCTTTCCAGACCTAGAATCTCTGTTCCTTTGGTCTCAGTTTTTCAGTTCAAATTAAATTTAATTAGGTTACTTATCTATTTCAATCCCCTGGTCCCCATAATCAATTGACCACTTCTATATGTGTTTATAAATTTTTATCATTCTTTTCCTTTTCCTACACTCTCACCCAATACATAACACTTCTGATACCAGATGTGGGTGATGTTTTCTTCCCTACACTAAGAAATTCTCCAGTAGACACCAACAAGATGCCCTACATTTAAATTGTAACCTCAAATGGAGTAAGGGCAGACCCCAAAGTTTAAGGTTTAATTCAACAAACTGCCCCCACTTCAGCCATCAATCTAAGCAGATGGTTCCCAAGTTTCCCACAAATTCTATCTGACATAACTAATACAAAATTGTTTCCTGTGTCCCTCTTCTAAAGTTGGATTTGTTAGGGTTCCTCAGAGCACCCAAAATAACAGTTTACTTACGATTGTCTGCCTACTTTTAAAGTCACAAATGAACAGCCAGATGAAGAAAGATAAAGGTAAGGTTCAGATGGGCTCCCAGATTGGGATTTTGTGTCCCTGTTGTGTCAGAATCTGACACCCTCTCAATACAAAGATCGAGAAACTCTCTGAACATCATAGTTCAGGATTTTTGATGGAGATTTCATCACATGGGCATAATCAATTATTAACTCAATATCCAGCCACTCTCACATTCCCTGAGGATATGGGGAAGGTCTGAAAGTTACAAGTTTCTGATCATAATCTATTCTTTCTAGTGACTAGGTCTATTTAAAAAAAAACCCACTAATAGTGACTTCACTAAAACAAAAGATGTTCCTGTAACCCAGAATGATGATCCTGGGGAATCCAATCCAGAGGATGAGGAGCTCTGGGCCATGAAGGAAAGTCAAAGATCAAATATTAGACCAAAAATTCTCTTAGCACCTCTATTGCTAAGGAAATTACAAAAGCTTTCGTAACCTTGTGTCAGGAACTAGGGGGACGATAACAATGCACATTCATAGTATCCCAATGACTTACCTCTGTCACCCACACTGGAAACCATGAATGCTGTGCCACCACTCCCCTTGAAACCACAAAACCCATTTCAATGGCATTTCATTGATATTGCAATGCCCTTTATCTCAGGACAACAGAAGAACAACCTTTCAAAGACTCTGTTTTTCCATCTCTGATAACTGTGTTTCAAGTGAAATAAAGTATTTTCCAATACATTATTTCAATATCTTAAGTTATGTCCTCTAGGCTTTTGCAAGGTACAAAGTTAGACAGTGGGTGAATCGCACATTAAGTCACTCCAACTTTTCTATTTCTACATTTTGTCAAGTATTTGTGCCATCTCAACTTTAACTCAACTTCATGTTTCCCTCAACTAACAGAACTAGTAATTAGAACTCTTCTCAGATGCTCAGAATAGTCAATTAAATCTCAAGAATACGGTCAGTATTCCAATGCCATAAGTTCAATGTTATCTAAAATTGTTTTCTTCAACTATTTTTATCCAGCATGTCCAGAATCCATTTTCACACATATTCCTAGGGGTTTACTACTGTAGTTAGAAAGTATTCTAATTCTTTGTGTATGGAAGCTTTCTTCTAAGATTGGCATTAACATAGGTCCATCAGGGCACCCTGGATGCAAGTGTAATCATAAGCTATGGGCCATAAAAATCAAGGGAGAGGGGCTCAAGAAGAACAGGGTATTACTGACAATGTCATTGCTTTCAGAAGAATTATTATGGTGTCTTCAAGAAAAGTAGAACAGAATCATCACATAGGAGAGGAAGAAGTACTTCCTCCAGCAAAGGAAGGTCAGTGAGATTAGGGGTAAAAGGTATTCTGAGCCATCCAAACCTCTCATACAATCCCATTCTAGCTCCTGAGGTCCTTGATTTCCTGTTTTAGTTCCATAATTTTGATTAAAAAAAAACATTATAAAACTATGAATTCAATTATATAATTCAGCAATGAAAAATAAGTTGCAATTTTATTTCAAGCTATTTTAGTCCAAGAATTATAAGGGTAAAGAAATTCTGTAAGCACATTTATAGAAAGGAACTAAAGGTCTATGACTCAACTGAGAATTTGTGTCCTTGAACAAAATTATTCTTTCTTTCATTAAACTCTGAAGCATACCCTGATATTCCCTCCATAGTCACTGTTCCACATATCCTTCATACTGTTGAATAATAAGCGTTGCTATCATTTGGATAACTGTCTCCCAATGGCCCCTGTTAAAGGGTTAGTACCCATGTTGATACTGTTGAGAAATGTCAGAAACCATTAAGAGGTGAGGCCTAATGGGAGATCTTCAGACCACTGGGGACATGCCCTTAAAGAGGATAGTGAGGTCCCATCCCCTTTCTCTTCTCCTTTTTTTATATATACCAGTCATGAGGTGAACAGTTTGCTCTACCACATTCTTTCTGCCATGATGTGTTGACTCACCACAGGCCCAAAGCAACAGGACCAATTGGTTATGAACTGAAATCTCCAAAACTGTGAGCCAAATAAATCTTTCCAATTTATAAGTTTATTATCTCAGGTATTTTGTCATAGTAATAGAAAGCTAACTTGTAGTCCTCCAGAGCCATGCATTCACTGGTTACATCATCAGATAATCATAGCTTATAATCAATTGTTTCATCATTGCCAGAAACCTAAACTCCAAAATTAATTAACTCTTTGCAACTTTCTAGCCCAATCTTGTCAGATATCCGTTTTCTTGGTGACCAATTTGCAGCCACTCTTGTTACTGAATTCTTCATCACTTAAGTTCTTCTTTTTCTTTGCAATCTTTGATTTTATGGTTTTTATTGGTGTGTTAGGATTCACTGTGACATATTCTTACATGCACATATAGATCAATCTCATTCCCCAGTATCTTAACATTTCCTTCCTCTCCTTCCTCTCCCTATTCCCCTTTCTCTACTTTACTGATCTCCTTTCTTTTTTTTTTAATTAGTGCATTATAATTATACATAAAAGCAGGATTCATTGTGGTATATTCTTACATGGACATAACATAATTTGGTCAATTTCATTCCCTAATACCTCCTCTTGCCTTCCAATTCTCCTCCCTCTTGATCATTCTTTACTCTCTTGGTCTCCCCTCTATTTTTATGAGGTCTTTTTTTAACTCCCCTTTTCCCTCTCTAACTTCTGTATATGAAAGAAAACATGAGTCTGGTTTATTTCACTTAACATGATGTTCTCCAGATCCATCCATTTACCAGAAAGTGACCTAATTTCAGTCTTCTTTGTGGTTGAGTAAAATTCTATTGTTTTATCACATTTTCTTTATCTGTTCACCTGTCGACAGATACCCAGACTGGTTTCATAACTTGATATTGTGAATTGTGCTGCTATAAACATTGAGATATATATATATATATCTCATCATCATCATGGTATACTAATTTTAGTTATAAATAACACCCCAAATAAATGGGAAAATGTTCAAAATATTTAGCAATGAGAGAAATGCAAATTAAAACTATACTGAGAGTTCATCTCTCTCCAGTTAGAATGGCAATCATTAAGAATACAAACAACAGCTTGGCATGGTGGCACACACCTGTAATCCCAGCAACTTGGGGATCAAAGGCAGAAGCATTTCAAGTTGGAGGTCAACCTCCCCCAACTGAGAAATACCCTAAGCAATTAAGTGAGATCCTGTGTCAAAATGTAAAAAAAGGACTGTTGATATAGCTCGTTAAAGCTGTATCAGTGTTAAAGCATCCATGGGTTCAATTCTCAGTACTGGGGAAAAAAAGCACCAAAAAAATAAAAAAATAATACAAGTAACAACAAATGCTGGAGAGAATATGGAAAAGGAACACTTTAATGTGTTTTTTTTTTTTTTTTTTGGGGGGGGGACTGCAGATTATTACAACCAGAAATCAGTATGAAGATTCCTCAAAAGAGAAGGAATGAGAATGACCCCATACAACCCAGCTGTACTACTATATAATGATATTTATCTGAATTCTTAATAGAAAACAATAACTATTCCATTTCATTTAAGCACTAAGCAGAGAAGAATCTATAAAGAATATTAGAGGCCTCAACAGAATCTCTGAAAGAGGTAGTGAATCAGGCTTAAAAGCACTACAGCTAAGAAAAATACTAGTGGGCTGTTCTTAGGTGCAATACCACCATAAACTTAGGTTGAAGAATTTCATACTAAAGGCCACGATCTATATGCAACCTCTAAAAGCTGCATATCTCTTTACCTTATCCCACTACACTCATCAGCAAGTTGCATTCTGTGTTGAACCTTGTTTACATTCACTTTTTTCCTGAAACACATAATTTGGGCAACCTTTATAAGGAAATAATTGAATTTTTTTAATATAGAAGAGATATGAAAGTAACTATTTAGTGCCTGAAAAGAAAATATAAAATTTTATGAGACTCACAAATGGCACAAATACTTCTTTTAAAAAATTATTTTAAGTTATTATCTCTAGAAATCTTTCTATATCTCTGACACATTTTCTATGCCTATTCATATAAAAGTGGTTTGGCAACATGATTTTTTAGGATAGTTAATTAAAATCTGTGGGGTTTTTACTGTTAGTTTTAAAGAGCTTCTTTCAGTTTCACAACTAATTTTTAGTAATGTCATGTAAATTTTTAGGTTGGCTTTAAATTAGGGGAAACTTCTATTGAATTTCTTTCAATTATGAACTATAAGATTTAAAAGGATTTCCAGACTAACTTCTGGCTCTAAGTATTAAATGGTGTTTCTATGCAGCAAAAACACATTTTTAGGGTCGGGGACTACAGAACTGCTTATTTTGGCAGTATGAACTCTGGCCTTGAACCCTAGGTCATGTACCAGGTAAGTTGGCTACATGGCCCACAGGAAAATTCCTGAAAGACATTTTACACAGGGATGAATAACAATAAATTATGCATAATACACACATAAATATATTCCATTAAATTCATATTTATATGTCTTTGATGAAACTTTCTCTCAGTGGTTCTCAAAACTTCTCACTTCAATGTCAATCAGTATAATGGAAGTAGGTTGGAAGAGAAATTGGAATGGAAATACAAAGTAGCATTAACCAATGACAATTAAAATTTCCTGCTTTTTTTTTTTTTAAATTTGCAGTTCCACTGCCACTTCCATCAGGGTCTTTTCCAGGGCCTGTCCAATTTTGAACTCCTTAATTTCATGGTAAAGCAGCCTCTGGACATGTGCCTCTACTGCAGCTACAAGAGACTCTTAGGAAGTACATTTCCAATTTCTAGATGAATAAGATTGGCTGTTGCAGATGAGAACTTTTCCCATGGATTGAATTTTTTAAGCTATTAGGTAATCATAAGGCAGAGTTGAGGAGTCCTCAAGATCTACTGCATTTCTGACACCAATTGCAATGTCAAGGATCTCTAAAGCCACCTTCAGATGGTTAAATTCACTGAGCCATTCACTAACCTCTGTACCCACTTCTTCTGCTACCCAGTTATGTAATTCAGTAATCTCCCACAATGGCAAGTTTAACTTAGCAAATATTTTTGAATACTTACCATGTAACATGTACAAATCTAGAAACTACTAAAAAACTTACAGAAATCATTGTCAGACATTATACTCATGGTTATAATTTGTTACAGTGGAAGGATACAAATAAAAATGAGCCAAGAGAAGGGGTACATAGAGTCCAGGACAGTTCCAAGCATAAACTTAACTGCTGTCCTCTCCAACCAGAGTCACAGACAGCACTAACTTCTCCCAGCAATGATGTCTGACAGGACACATGACATACATAGAGTAGTGACAACTAGGAAGCTCATCTAAGCCTTGGAGTCCAGAGTTCTTATTGGGGCTTCATCAAGCAGTCATTGGTGATTGCCTGCATGGCTGAATTTAGTTTCCAGGCCCTCTGGAGGTCAAGTTAATGCTTCATGGCCCAAAGTTCCCACAATAAATCACATTGTTAGCATACACTATCTCATGTCCCAGGACCCCCAGGTAAACAAAGACACTCTTAGCAGACAGAATGTTCCAAAAACTTAAAGACTATCTCCCAGGAGCTGATGGCAAAGGATGGACCCTCTATTTGGGTAAGGTTACTTCTTTACACATTCATACATTAATGTATTTGTATTATTACATTCCAAAGGTAGCACAGTATGATAGGAAAGTCATAAGTTTGAAATTTGTACATTCAGCCTCTGTACTCACTTATTCTGCTATCCACTTTTATAATTCAGTAATCTCCCACAACAGCAAGTTTAACTTAACAAATATCTTTGAATACTTAACATGTATCACGCACAAATCCGGAAACCACTAAAAACCAAACAAAGATAAAAGGCTTTATTTCCTTAAAGAGTTTTCTTTGGGTTGATGTACAAAAGCTCTTAGAATTATCTGTATTTCTGTAATGACCACAGATCAAACATTTTCTGAAATATTGACTATCACAAACATTTATTTTTAAATTTATCCTTTTATTTGGAAACATCTAAGCATATACAAAGAATCATAAGATGAACTCTTATAAATCCATCAATGAATTTCAAAAAATATTAACTTACGCAAACATTTTTTATCTGAATTACCCACTTATCCACAATTCTTCATTGGATTATTCTGAGGCAAGTCCCAGATACCATGTCATTTTATCCTTAAATAGTCTAGTATATATCTTCATCTTAAAAATAACCACACCACCATTTTCATGCTTAAGCAAGCATTAAAGTATATATAAAGATATATAAATTATTTAGAACATCAAATATTAAAACAGTGTCCAAATCTTCCAAACACTAATTTTTTCTTGCAATCTGCATATTCAGATCAGGATCCAGATGAGTTATACATTTCTAGTAAATACTTTGAAACAACCTACCCTTAAGTTCTTTAGTTCTGTTACTAGTAGGACCTTGAGTGGCAAGTGACAGTAACTCAGTTTAAAAAAAAATGGTGATGTTATGTTTGAGGAAGACTGTTTACAGATTTTCTAAGTAGAAAATTCAGAAACGGGATTCCCTCCAGAAATGCCTAGATAGAGAAGCTTAAATGATTCTGCCTTCCTCACTCTTTTTCTGCTTTCCTATATGCTTTTCTCTGTTAAATGGCTAAAAATGACCACTGGCAATTCTAGGCTCTATAAATCCTTACAAATAATGATCCTGGAAAAAGAGTGCCCCTTTATATGAAGCTAGTAAACAGTCCAGAAATGATGTTAGTTCAACCCCCTATATCAGATTGAGTATTCTGGTTGATTAGCTGTGGGCACAGGCTACCCTGGGAATCTGGTACTAGGATCAACCACAAGTAAATTATAAGATGGAAAATAGAAGAGAGTTAACTTCTTTAGTCAATGACAGATGCTAAAATAAAACCCACCACAAGTATGTCTACACACACACACACAATATTGTACAGAAGTTTCTGAATTTGAGATCTGGAAGTGTGTTTAATTGGTCAAGAAAATTGTCACTTTAATACCAGGGATTGGCTGTGACAATAATTAAGCCAATGACTTTGACCTTAAAACCCACCGTTAATACTCTTCTTTGCATGCTTGTGATTCTGCAAACAAGTTCTGTTTGGGCTGCATATGTCCTGATAGGTTCTGCCAATAGAGGTTGCAAGGTCAAAGAGAGGAAAGGACTTGCTCCTTCCTGTTTGTTTCCTGTTTTCTGTTTTTGCTTCTGTTTCCTGTGCAGCCTCTTTCACCCCGCAGCAGCAGTGCACGTCGGTGATAACAGTTGATTCCAGTTGGCAGTTTTCTCAACACTCACACATTCCCCCTCAGGAGTTTCAGCTCCAGAGGGATCCTCCTCCAACCAACCACCTGAGTTTACATAATCCCAGCCCTTCCTTCTCCTCTCCTAGCTATTTCCTGAAGTTACTATCTCTGCAGTACATAAATTCTTCATAGTTGACTTTTTTTGGTTCTCCAGTATCTAGTTAATTATTCTTTATATGAAATTCTCACTTTTAAAATAATCAGTGTAGTCTCAGTGATAGCTACTTCTTCTACGTTGTACTGCCGTGATGTTTTAGCAAGACCCTTTTGATCTTTTCAGTACTTCAATATCTAGTTAACAATTTTTTTTATATTTAATTCTCCCTGTAAAAATATCTGGTGTGACTTCAATCTCCTAACTAAACTTTGACACATTAATTATACAACTCAACATTAACCATGAAATTAACAAAGGTGGAAAAGTCTCATTCCTTCCAGAGGCATTTGTACTTTCATTCAAACCTTGATTCAAATCTTGGAAATTGGTTCCCTTTCCCTTCATAACAATGGTTGGATCACTACAGTTGTAACCGACTCTCACTTCACCCTTCTATTTACAGTTTCAGTTTATTCTACTTGTCCTTGACATAAGAAAAACTATTAATGTAAGTTGCCTGTTTGCATTATTCTGTAGGGTAGTTTACATATGCTAAAATGATAGGCTCTGGAGAACTACACTGCTTGGGTTTACCCTGACTTTATCACTTGGGCAAGTTATTTAAGCTCTGTATTAAAATTGTGGGCATATTTTCTATAGTTGTATAGCACTTTCTCCTTCCATAAAGCCTTATAGTTACTAAGAGGAAAATGAGTTAAACACTGTAAGCACAAAGTAAGGGTTCAAGATCAGCTGTTATTATCATTAATTTTTAGAATTATTTTTCTACTCTCTTATTTCATAACAGCATAAATATATGACTGTGTACTGCACTGACTGCAGAGATTTTATCATCCTCCTTAATTCAACATGAACTATTTTCTTATTAAAAAAATGTTTTTTATTGTTTCCTATCTACTTGGTGGAAGATTGGAGGACCAAGAAGTCCTGGTGTTTTTAGTATACTTGATTCTTATATTTAGGATCTCAGTAAACAACCCAATTCTTCCAGCACTCTTTAATGATTATGTTTGATTTTTACTAAAATAGATAATTCTCTCCTAGAAATTCACCAGATATGTCATAAAGCATAATGGCTTTGGGAAACAAGAGTTCAAAATCTTGGCCATTGTTCATTTAGCAAGCTTCTTAAATTCTGCTATATCAGGTGAGACTCAAACTTAATTAAAAGTAAAATGCCTAACAAAGAGCTACTTTATAAATGGTGACTCTTAACACAATTGGTCATAGCATTACTAACATCAACACAAAATCATTTTTGTAATTTATTTTACATACAGTTATAGTAAACATTCTTTAAAGAAAATTATAAATAATCCAGGAAAGGGAAGGTGAAACTGTAACAGTTTTTTGATTTTTACATTGGATGGCTTTAAATCACAAATAAAGGTGTCTTAGTCCACAGCAGTAATTGATGATCTTTATTCACAAAGGGAGAAAACAACATATTTCACTCACACCTCACTAGGTCTGAGTTATGAGGCATTCATTATTTTAAGAGTGCCTCCCACCCCTCACTACCATCCATAAACTGTTTTCTCACCTTGCACCCTTGACAATGTGAAAAGGGCAAATACAGGTTCTACATGCTTCACAGCAATTAGGATAATTATCTTTCCGTGTTCAGGGCATTGGACTGCTCTCCACACCATCCCATTCAGCAGGCTGGGAAGGTTTGCCTTAGGGTATTGTTTAAAAGTGCTCTTTCCTAGGAAAGCTTCAGAAAGAAATTGTCCATTGAGGTATATTATTAAAAACTGAGATTGCATCTGTTCTACCAAATATGTTGAATTCTCTCAGCAATTTTTGCAATTCTATTCCAAAGTAATATTAAGCCTTTTAAGACAATGCTGCATAATTCAAAACAAAGGGATGAATATTCTGCAGCAAAGAAATTTGTATAATACTGTGGTTAAGGTAATAGAAGCCCACATTATCCAGATCTTTCTGATCATAATTTCCATTGTTAAAGCACCAGGGACCCCATCAGTACAAACGCTACATTCTCACTCAATTATATTGTGCATTAAAAGTAGTGGCTTACTGCATCTATTAGAGTTGTCATTACCCTTATGCCAAATTCAATTGACTGAAGGGGTAGGGGAACCCTCTCTGCCAGGGGAGAAGAAAACTAAAAAACAAATTCGGTGGAATGCATAATAGGTGCTCCTTGGGAGAATGCTTTAGGCTTCAGTTCATTTCTTCTTAAGATGAGCATTTCCACCAAAAGCATCAAAGTAAACATCATGCCTCATTACTCCTTTCCATTGTTCATACAGCATGCATATAGGTATAATGCTGATTAATGGAAAGAAATTACAATATTCCATGGCTTTGAATAAGCAGTGGAGGAGCAAACATTTGCTAGTACCCATGAATGAAAAAAAATTCAAAGCAGAAGTGGAAGGCTTAATAGCTCCAGCTGTCTTGGTGAAGGACATAGAGTCCACTTTCCTGTGACTAGCCAACTTGATATGTGGGGGTTGTTTGGAACTACTTAGCCCCAGACATCACTCTGAAATGACAAATGACAATAGAGAGAAAAATAAGATTGTTGGATCCATATCACTTGGTGGGCATTTGATCATCTCAAAAAGTATATATGGAGGTTGTATGTGATGGCTTTTTTGATCTATAACTAAAGCAAGCTTTGATTTTATCATGACTTGCTTCTCAAAATCATAGTATTTCTAGTAGACTAATATAATCAGTCTTCATCTTCCAACAAAACTTTGCCAATAATAACAATAATCAATTAAATAAGTAGTAAATTCCTCCTGTGGATATTCTGCCATACCTGAATCTCAAGATTACAAAGAAAATAGAATGCCAACGTTAACTTTAATGACTGCAAGAAAAGTAAAACATATTTAAGATAATCAGAAAAATTAAAGGCAGTTTGGAGCCATAAGTTCCAAACCAGAGTGATTTTTTTGAATTATTGAAGATTTGCTCCACTCTTCTTTCCCAGGCCCCACTCCAGACACACTGTGATGGGCAGAATTGTGCCCTCCACACAACCCACATGCTGAAGGCCTGCCTTTGCCACTTCAACATGTGACTGTATTTGAATGTTGTTGTTTTTTTAAAGAAATTATTAAGATTAAATGAGATCCTGAGAGTGGATCCTAAACCAACATGACTGGTATTTTTTATAAACAGAGGGAGTTAGAACAGACACTCACCTCTGTGAGATACTCTCTTTGCCCTATAGATGGTCACCTTTGCTCTCTGTCTTCAGAAGGTAGCCATCTAGAGGTCAAAGAGAGGCCTCAGAAAAAAACCTGTCCTCCTTGATCTTGGACTTGCAGCCTCCAGAACTGGGAGTGTTAATTTCTCCTCAAGCCACCCAATCTTTGGAACTTTGTCATGATAAGCACTACATTTTTTATAATTGGCACAGCCAAAGATGTTTTGAAACTGTCCTAGGGCTGCCCTGAGAGGACCAGGATAAACCTAGAAAGGTAGACTATATATGAACTTCCATGGTGGCCTAAGGGGGTCCTAAGGACCAACTAAAGGGTCCATGTAGGGTTAGCAGCCTTGTGATTCCTCCCTTATGCCTACAGAGAGAACATAAGCCATATTAAATCAGGTGGGTAAAGTTTGAACCCCATAATAAGTGAATGGTGTTTCATTCCACTATTCTCCCTGCTTTGAAATAGTCCATAATAAGAAATATTTAAGATAAATTTTGGTTCAACCACACAGTAGACAATTACGTGACCTCAAAAATGCCTCTTTTCTGGGAGAATTTAATAACCTGCAGAATATCTTAAAATGAAATGTTAAGGGAAGAGGCAAATGAAAACTAAGTATTATGATCTCAATTATTTGTGTATGTGTTTTTAGACAAGCAGATGAACAAAAATTTCTGTGGTGGTGACCTCTGCATGATGGGATTTTGAGTGATAATTATTTCCTTCTTTTTACTTCTGTTTTAAAATTCTCTTCAGAAGTCAAGAAAATTGAAATACATGTAACAAAGTGTGTGTATGCACATGCATGTATGTATTTTAAAGTTTTTATTAATTAGTTGAGCTGCTTTAGATATTTCTACCCAAAAACATAAAATGAAAATAGGGGAAAAATAACACGAGTAATATAAAGTAAGAGAATAAAAGAGTTTGGAGGTTTTCTCTAGGCCTATAATATTATAGCCTGTCTCAAATCTGGCTGCATGTTAGTATGACCTGGGTTGCTTTTAAAAAAGCACTAATGTCTGGTGCCTTCCAAAGAGGTTCTGTTTTATTTAATCTTGAGTAAGGTCCAGGTATGTGTTTTATTTTTGTTTTGTGTTGTGGGTTTTGATTGGGTTGTTTGGGTTTGTTTTTTGTTATTATTGTTGATTGGGGGGTTGTTTTGTTATTGCTGTAGTTGCTACTTTTCTCCAGGAGAAGCTAATTTGAAGTCAGGATTTAAAACCAAAAACATTGTGTACAGAACATACACAATGTTCTATACATGTGCATTATCTATTATTTATGAAGCACGATGCCTTGCTAGAGTGAAACGTACATGGAGGGTCACTGACTTAAAGAAAGAAGTATTCATGGAGAGTTCTTGAAAATGATGAGAAAAACAAAAGAACTGCATCATAGCCAGAAACAGAGGAGATCACAGCCCAATTAACAGAAGTTCATACATGCAAATGTGATCAGTAGTATTCAGTGATCTGAATCCCTTCAGTTATCTGATACAAACTTACTCAGGTAAATTCAGAAAATGTGGCAAATATTTTATTTTACTTGCTGAAAACTTCAGCTGTACAAGGGATTTGCTGACTGACTCTGCGCAGGTCCACATTGAGACTGCAGTATGGCCAATCTTCTTTGCTGATATCCTTGGACCAATAGGTTGGAGGTTACTATATTGGTTAGGATAATAGATGCTGATTATTCAAATGAGGTGGATACTGTGAAATGGAGGTGGAAAGAAGTAAGTCCGTGGGCTCTTCTAAGATGATTTCCAGTGCCTATTTACCCAGTAATAAAAGTCAGAAAAAGTATAGCAATCCAAATTAGGGATACCCTTTAAGAACTAGAAGGGCTGAATTAAGGGAAAAGACTAGATGAAGGATAAAGGTAAGAAAGGGAAGGAATTCTGTTTCTATTATCCATTAACTAATTTTTTCATTTTCTTTTCCTCTTTCCATGTCCCCTATTATTTTAAATAGGAATAGCGGGTGATCATAGCCTTTATAAACATAGAATCATTATGTCAAGATGGAATAGTGATTGAACTGGAGAAGTTATGAACATCACAAAGAATATATGGATGCAATCGTGAATGAGATTTTGAGCTTCCCCTTCTGAGAGGTCAGCCTCTCTTTTATTCTGGGAAGCACATATCTGTGGTTGGCATGCCGTTGGCTACCATTGCCACAGGGAAGTTTACGTCTGGGAAGAAGAGTTCCTGTGCATGAGAGGTGGCCAAGGGGCAACTGCAGCAGTCATTACCGATAGACTCACTCTATTCCACTCCAGTACCTTACAGCATGCCTCTCTGTTCACTAGAGGTTGGAAAATTAAGTGTACATTTCCTCGGTTCCCTGCAGCTAGTTGATACATTTGACTACATTCTACCAACACACTTAATTTGAAAGCCTTTCATGGTGGCGACAGTGTTGTGAAGCAAGTACTGTATAGATCTGACACAGGTGGTCAAAGATGCCTTAGGCTTTTCAGTAACAGTTCTGGAGAAGATTTGGGTGAACAGGTATAGAATAGCCCACGGCAGCAGCAGGATTTCTTTCTTTCTGTGTCACAGTGTTATGATGTGTTTGGACATTCCTTGTACGTGTGTCACTTCCGTCAGTGCACACCCAGAAATTCTATAAGCCAACCAATACTCTTCAACAAATCTCTTTCCATTCAAATTAACCACAGTGAATTTAACTAAGAACACATACTAGTACAGAGAAAGGGTCATAAACATAGCTGAGACTATGATAGAATAAAACTGTATTTGTATAATATTTATATTGACCTGATAGAACAAACCAGGTTTATATATTATTTATATAGTATATTATTATAATTTATAAATTAAGATGACATTAAATTTACATTAAGCAAATCAAAAGCCTCTCTTTGCCTAGAAATATTGTGTGGTGGGGGGAATTACAGATTTGACATTTTATTAAATAAGACTGTCATTTACTGAAGGTTTTCATGAAAGATGAAATGAAGAAAGCAACTATCAGAAGCTAGGGAAATATCACATCTTAGTTCTTAACATATCAAAAGTATAGACTCTTAATATAAGGGCACAATATAAGACATTGTCCAAGAATTGCCTCAAGGATAGATGTTGAGAAAGGATCTCTTGGCACTGGGGGAGAAAAGATCTCCTAACAGTCAGGGAAGGAAGGTGAGGCCTCTTATTACTCTGAGGAGAAAAGAAAATGGACCTTAAATCCTAAATTAGCTAAGGTCAAAAGAGCTATTTAAAAAGAATGCTAATAACATAAATTTTAAAGTCATCAGAGTATTTGTAAAATATTAAAAATTCTTATATAGAGTACAGTGTTTTCCGTTTTGAATAAAACATTAAATCAGTTTGTTAATTGAAATTTAAAACTTTGGAATATGTGTCAGGAAATTCCTTAGATCACGGAGGCTACTTTGTTTCTCAGAATCTCTGCATGAGTTAGGCAGACATAGTCCTGCCATTGCACAGTTGCAAGGGTAGGTAGCTGGTTGAGTAACTGCATCCAAAGAATGGCATACCTTAATGTTTTGTCTTCTGCCTTGATATTTTCAGTATTTTCAACACCAAAAAGAAAGCAGAAATAGCTTACAAGTTTATTACAGGTTGAGCATCCCTAACCCCAAAATCCAATACTTGAAATGCTCCAAAATTCAAAACTTTTTAGTGCCAACGTGACACCACAAATAGAAAACTCTACACTTTGTTTCATATGCAAAATTATTTTCAATATGATATAAAATTATCTCCAAGTGTATATCTATAAATATAAATATATATACATATTAATTGTTTTGAGTTTTTAGAAACCTCCTAAAATATGCTTAATCTTGTGTTCTCAACAACATTCCTTAAATATTTTAAAGCAGCTCTGTCTCTCCCAGGTCCAATGGATACCACTTTCTTAAGAATTCCACAAATTTCTTGACTATAGATGCTCTTTTGTCTTCTTGATCTGGGTCCTCTGGACATGCCTCTCATCTCCATCTCTCTTTTCAAATAAGCACCTGTTAGCATAATTGCAGCCATCTTCCTTTTCCCCACCCCCACTTTATGAATATTGTTCTTATTCCCAAGAAATAGAAACTAGCCCAAGATAAAATCTACTGGCTGGGAGATGTGCCACTCTCATTGAGAGACAGGAAACAACTTACCAGCCCCTGAGATAGGGGTGTACCGGTTTCCCTGTACTCTCCTTGAGAAGACAAAGGAACATGCTGGTTTTCTTGTCCAACCCACCCCCAGAGATAGAAAAACTGCCTGTCTCTGTTCCCAAGAAACAAACTTGCCTTCCACAAGACCAGGGGATGCTTACTATGTCAGTCAAGACTAAACCCACCCCTAGCCCACAGACATGATTCTAGCCTATAAAAGGTAACATTCAAGGGGGGAGTTGCTGCTGCTCTCCCTTCTTGCCACTGCTGTCCCTTTCTTTGTGCAGAACAGCCTCGTCAGGCTCCCGACAATAAACCCACTTCTTATCTCAGGTGTGTGTGTGTGTGATTATCCTGTGCCACTTTTCTTTCAGTACCTAAAATGGAACTTAGTATTCCAAGACTGGTTTGGGTAATGAGAACAGAAGAAATGTAACCTTCCTTTTTCTGAGTCTGGCACTTCTAACCATGCTTAACTGAAACTCAATTATTTTCTGAATTCCTTATCACACTACTGACTCACATTCAACTATTAATATGTACACACACACACACACACACACACACACACATATATATATATATGGAGGTATATAATTTGTATATGAACCATAAATGAATTTCATGTTTAAATTTGGGTTCCATCCTCAATATATTTCATTATCTATGTGCAAACATTTCAAACTCCAAAATATTTCCTGTCCCATTCCGGACAAGGGATATTCAACCTATATTTCTTCACAGGACTTAAGTCAGTATCCAGAGTGAAATCAAGAAGATTAACCATGTGTGCAAGATAAAATTTAGCTTTGAAAAAATAATTCTACAACTAGAAGATAAGGGAGATAGGAATAAAATATTTTTGTGTCAAAAATAATAATAATAGGTATCTAGTTAAACCTAAGTTGAATGTGAGTCAGTAGTGTGATAAGGAATTCAGAAAATAATTGAGTTTCAGTTAAGCATGGTTAGAAGTGCCAGACTCAGAAAAAGGAAGGTTACATTTCTTCTGTTCTCATTACTGAAACCAGTCTTGGAATACTAAGTTCCATTTTAGGTTCTCATTTTAAAAGAGAAATGGAGATGAGATGCAAATCCAGAGGACCCAGATAAAGAAGGCAAAAGAGCATCTATAATCAAGAAATTTGTGGAATTCTTAAGAAAGTGGTATCCATTAGACTTGAGAGAGACAGAGCTGCTTTAAAATATTTAAGGAATGTTGTTGAGGACACAAGATTAAACATATTTTTGGAGGCTTATAAAAACAAAAAATAATGATACTACATAATCAGAAACTATTGTCACTCAAATGACTACAAGGCCCTAGGGAGCTTTCTGGGACCAACTTTTCCTTTACTTTTTCAAAAAATCAACACTTCTCCCTTCCTCTTACTCTCACAATTTCCTGGACAGAGGAGGAAGTTGCTTACATTCGGCAATACATTTCCTGTACTCTGGCCTGTTGCTTCTGCTTCCAACTTTTTGTTATGTACTTTTCAGTATTTCTGGCTGCTTCACTCTCCTCCTACACCTGTCCTAGATTTTTGCATCCCAAGTCACCCCCCTTTCATTTCACAAAGCACCATTCTACAATTCTATTATGTTACAGACATTAGCTAAAAACCATTGCCTTACTGAGAAGTCTAATAGTACAAAGCTAAAAGCAAGAATGTTTAATATATTAAACTTTTAACTTGTTTCTTATTCATTCCATACAATGCCCTGGGTCCTATTTTCATGATTTTTTAAAACTTATTTTACTAAAGAAAACAGACTTCTATTCTTAGTTCTGTCTTTAGCAATTCAAAGAATCATCTAAATACTCAATTTTTGCATTTTTGTTCAGAACTTCACAAATTCCCAATAACTTTCTAGAAGAAACTCAAAATCAAAGTTGTTGTACTTTCCTTTATTATTACTACTCAGAAAGCAAGTTGATAGGTAATAGAAGATTGATTCTCCTCTTACCCAGAGCAAACATCAAGTGAGCATAGTAATAATTTTTCTTGTCACATAGGAAGAACTTTCTAACATTTGGTGTTATCAGCAAAGGACCTGGGATGATTCTTGAATTCCTGATTCTATGACTGGACTCCAGCCCAGAAGTTGACATATTGTTTGGGGAAATATTTAGAGCAGAAAATCAAATAAAATTTCCTTTCAACTCTAGAAGTATATGGTCCTATTGGTTCCTAAATCATTGTTAAGGAAGCCCTACGAACATTTTCTTGTGCAATGTAAACTCCACATAATATAGAAAAGACAAAAATAAGGAAAACAAATTGAGCCTATGTGGTTCCTCAGTCCAACTAGTATTTTACCAATTAGTAATACAAAAAAAAGTATTTTGTTCATTTTTACTTAGTACCCCCCCAAACTCTGTATTTTTTTTTTATTGGTTATTCAAAACATTACAAAGCTCATGACATATCATCTTTCATACATTTGATTCAAGTGGGTTATGAACTCCCATTTTTACCCCAAATACAAATTGCAGAATCACATCGGTTACACATCCACATTTTTACAAAATGGCATATTAGTGACTGTTGTATTCTGCTACCTTTCCTATCCCCTACTATCCCCCCTCCCCTCCCCTCCCATCTTCCCTCTCTACCTCATCTGCTGTTGTTCAATTCTCTCCCTTGTTTCCCCCCCCCTTTCCCCTCACAACCTCTTATATGTGATTTTGTGTAACATTGAAGCCAAACTCTGTATTTTAATGAAAACTACCTCATTTACTTCTTTATAATCCTCTGCTAATCCTTTAGTTGGGTTAATGACACTTCTCGCAATGAACAACTACAATTTTTGAGCCACAGTCATCCAACCCAATGCAATTCTTTAAAATGCTTTCCCATCGGCTGTTTCTAAGTAATTTCTCAAATTCCCACATTAATCTGCATTAGTAGAAGACTCCTCTTTGGGGACACCAAGGTCCTTTTCTAGTCATAATGGTCCATTTAAGTAGGGCTAGTTTTAATGGGGGGGGGGGG
>NW_026000078.1:1540008-1584388 GCF_001458135.2 Marmota marmota marmota | reverse complement strand
GGGGGGGGGGGGGTTATTGAGAGAATTTTACAGAATTTTAAACTCTACTTTTTTATACTGAACTAAAGATTTGCCTGTGGCATAGCTGACATAATCAATCTTCCTATCTCAATAATCAATGCACAGCTCTACACAATAAATTTAGCTACAGGAATTACTGACAATCCTGATAATGGCCCAAATTAATCAAATGTGGCATTGCATGTCAACACATGTTCTCCATTTCTTTTCTTGTGAATATAAATTGATGGGTCTAGACTTCACATATTGGCATTGGGAAATTCAAACCATTTGAGTCCTCATTAAAACATGCTTTCCTATCAATTTTTAAATAATTGGTAACCATGAAGCTTTTCATTATAGTCTCTTAATCATAATAGGTCTGAAAAGACCATCTGTACAGTTTTCTGGTCTCCTAGGTATAAGAGGCAGATTCTCTATGAAATCAAAGCTTGGCTACAACCATACCTCATCCCCAACTTCTAGATCAGCTTGACCCACAAGATATCTATCTCCTTTTCCCCAGATATCTTCAGTTAAGACAGTCCAAATAAAGGCCTAACATCCCTTATCTACATTCTAGTCACATGGCTTTGGACAATAGTCATTTCACTAGAGTATAAATTTCAAGATGCAGCAAGTTGAGACAGCTTTGGTACTTACATCTGGTCACTGCTTTCTCAGGCAGGACTACTGGGAAAGTGAGCATCATACATGTCAAGGAGAAAATGCCCAAGTACTCATAAGACCTAAAATCTTATCACTTAGTTCACAACATCTTTCTGGTTCCACTAAATTTCTGTTACTACTCCACTTGCTGATGCTTCAAAATTTATAAACCCCCATCACTAGACTCCTACTATGATACCCAATCCATGCAGCATTTTCTTTTCTTTGATAACTGTCACTATTATTAGCTACATTTATACTGCGCTGTTATTTACTGACATTACACCATTTATTTCTCATTACAATCCTACCATGTAGTGATTGTTAGCGCCTTAAAAAATGAAGAAACTGAGGCTAAGAATGATTAAGTACCTTGTCCAAGACAACAAAGCTCATAAGTGACACAGACAGGATTCTAACCAGGTCTGTCATATCCTGGGTCTCCGTCTATTCCACCTGTGTCTCGCTGTCTTCTCTTTTCAAGCATTACAGCACAGAGAAGTGATCCTTAAGTTCACTGCAAAGGCTCAGGGACATTCTCTTGGGACCAGCTGCTACTTTCCCTGTGACACCTGTCATCCTAATCCTACTTTTCTGGCACCTAGAATGTACCTGAAGTACCAAAAACAGAAGCCCTAAGACATACCTCCAACCAGCTAGAAATACAAATTCTATTATGATTCATTGTTCTGGGCTATGTGACTAGCATAGAGGAAGAAAAACAAAAAACAAAATAAAACCTAGTTGCTGCCTTTCCAGCTCCATCAGTTTTTGAAATACTTCCATATATTTAATCTGAGAGTCACTAGTCTTACAATTGAAAATCATCACATTCTTGTTATTTTCAGCACTATTGAGCTTTATAAATTGCACACACACACACACACACACACAAGCAAAGACTAATTTTTAAAGAAAATACTAAATGTGGTTAAGCTTATTGTAAGACAGGTATTATCATTACACTGCAAGAAGCACCACAATCTTCCTTAAAATTGGTTTACATATTAAGGACTTTTAAACTTTTAAAATGTCTATAATATTTGAACCAATAATCCCATTTCTAGAATTCCTGACATAAGGAAATAACCAGAAATGTACCCACAAAAAATACTGTAGTCGTATTTTGAACAGTGAATTAAAAAAATAAAAGAAAAACAAAAGAGAGAGAGTGATTAAATTATGCTATTCATGCAATGAAATTTGATAAAATGATTAAACACTATGGCTATGGTGAATTTAAGTGATATTGTAAGTTTCAAAAGTAGACTGTAAAATTGTAGAGTATAGCAATTTGGTAATGAAAGTTTCTAATGGAAAAGTATAGCAAAGTAATAAGTGATATTATTAAAAAATTTTTAAAAAGAAATAAAAATATTAAATTATATTAAATTAATTTTACCTTCCAAAATTTCCAGAACAGGAAAAACTAGGTGACTACATAGTGAATAAAAAAATATGCAGAAAATTCCTTGTGAACAATTTATGTACCAAGAAATCCTTGAGATGGTGGAAGGCTGCAAATCCCACTTAACCTACCTTAGGACTCAGTGCAAGTGAGACATTATAAAATGCCACTTTATAGCTTTTTCTCAAGTCCACAGGATTTATTGTAATCTAGTATTACTGCATATATATATATATATATATATCTCCTAAGTACATGTTCTCTGGTAATTAATGCTCTTTGCATTTGGCCTGATACTACTACTTACACCTGAAGCATATACATGTGGCATTAAAATACAAGCCCTATTGATCCATACCATTAAGATGACAATTATAATCTCATCATTAGTCTAAGATTTCTGGAATCCAGAAATGAACCATCTAAATCCAAGAAAAAGAAAGTATCCCTGAAGTTAAAAGGATGAAATCCTCATGTTCATTATGAAGAACAAAATCTTGAATAAGTTTTGTATCAGTTACCTATTGCCAGAGTAATGCTGTAAACTACATGAACCTTTATTTAGCTAACATGTCTGTGCGTGAGAATTTATACTCGACAGGCCTTTGGTCTCAGCTGGACTCACTTGCACATATAAGATCAGCTGTCAAACAGCAGGTGCCGCAGTCTGGCTGGGCACAAAATCAGGAGCCACTCAAGCAGGAACAAACTTTATTTTTGAAACTGCCGCCAATGCTCCCGGGAAAATTGCCCACCTTCACACACGGCGTTCTCCTGGACCCCAACAGGAAGTCCCTCCTCCGGAATTCCCTCCTACCGCACTTCCCCAACCAATGGGAACTCTCCAGGAGTGCTGTAGCAGGCTGAGGTGGACAGCAGGAGTCCAATATCCATATGAATGCAGATCTTAACATAATCATATCATCTCAATGGCTTGCTGGAGTCACCTTTCAACCAAAAATGTCATGCATCATATTACTTGGCTATGGCTCTTAGCAAGCAGGAAAACCTGACTCTGCTCCACCTGACTCTAGTCCCTTAGCAGGTGAGTCCAAGCCTGTTCCCATGGGAAATGCAGAGGTTCAAGAGCAGGAGCTGCAGGGTACAATCATGTTCTCAGGCTTCCCATATATCATATCTGCAAATTACATGGACAAACTCAGAACTTGGGGAAAGGCAAAGTGCTTTTGCATATTTAGTAAGAACAACTGCAAAATCACGAAGCAAAAGTAAAAGAGAAAAGTAGGACTAGGGCAATTAATCTACCACAGAAGTGCATGTAGCTTTTATATCCAACTAATCTGTCCTTCGACAAGGAGCAGACATCACAAGTGGATAATATCTTTCAAAAAAATCTAAGGTAGGAGACTGGCGTAGTGGTGCTCATCTATAATCACAGTGACTCAGGAGGCTGAGGCAGAAATTTCATAAATTCATGGCCAGCCTGGGCAACTTAGTGAGACCCTGTCTCAGATTAAAATAGGGTTGTAGTTTAATGGTAAAGCACCACTGGGTTAAATCTCCAGTAAAACACACTTAAGCACACACACACAAACACAAACATAGTAATAAAATTGACCAAAAGATTATTTAAAGGTACTACTGATACTACTTCACCATTTAAAGGCTTTCTTGGTCCATAAATTGTTCATAAAGAATTTTCTGCATATTTTTTTATCCCATCACTCTTATCATTTCTAATTAATAGCCACTCACACGTAAAGCAGAGTGTATTGAAAGTTAACACTTGTAACATATAATTCAATGAGATAGAAGCCACCCCTGATTGGTATTCTTTCTGCAAAACCTACCTGACAATTTCAACTATATGAGGAAATATTGATTTATGAATTACATATTATTTTTATGTCTGAGTTTTAAAAAATCAAGGCTATTAATAAAACCAAAGGTATGTAAACAGAATTTATTAAAATCTTTTACTTCAAAATGACTTTTTTCTTTCTTTATACTGAGTAAGTTCTAGACCTTTTATGGTCCTCGAGGAACTAAGCCTGTATACTGACTGCCTGCCTGCCTATCATTACTTATAGACTTGACCATGTGTGGGAAATCCTTGTGCACACTGAACAACTTGGCTATTTCAGGATAATCAAGTATCCTCAAGGAGGGTGGTCCAGAATTCCAGGAAGATCAGAGCTGAAGCTGCAAAGTCTCTTGAGGCCTAGACTCAGAAACAGAGAAACTGTGTTGTGTTTTTCAAAGGAGGATGCCATTCCAGATTCTAGGGGTATAAAAATCAACTCATCTCAAGGACTGGGTTGGCAAAGTAACATTGCAAAGGGGCGTTAGCAACAATGGGAAGAGATATTAAAGCCAACTTTACAAATAATTCATCACAAATGATGATGATCAGTGTTGTCATAAAGAACTGATAAAATGTCATAAAATATTTTGTAAAATATGCATGATTAGAAGTACATGCATTTTTAAAAGAAAGTATTCATGAAAGTTTGACTCTGCAAATGTTCTCAGTGTAATCAGACTATTAGATCTTCTCTGGTAGTCTTAAAACACGTGACCTTCTAACCTCACCATCTTTCTATCCAGAATTCCTAAGGAATACCAAGTGGGTTGGTGGGTTCATGTAAATATATCAATTTCATGAAACCTTCACCCATGCTTTTTTTTTTCTTACCTCTATAGATTTTACTTGAAAGCAAGGACAGAGATTCAGAAGATTTATTACTGAAATAAGTGCTATGTATCTATTTCTCTCTCTCTCTCTCTCTCTCTCTCTCTCTCTATATATATATATATATATATATATATATATATGTGTGTGTGTGTGTGTGTGTGTGTTTAAATTTGCATCCAGAATTTCTCTTCTCAGTTTATATTCCTTTCTTTTTTTTTTTTAGTTGTAGTTGCAATCAATACCTTTATTTATATGTGATGCTGAGGATCGAACCCAGGGCCTCACACATGCTAGGCAAGCCCTCTACCACTGAGCCACAGCCACAGCCCCTTCCTTTCTTTTCTTAATAAGGTATGATATTTATCTCCTTCACTAAGCATATGAAATATGAAATAAAAGTTCTCAACCATTGCTGTCCCTGCAAACATTCATCTAACTACTGCCTAATTTAATAATTTTCCTCATCCCAACCCTTAAAAGGTAAGTTGTATTTTTTTTCAAATTTAAGGATTACAATAAGTAAAATCAAAACCTTTATTAATCTTTCCAGTGTCTGACTTTCTATGTGGAATACCAATAGACAATAATTAGAGGAAAGAAGAAAATCTGAGTTACTTTCAAAATTTAATATAATGGAGTGAGAGATGGTATTATTTATTAGCTAACAAGTCTAATTCTACACATAGTTCCTCATCATCAAAATAGATATAGTAATAAAATATGCCTCTAATTTCATATGATAAGGCACCAAACAGAAATTTTAAATCATTGTCAAAATCAAAGTGACTTACAGAACTGGAATAGAGCTTAACACCTGCTCAAGAAGAGAAAATACTAGGAAATATGGATGCCAGATATCTCCAATGTAAAAATAATTTGCAATTGAAAGAATTCCTAATAATTTCATTTCAAAGCCTTTGAAAAAAGATTTGGGACACCCCTCTGTCTACCAAAGGCATATCATGTTACCTAGAACATAACAATGTTAAGTCATGATCACCCCGGGTAATATGGCAACATGTGTCAATCCTTTCCCTAACACTAGAACTATAAAGATATTCTACAGAACAATTTCATACACAGCCTCATAATTCCACATTGTTTTACTTCTTTCAGCAATCATTTCCTCACAAATTTAAAAATAAAAGAAAGAAACAAATTCCACTTGGCATGCATTTTCAACCCTTGATTTCTTTTTCTAAATACAGAATCACAAAGTAATTGGTAACATCTGTTGTCATTGACTATTTTTATGATTTGTATGCTACCTGGAAATTCATTGTAACTAAGAAAAGAACGCATTAACTTTATTTTTGTTCAGATACAGATTACAGGAATGTAACAACAGCATCTGTGACTGTCACTAATCAGAGAGTCATTGGGCAGAAATATATTACAATGGTACAGTCACATGTGTTTGATAAATTGAAAATCATAGCAAAATATAAAATGCTAATTATTTTTGTAATAGGTCTCCAGGCCATTGCCAACTGGATTGCTGCAAAACATTGGAAATCTTTAGATAGTCCAAAGTGAAATGAAACTGAAAATAAAAAATAAAATAAAACTTCCAAAATCTGGTCCCCACCTATCTGAATGGTTTGGAGTCAAGGCCTCACTTCAACACCAGTGAAACACTCCAGGGAGGTAGGTCTTTCTGAAATAGAAAACACCACTGTAATAACTTCTGAACTATGATGTCTTAAAATTATTTCATCATTATTGTGATCATTACCTTTTGTTCAAGTGAGTGGTGAGCAGATGGTGGAGTTTTACATAACAACAGAAAATTTGATCTTTGTTTTTAGATTACTCATTCAGGGCATCAACTTATAAGCATTTTTTTTTTTTTTAAAGAAAGAGTGAGAGAGGAGAGAGAGAGAGAGAGAGAGAGAGAGAGAGAGAGAGAGAGAGAGAGAGAGAATTTTTAATATTTTTATTTTTCGGCGGACACAACATCTTTGTTTGTATGTGGTGCTGAGGATCGAACCCGGGCCGCACGCATGCCAGGCGAGCGTGCTAACGCTTGAGCCACATCCCCAGCCCTTATAAGCATTTCTAATAATGTCAGAGTTTCTTTTGTCCTTTGTTCTCTTGGGGTTGTTGAAGTACTGATTCAACCCCATTAGTGATAAGAAATGAATTAGATAAGTAAATAAATAGATAAGACTAACAAAAATCCTACTAGACTTGCCTTCAATTCCTTAATAGTTTCAACAACACGGATTTTCCCTATAGCATTTATAGAGGAGAAAAAAATATCTTTTCTTTCTATATAAATTATGTTCGCTGGTGGGGGCACCTGTAGTAAAAGACAGATTAATAAGAGAAAAGCATACAAAATTATTTAATATAAGTTTTACATGACATGGGAGCTCTCGTGAGAAAATAAAGACCTACAGAAATGGTTAAACCTATGTATTTTTATGTTAGCAGTGGGGAAGAGTGGATAGTCATGGAAACATATAAGAGCAAAAATGGTGTCACCTAATGGTGATAAACTGAGAGAAACTTAACAAGGTCTCTGTGTTAAGATTCTTCTCTGTCACCTATTATCTTGAGAGATAAAGATGTCCATTTTTTCTGAATATAAGGAGGGCACCTTTCACATGAGGATCTTATGAACTACTTCAGGGGAGAAGGGCAGGAAAACATCCTGGGGAGTTTTTTTTTTCCTGCAGTTTTCATAGATTTCTTCAGTTCAAAATGTTCAATATGCTAGTGGGTCTTATCTGGGGGAGGATATCCTGAATCCCATCTTGTTCAATCATGTAGGTCACAAAATAGCATTAAAGACTCAGAACTATTCCCTGAACTTTGTCTATTTTATCCTCATAAGTACATACTAAGCTCCCTCTATGTGACTCTCTTAGGCTGCTGTGGAAGCTCCAGCAAAGAACAAAGCGCGGTCACTATTCTCAACATTAAATTCTAGTGGAAATAAGAGACAAAGAAATATGTATTTACAATACAGTGTATCAAAAAAAATATGAGTACAATTGTAGTGGGAACACAGAAGGACTTACCCCTGAGATCCAAAGCAGGAAAGGCTTTCCATGGGGAAGTAGGAGCAGGACATTTCCAGTTTTAGGTACAAAGATCTGAGGTCAAGGGACAACCTGGTGTGCTAGGGAAATGTATGTTTTTCTGTATGAACTGGAGAAGAGCAAAGATGAGTATCAATTAAGGAATGATCTCCAAAGAGCAAGAAAAAAATATTATGAAAATTTAAGAATCGAATCAGGCAATAAAAAGAATCATTAACTCTAACCCCGAAGCAAATTTATTAGCTGTAACCAGTTAAAGAAATGCATAATTCCATCTATCATAATCAAGGATGGAAAGCAAACAGGCAATGAAAGATGTGTGTGTGTGTGCATATATATATATCATTCCAAAATAAAGCTTGGCTTGAAAATTACCTTGAAAGCAGGCAGTGAGGGAGGGGTGTCAGAATATTTACCAGAGTTTTAGGAAGAAACATCCCAGGTCTCAATACAGTATGAAGGTGAGTAAGTGGTTTGCAACCTCAGGAATACTAAGAATATTTTTAAAGCATTATAACTGTTTATAATATTTTTTTCAAAACTCATCTAGAACAGAAATGTTTTCTATGCCTTAATTTTCAACTTTTTCCTGAGAATAAATGCACTCTTTTTTTATAAAATGCATAAACAATTTTCGAATAAACTTTTTAGGAATTGAGGCTTGTTCTCCTGGTTTACTCCCACCATGTTGACTGATAATTGTCAGTCAAGAGACTTTTAACCAGACATTATTTCATTGTTTTTTAAAAATCTAATCTACTAAAGTATAATTTTTTCAAAAAAATTAAGAATGTTTCATAAAAAAATGAATACTATCAAAGATTTTATGTCACTTATTAATTACTTAGGTAATTCAATTAAATCAGTTAAAGCTGATTCAAAGGAGAATATGAAACGTGTGTGTGTGTGTGTGTGTGTGTATACAATCAGTGTTGTTAAAATGAATTTGCTAAGAGATGAAAACTATTTCATAATTTAAAATTTAATGGATGAGATCTTCTTTCCTATAATGATAGAAATGACTTTTGTCTCTGTCAGACACAGTGCATATCTATCAATATGAATAAGAATCATTTGCATGCTATTCATTTTCTACAAGGTAATTTCTATGCCTACAGAGTTGTAAAATAATCTAGGCATAGAAAGGCAAAAGTATACACCTCTATAGAATCAGATAATCCCCAATACTCCTTTAAAACTACTGTCATCTCTTTTGCCCATTTCTAAACCTTTAATTTTTTGTTGGTAAATATAACATTGGTTATTTAACTATTCTTTTTTACCTGTATAAGGTACTTTTTGAAAATGAATACTTTAATTGATCTACAAGGCCCTTTTCCTTTTTATCAAGATGGTAATAAAACAATCAAATTCTCAAAGTATATATATTCTTGAAGTATATAAAACATTTTTATAGCATTTTAAGAATTTCAAAACATTTAAGAGAATCTAACATAATAGCCTTACGATTTATGATTTTATATGAAAATATCTAATTGATGTCTTTATTTTAATTTAGAGATAAAAATAAATGAATTAAGGTTTAAAAAAAAAGACACGAATTTTAAGGATAATTTATTCAACATTAATAGTTTAGTTTATCAGATGTGCAAGATTTTTAAGTGATTATAAAGATTACTGTTAAAACTTTAAAAGTATATTTGTAAGACAATGTGAATATGTTTAATGAATTGTATACTAAAAATGTTTAAAATGCTAAGTTCTATGTTGTATATATTTTACCATAATAATGAAAAGCACATTTGTTTGTTTAAATGTTGAAGATAAACATTAGTTTTAAACTAATTTTAACATTAGTTTTAAATGTAGTTCAAAAAATTATAGGAATTTAAAATAGCTAAGTTTGTAAATGGTGTTTATTGCTGAGAAATAGCCCACTACTTTTTAAATTAGTTACTAATTTAATTGAAGGTAATGATTCTTATTTTTGACATTAGATTTCCAAATACTAAATTTAAAAATTTAGATTTTGACCTAGGTTAAGAGATGAGGCAGGAGGGCTATGAAGAACCCAGATCACAATAACAAGGAGTTTAGATTATATTTTATGAATATGGGGAAACTATCAAAATAAATCAATGGGGACAATAATGAGGTAGTAAATTTGTATCTTAAAAATAATCACTTTGACTTGTCTGTGAAGAAAAAACTAGGAGACTAGATTAACAGCAGAAAAATCAGTTAAAATGTTATTGGTTTCTCAATTGAAATATAATGATGAGGACTAATGTGTTAATCATCGTTTCACTCCTGTGACAAAATACTTGAGAAAATCAAATTAAAGGAGGAAAGATTGATTTTTGCTTGTGGTTTCAGAGCTTTCAGTCCAGGTTGGCTGACTACATTGTTTTCTGGCCTGTGGTGAGATGTTACATCATGGTAGAAAGGTATGTGGAGAAGCAAAGCTGTCACCTCATGGTGGCTAGGAAGATAGAGAGCAAGAGAGGAAGGGAATAAGACCAGGATATGTCTAAAAGCACACATTCCTGAATGTTCTTTCTCCAACTAGACCCCACTTTCCTCTAGTTTCCACCACTTCTCAATAGTCCATGAATGCATTAATCCATCAGAGTCCTCATGATCCAATCACATCCCAAAGACCCCACCTCTGGACATTGCTGCATTGGAGATCAAGTCTTCAACACATGAGCCTTTGGAGGACATGCCAGATCTAAACTATAACAAGCAATGAACTGGTGATTATAACCAATCCATACCAATCACCTGTTATGTGTCAAGAACTCTCCTAAGCACTTTTTACTGACTTATTTTATTCTTTTATCAATGTTATGGTTTGAATGTAAGGTGTTGCCCAAGAGCTCATGTGTGAGACAATGCAAGAAGGTTTAGAGGACAAATGGTTGGGTTATGAGAGCCTTAACACAATCAGTGGATTAAACCCCTGATGGGATTAACTGAGTGGTAACTGAAGGCAGGTAGGATGTGGCTGGAGGAGGTAGCTCATTGGGGTAATATATTTTGTATCTGGGAATTGGTCTCTCTCTCTCTCTATCTCTCTCTCTCTCTCTCTCTTCCTCTCTTCCTCTCCCTCTCTGCCTTACTCCCTCTCTCCCTCTCTCTCTTTCTCCCTTTCTCCCTCTCTCCTTTCTAAGCATCATGTGAACCACTTCTCTATGCCATCCTCTTCTGCTATGATGTCCTGCCTCACATTGAGCCCTCAGGAACGGGCTGTCTAAGGACTAAGACCTATGAAAATATGGTCTTTTCTTCCCCTAAAATTGTCTGGTCAGATCTTTCAATCACTGCAGTAAAAAAGCTAATTAAAACATATGAATACTATAATGTAGTACCTTAGACAACCGGAAAACCACTGTTTCATTCAGTATGACAGTTCAAAGTCTTTGGTAAATTCTAAAAATGTATGCATAACAAATGCCTATCAGTCTACTTGAAAAGTGGGAGAGGGGAACTATATTAACTAATGTTAACTATATTAATTAATGTGAACATCAAGATACAAACAAAAGAATAATCAATTTCCAATTTCAAAGGAGATTGGATCTAATAGGGAAAAGATTTTGTCCAAATAGCAGTTAGTGCTGATTTAAACAGCCATTTATTAGCCTGTAAATAACTCAAGTTATAAATATACTAATAATTGATTTGGAAGGGAACAAATGTATTTCCCATGATAAGGCATTTGAGGGAAGAGTTATTGATTTATTTGTTTGTGCATGTGGTGGTTGTGGTGTTTTATCTTCCAAGAAGTCTTGTTTCATTAAATGACTAAACAAATGAGAGTAACTTAAAAAATGGGTAAGGTTTTTCATATTTCACAAAACCTCACAGGTCATATTTTCTGTCTCAATGATAGCTTTAAACTGTTGACAATAAAACAAGAGCAAAAAAAATGGGAGATTTTAAAATCTGCATATGTAAAAATGATCTCTCAACTCTTCAAATGCTTCATCTGAGCTCAAGGAAACATCAGGATTCTGAGATTTTATTGTCTCTAAGTCTACTCCCTCATCTACCCCAACCTTACAGCCCTACTCAATTGCTTTTAAAGGCATCAGGAAGACACCAAAAGGCTTAATTTTCATACACCCCATGGTAAGGAAACACACAGTTTGCTTTCTATTTGCAAGGCTACACAGTGAATTGGAGTAAGAGAGAAGGGAGTGTTCCTAAAGAGAGCTGAACACACAGTGTTGATCTGACTCCTTCTGGGTCTGACTTTAAGGATGCTATTCTAAACTTTTACTGGGTTCTCCCTTTGATATCATACAAATTAGCCAGAAATATTTAACCATGCATCCCAAGGCACTGTCTGCTGTCTCATTGCTGTTTGAAGAGCCTACTTCACTCACCAGTGCATGCATTACAAACCATCTCAATGATAGGTGATTGCTGTGGTCATTTTCACCTGTTCTTATAGTTGTATCTGCATCAAGTGACTAAAGCATTAACTGACTAAAATATTCTCACCAGCAATTCCTGTAAATAAATCACACAAAAGTTTATGTATCTCTAGTGCACTTAATTCTAGAATATCACACTTTAGCATGCCTTTTTAAAAATATGAAACATCTTCAAGAAAAGAGATAATGAATATGGTTTTTAAATATGTTCATAATTCTGGACCATGTTTTTACCTTTGTAGGTAACTTTACTTTTATCATCAGTGCACCAGATCTGACATGAAGCAGTAAATCAATTGGCCTCAACAACAAAGTCTTGAAATATTCCCTCCAGCTAAAAATGAAGCAGTAGTCACTATAATTTCCCAACTGCTTCAGAGGAAATCTGAGTGGTAAAAGTCTAGCATTAGATGGAAAGTAGTGTTGTGTAGTAGAAACAGCATAATTTTGTTGTTGACATACTTGGATTCAGAACCAATTTTTTCCATAAATTGGCATTTTGGCTTTGAGAAGTTCTTATTTTATCATTGACAAAATTGAAGGTATGACAATTGTCTTTTAAACCTAAGATAGCCTTTTTCTAAGCAACTATTGAAATTACCAACTGATCTTAAAGATCAGCAAATATCTCACACATTACTGAAAACTATTTCTAAGTCCAGCGCATTTCCTTCAAATCTTCAGAAATTATGGAAAATTATAATAGTATACAGTATAGTATACGTTTATACTGTTTTCTCTACTTTAGACACTTTGATGTGGTTTATTTCATCATAGTTTATAACTTAGTGTTTAATGCATAGTAAGAATTCTATAATTACTTTGCAGAAAAGAGTTACAGTTAATTCTATAATTACTTTGCAGAAAAGAGTTACATTAAAAAATGTAATTTTTTTAAATCAAACAATAGATGATTTCAATTTAAAGGAAATAAAACTATTGAGATATTAAACATGAGCTTTGATTTGGAGAGGATCACAGCTTGTTAGTCAAACGTTATGGTTTCATGTTTTGTATTTTTATTTCCAACTCTATTTTCCCTACATCTTTTGTTTGAATTTCTTACACTTGTCCAGCTACCCCTAACACACATGAATAGAATTTTACCAGTGAATTCACAATGCTTTTTTTTAAAAGAGCTGTCACAAAAACATTAACCAATTGCAAAGATTGAAACCAGAGTTCCTTATTTCAGTACATAAAGAATGAGATTGTGTCCTGTGATGAATCATCCAGAAACATTTACAAGAACCATCAGAGAAACAGCTGCTTTCTTGGCAATAGAATCAGTAGCATTTGAAGCATCTGTGTAGGCAGGCTACACTGAGGGGCTGAGACTCCCCTGTGACACTGCTAAAGCAACTTGTCCCTGACTATCACATGGAAATTGTTGTGGATTTTTTCCATATAGAATACAAAGTGACTGGCAATGATCTCTGTTCACCAGCACATTATAAAACTCTACGAGCTTTCACAACACCCAACAAAGATGCTCCCCATCCAAATAGCAGTAGCTTCAACAAATAGAAGTTTCTTTTTCACATAAGCAAACAAGGACTAATGTGGTGACTTCATTAGCATTGGGACTTGGACTGCTTTTCAGCTCTCTCTTGTGATTTCTTATATATGTGGTCCAACATGGTGCCTCAACCAACATATCCAAGTTCTGAACATCAGGAAGTGGGTAAGAGTGAAGCAGGGTCAAAGTTACAGTTACTACCTATCTTAAGAAAACTTCACAGAAAATACCACCTATTTCCAACTGTATGTATCCCTTAAGTCAGACACAAGGTATATAGCCATACCTAAGTGCAAACCCAGTCCTTATTCCAATCCATCATGTGCCTCAGCAACAAGTGAGGGTTCTAAGGAGATAGATTTTAAGTTGAACAATACCAGTGTATGCCACATTAGTTAAAACACTTAGAATCTGCATAGATGGTATGTCAGAGTATTCAAAAATTTGGGTGCCATTAGACTAAAGATCTAGAGACAAAGGAAATGCTATGGTGCTTGGATTTACCCATGAATTAATACAACCCAAATTTGCACAGTTCTCTTACAGTACATCTTAGAGGTTCACACATTAGAAATTGTTTTCAATGCCACAAGTTTCGTAGCCTTAGAATATTCTCCAATCAATCACACATGGCTAGAAACCCTTGTGGGACTTATTTTGTTCAGATACTCTTGCACTTGATCAAAGAAATGCTTACATATCAGAATGCCTTTTTTCACCCATTTGGAAATTTATTGTCAAGCAGGTATCAAGGAGCAGAAAAATTGAAATGAGTAATAAATGGAGCCCTTGTAACAAGGAATTTAGAGGTAGGGGTTGATGACAGTGTACTGACAAGTTCCCATCCACTGGTTTCCCCATTGTAACTCTCCATCAGTCAAGGTCAGGCCAATGGGTCATTGTACACTAGTACAGAAACCAGCCAAGCCACTGGTTCTAATGCCAACCTAGAACACTCATCAACCAGTGTGGAGAAACAAATGGCCTTGTTCAGCAGAACATGACAGTTTCAATAATACAATAAGATCAAATGAGGAGTACACTTTCATCACTGAAGCACTTGGCAGAAAGCAGAATAAACCCTCTTGTCAATCACTTCTGTCACATTTTTACATGTTCAGACTACAAGCCTCTTTCTTTCTCTTTTAAGGTAGAAGGATATGTTTTTTAAAAGAGGAAAGGCTTTTCACATTGGTCTCCAGTACAAAATATCGGCAAAGTTTTTCACTTTTCTATCCAGGGTTATCTGTTCTTTGTTTGGTTTACTTGTACTAGTTTTTGCTTTTGTAATGTGCTAAATACAACTGAGGAAGTCTCTTCATTTGTCTTTGATGGTAATTGTAGCATAATTACTGCACAGGTAAATCCTGGTGCTCTCCTGCTCTAAGGTTTGCTACATAAAACACTGTCCCAGCATCACCACCTGGTGACAAATATTCAGAAGCGTTTTCTAATGAAAAAAAAAAAATGTTCTGCACAAACTATTTGCAAAAGGAAAGCAATCTTCTCTTAGACTGATAGCCAAACTCCTGAATAACTCTGAGTGGTCCCCACCTCTTTGCATTCAAGCCCCATGTTAGCATCCTTCCATACAAATCAAAGCTGATCTACATAGTCACTAAAGCACAGAAGATGTGATTGTGTTAGACTTTCAAGGCTAGGCTATAAATCGTATTGCAGCCTTGATTTTCTGGATTGCTCACACTGGGAAAACCAACCATCATACCATGAGGATTCTCCACCAACCTTATAGAGAAGCCAGTGAGAGGAACTGTGTCCTTCCATTCCTGACCTGTCAGCCATAGGAGTTAGCTACCTTGCAGGATTATCCTCCAGCTTCAAGCAAACCCTCAGATTGCTGTAACCCCTGCTGACATCTGACTGACATATCATGAGAGCCTAGAAGCCAGGAGAATGTAGTCAAGCTGCTTTCAAATTCCTAACCCTCAGAACTAGTGATAAATAATAACTGTTTGGTTTAAAGCCTTTGGATTTGGGGTCAATGTGTTACATAGTGATAGAAAACTAATACATAGTCAATGACACATAACTCTCATGACTTCATAACTTTTAGCCACTGGTTAATTCCCCCTAGGAATATACAATGACCAGTGTCTCCATTTAAATAATCCTTCCAAGTATACACAAATACACACAAATGCGCTCATATACACAAGTGTAATTAAACTGACCACTGGACAGTAATGAGTTAAATTGCATTGAACACTCTGGTAATGCTACCATGAGACTCGCATGCTTGACTAATCCCACTGTCATACCTTTCCCCTCCCTCACAGATCTCAGAAGACATTTTCATGTCATATTTTAAAATAATCTTGCTGTTCCAATGAATCAAGACAATATAAAGTTTGGGAAGATGTAGACTCCTACAGATGACTTTAAAGTTATCAACCTGTGAAAAATGTTTCTCATTTGTTTAGATGTCTTCATGTATCTGCCACATCTGAACCACTTAGTTCCCTCTTGTTTGGGAAAAGGTAATTCATCTTCTCTCCACGGGTGTGTCCGCCCACCAGTACTTTTAATCATTGCTCAATACTGCCATCTCCTGAACATCTAACCCTTACAACATGAAATCTCAGTGTCAGATTATCGTTCAGTTCTTACCTCAGGAAATTGAGGAAAGTCACTTACTATAACATAATCATGTTCACATTTTAATCATTTTAGTTTATTTAAGCAATGAGTACTTAGTCCCACATATAATCAAACATGACATTACAATATGTCTTAGCTAATAATTAAGGGAAGAGAAAAAATGTATATTCATAACTTGCCTCAAAATCTAATACTCTCTGGAATCATCTAAGTGTATGAATTGGAATAGATCACCTCAGCTCTCCAAATCAACCTTTTAAACAAACGTTTCAGACTTGACTTACAGATACCAAAATGCAGAGAAAAATAAGCTAGATTATTTCCAAACATAAAGTTAAATTATGATGATGTAAAATATTCAGTGGGTGATTTAAGGGAAACTCATATACATGCTTATACACACACACACACACACACACACACACACATCCTTATGCTACTAAATATACTTAAAGCAAAAAACTTAACAAATACAAATTATCCTAATGTTTTATAACATCTTTATCATATTTCCTTTGAACAGAATACTGTGAACTCTAAACACTGTGTCTACCCGTCTTGTCAAAAGCACATCTAAATTGGAAGACCTTACCTTGTTTGCTATGCTCTTTCTTTGTTTCAAGATGTATATCTGAATCTCTAATTAGATTTAGAATTTGAATGCTTACTGATATTCCTCAATTTCACAATGCACACTTGAATCACTTCTCAAATGTGTACTGCAAAAAGAAAACAGTTTTTATACTAAGCTTTTATTTTCTTTCTCTAGCAGCTGAAGCTAAAAAGTATGGTGTCTCTAGAATGATTGTCAAAATTTATTTTATGGTGTACACGTGTATGCATATGGTAATGTAGAATCAATATATTCCAAATTAATGTGTTCCTTTTCATATGCTATAGAGATCTTTGAATTTTGGTTCATAGAATGTAAGATGTTCTTATTTTATCTCAAAGCTCTATGTGTTTTCATACTATGTCTCTAGGTTATTTTCAGAAATAAATTTTGATTCCATGATAAGAGTGAACACTTGACTTGCATATGAGTTAGAAAAGTTTGAAATAATTGTTAATTTTTAATTTATACCTCATGATGAAATTTCTTATCTTACACATGTGCAAGTAAAACCAAATTTGTACCAGACAGAAGTGCTAACTCATTTCTAAAATCTTGTTTTTATTTTTATACTGTAACAAGTCTTTTATTTAAGTCCTAATTAATATGAGGGAATCTTCATAATTTATGTTTAATGGATACCCAGGAATTCTATTTATTTTATGTTATTCTATTTATTTCATGGAAAGAATAGCCAGATTTTACTTTGGAACATCCTGGAAACTCTTCAGTGGTCTTTGGACTTTTAAAACCTTTTCTTTTGTCACTAAGTATTAATGTTATTTCATAATAAGAATAATTATTTAAAAACTTGGTATAATAAATAATTATTTAAATACTTGGTATAATAAATGCCTAAGAGACATTTTATTTTATGAAGCTATTTTTTCTTGCTACAATGAGGATATGTCTTTGAGTGGTTAAAAAAAATGCATACCATAAATTTGTTTGTGAATACAAAGTCCTTTTTTGGATTCTGAAAGTCCCTAGAAAGTAGCAGATGGAGAGGGTGATTTTGGGTTGCATTCATGTATAAAAGAGAATTTACCCCATTTGATTCAAATGTATGATATGTCAAGATCACTGTACTGTCATGTGTAACTAATTAAAACAAATAATAAAAAAAGAAACAAACAGAAAACAGTACCAGAAAAAAAAAAAGAGAATTTTTAAAACTAATGTATTCTAACAGGTAGATGGTTGCTCTGTCCTGCTCCTATATCCTGAGTAAATGATAAACACCATGTTTCAAAACATCTTGGTCTGTAGCTTAACTTTTATAAGTGAAAATGTTGATGATACTACTAAGTATGTGCATGACCATTATCCTTCAGCAAATAGCCCAGCATCATGAATATCATGTTCATTTGGTGTACTTCCTCCTCAATCCCACTAAAAACAAATGTATCTCTATCAAGAGAGAGAGTTGTCTAGGTACAAATTTTCATAAAATACAAAAGTTGGTACCTATTTAATTAAATTCTACTTCAAAAAAAGCTTTTAACTTCTTTAGCTGTTCTTATAAAATCTTTCAGAAACTGCTATGCATAGTTCAGACAGTCTGATAGGGTGGGAAAGCATGATTAGTGGTTCCCAGTGTTCAACAACAGCTCCCAGAAACTGATTTTTACAAAATACTAGCAAACAAGTGGGTATGTGAGTACTATGGCACAAATACAGGCTCCAGGCCCCTCCTTAAATCCATCTTTGTCCATTCTGGAACATCCTTCACCTGCCTTGACCTGAGGGATCAGTTTCATTCCAACAACACTGAAATATAATATCAATAAGGAAAAAATCTCCAGGGTACCACACATCCATCAACTATTCAATGTCCAGTGGCTCTGGCTAACAGAATGCATCCAAAACGGATGCTTACCCAGGTTAGAAAGGAGCAAGTGGGCAGCAAGATCGATAGGAAATCAGCTTGTGAAACACATGCAAATAAAAGAGCTTAAAGTCCAGTCTTCCAGTTCCTCTCACTCTCCCATCCTCTCCAACTTGCAACACAGCTGTCATGCTGCCCAACCTATGCCAACCAGAGGACCATCTAGATTACCTAGTCTAATTTCTTTTCTGCTTCCCATGGAATCCCTTCCTCACCATGTGAGGAGTGGGGACCCTGGGCATTTCATGTCATTATTTTGCCATTCACCATTTCATGCTGCTCACTTAATATTATCAGTGTACATGGGAAGAGTTGTCTGTTTATATTCTTCAAAAGTAAGAGAGGCCATTATACTTGCTCACATATTTGAAGACTCCTTCTCAGTAGCAGTGTGAGCTGTCTAGTTTGATGGATTTTTGGAGCTGCAATCTTTGACATAGAAAATGTCATACAGAGACTAAATACTAAGACTGAGATATTTTGAAGTAAACAAAGAAGCATCTTCCAAGTGGGTTGTATTTTTTGATGATAAATATTTGTGAAAAACAACAGGTTCTAGTTTCTGGAAAAAATATCAGACAACAAGAATGAAGCTGTTCACTTGTACTACAGGAATTTCATTTTTATTCTAGCTGCCCCTCTGTTTCCTCCTCACCATCCTGAACCCATATCAAGGAGAACCTTGAAGTGGGGAGAAGAAATAAAATTGATTCTTTTATTCAGCCCAAATGATAAACATATTCTTTTTCTCTTCCATAATAGCAAATCAACACACACACACACACACAACACACACACACACACACGCGCGCGCGAACATACAACAGATGCTTTACTTTCAGCTTAAGACTTTGTGAAGAAAGCAGAGAAAGAAGGGTTAGAGAAAAAGAGAAAGGAGGCTTAAAAGGGCAGAAGGATTAGTATAGAACTGAATGTGCAGCATCCACTTACTTCAAAGAGGAGCAGCAGTTGTTTCTAAAGAGCACCCACCACTCCTTGCTACCTTCCACTCTATTGTTTTTAAATAAACTATTTTTTAAGAGAAGTGTTAAATTCACAGCAAAATTGAGTGGAAGACACAGAGATTTCCATTTATCCCCTGACCCAACGCATTCAGTAGCCCACCTCTTTATCAACACCTGCCACCAATCTGCTACAATTTATGATTTATGTGGACACATCATAATCACCCAAAGTACATAGTTTACATTAGTATTGCCTCTTGGTGTTTTACAATCTATGGGTTTGAACAAATGTGTATGATGTGTATTAGAAGCTTCAGCATCAGGCAGAATAATTTCATCACCCTAAAAATCCTCTCTGCTCAACCTGTTCATCTTTCCCCATGCCCTAACTCTTGGTAACCACTGATCTTTATACTGTCTCCATAGTTTTGCCTTTTCCAAAATTTCATGTAGTTGGGATCACATAGTATTATGCTAAGTGTTTCTGGGTTATAGCACGAGCCTTTTCATACTGACTACATTCACTTAGTAATATGCATTTAAGCTTCCTCCATGCCGTTTCCATTGTATTTTTATTAATTATAGACACAGGCATTAATCAAATCTAAGGATATACTTAAAGTAAACATAGGATTCCAAAAATAGATGACATGAATTCCCAAGGAAAAACAAGAAATAAGGGAGTAAGAGAGTGTCTTACTCTGCCTTATATGCTGTGCTTTATTTTAGTAATTTCAGTCAAAAAATCAAAAATAGAGCATAGGATGTTCAAGGGGCCTCATGCTATAACCCAGAGACACTTAGCGGACAATCCAAACTTCTACTGCTGTGAGGTCTTTGGTAAGTTTCTTAGTTTTTCTGAGCCTAGTATCCTACTTTTAAAAGGATACCCAGGAATGTTAAACAACACTGGAACAGTATCTAACACATCATAACATTTAAAATATTATGATAGTATCAAATTGCAGATTTGTGGCAGGATATGATGATATGTGGCAGAATATGTGGCAGGATATATGACACTTTCTTTCCATGAAAAGTAAAGAAAATAAATATGCCATCTGAACTAGAAAACTTCACACATCAAGGTTATATTAACTATGCATTTTAACTAATAAATCGGAAGAATGTGGGAAAGCTAAAACTGAAATTGAAGTGATTATAATCTGTTGATCAAGGATGATGTCAGCTGAATTGTGCCACATTTTTGTGTGTGTGTGCGGTGCTGGGGATTGAAACTAGGGCCTTGTGCAGGCAAGGCAGACACTCTACCAACTGAGGTACATCCACAACCCAAATTGTGCTGTTATGCCAGATTCATGGGACCCCAATAGACCTCCAGGAGCCGAACCCGATGCAATCACACAAGAGTCTTTATTGCAAGCTCAAGCCTTGACTTACAACCATTCCCAATGGGAATTAGGGAGTGAGTCCTGGTCCTTTGTTCAGTGAGATTTTATAGGTTTGGGGGGTACTCTATGCGTCACAACATCACACAGCAAATCATTCCATACCATGGGAAAATCAAACAACAACTCTTAACATTGATTAGCACATTCACTGGTTGGAACAAGTTGGGTAGGGGTGATTGGTTAGTACAAGAGGGGGATTCATTTGAACTGATTGGTTTAGGCCACGAGGGGTGTACATGCTAAACTACATGGTTTCTCAACATGTTATCAACCACCATAAACTACTTGGGGGTCATCTGGCATTCCAGGTATTTTCCCTGTCTCACGCTGATTGGAGGTTGCTAGGGGGTTGCTATGGGTCCTCACCTAGCCTAACAGAGTCAGGGACACCTGGTGCCTCAGACCTCTCCTGTTATTTACAGATAAACAGCTCAGCAGGGTGGGTGTGTGCTTAGGAGTGCTCTGTGGGTTTTTCCAAGGACAAAGGTCACACCCCCTTCCTTGGACAGTCTTTGCTCTGAGGTAGAGGCTGGTTTCTCAAAAATGGAGTCACATTAGTTTTTCAGTGCCACATTTAAAGAAGCACCACGTAACTTAAGGTAGATCATCAGATTGAAAAAAAAAAAAAAGCATATTAAAGACTGGTAGTGGTTTCCAGCCTATCCTGTGTGCATTGAGATGATCGTGTGTTTTAATTCTTCATTCTGTTGATACGATGCATTACATTTATTGATTTGTATATGCTGAACTACCTTTACATCTCTGTGATAAATGCCATGTTTCCACATTGTATAACCGTTTTTATGTGCTATCAAACTTAATTTGTTGAGAATGCTTCACCTAGGTTCATCAGGAATATTAATCTATAGTTTGGGGTTTTAGTTTTGTCTTTGTCTGCTTTTGGAATTAGGGTAATGCTGGCTTATAGAATGAGCTTGGAAAGGTTTATTCCTTTCTCAATTTTGGAATATTTTGATAAATATTGGCATTAGTTCTTCTTTAAATGTTTGGCAAACTCCAGCCATGAACCCATCCAGTCTCAGACTTTTTCATTGCTGGAAGACCTATATTACTGATTCAGTCCCATTACTTGTTACAGATATGTTCAGGTTTTGTATATCCTCATGGTTCAATTATTGTGGGTTATTTGTGTCCAGAAATTTAACCATTTCTTTTAGATTTTCCAATTTTGTGGCATATAGTTGTTTATAATAGTATCTAGTGATCCTTTGTGTTTCTGTGGTGTGAGTTACATGTCTTTTTCCTCTGTAATTTTATTTATTTAGGCTTTATATTTTTTTCTTGTTAATTTAGCTAAAGGTTTGTCAGTTTTGCTTATCTTTTCAAAAAAAGAAAACTCACTTTTCATTTCACAGATATTTTGTAACTTTTAGTCTATTTCATATTTCTGATCTGACTTTGTTATTTCTTGCCTTTTACTAACTTTGGGTTTTTAACCTTAATTTTACAGTTCTTAGAGTTGCCTCATTACATCATTAATTTGAAATATTTCTTTTTTCTTTTCTCTTTTTTTTTTAATAGGTGTTTTACTCACCTTTTTTTACCACTGTGACCAAAAAGTCCTGGCAAGATAAATTAAAGGAGAAAGTTTATTTGCAGCTCACAGTTTCAGAGATCTCAGTCCATAGATGTCCAACTCCATTCCACAGGGCCTGAGATGAGACAGAATATCATGGCAAAAATAGTGTGGTAGAGGAAAGCAGCTCAGGATCTTGGGCCAGAAAGGGTGGTAGCGCAGGAGTGGGGTGGGGGGGGATTAGTTCTCAAAATTTGAACCCCAAAGGCAAACTCCTATGACTCACCTCCTCCAGCCACACTCTACCTGCCTAAAGTTACTACCCAGTTAATCCCTTTCAGGGTATTAATGCACTGATTAAGACTCTCAGAACCCAATCATTTCACCTCTAAACTTGGTTGCATTGTCTCACACATGAACTTGGAGGACGCCTCATGTGTAAACTATAATAGTAGGCACTTACTGGTCTAAACATCCCTCCTGGTAGTGCTTTTGCACTAAACCGTAAGTCTGGGTGTATTATGTTGTCATTCATTTTCATTTGTTTCATTAAATTTGCCTTTTGCTTTTTTGTTGTTTTATATTTGTTTGTTTGTTTGTCTTTTGGAGGGTTATGGGTTTGGGGAAGTGTGTGAAATATGGTTTCCCTGGGCTTTTTTATTTGGTTTGGCTTGGGGTTTTGGTGCTTGGTCTTGAATCTAGGGCCTTGAAAATGCTAAATATAAACTTTACCATAGATCTACCCTCTGAGCTTACAAGAAATTTTTAAATTTCCCTTTTGATTTCTTCTTTGACCCATTGTCAGTGAGTTGTTTGCAAGAATATTGTTTTATTTGCATGTATTTCTACAATTTCCAAAGTTCTTCTTCTTGACTTCTAGCTTTTTATATTATGATCAGAAAAAAATACATGCTTTATTTTAATTGCTTTGAATTTGCTGAAGCTTATTTTTTGGTTATATCTACAACCTGTCCGGAAGAATATTCTATGTTCTGATGAGAGTATTACATATTCTTTAGCTGATAGGCAAAATGCTCTATAAAGCATCTGTTAGTTCTTCTGGGCTACTGTGTGGTTAATTTTGATATTTCTCTGTAGATTTATTTTTAATCTGGATGGTCTCTCCATGGATGAAAGTGGGATAGTAAAGTCTCCTAATATTATTGTACTACAGTTTATACCTCCTTTTAGATCTGATAATTTTCATTTATCTAATTGGGTATGTATATTTTTATAATTATTATTTCTTCTTGTTGAATAGATTCCTTAACATTATATAGTGGTCATCTTTGTCTCTTTTTACAGTTTTTCATTTAAAGTCTGTTTTATCTAATATAAACATAACTACTCCCACACACTTTTGGTTCCTTTTGCAGAGCATATCTTTTCCCAGACCTTCATTTCCAATCTAGGTAGGTCTCTAGTTGTGAAGTGAGTTTCTTGTAAACAACATACCTTTGGGTTTAGGTTTTGAGTTTTTTGTTTTGTGCTTTTTTTTTTTTTATCCATCCAGGCATTCTATATCTTTTAACTGGGTGGTTTAACCCATTTACATTCAAGGTTATTTTCCATAAGTAAAGACAGACTGCTGAAGTTGCTGAAATTTGTAAACTTTTTCTGGTTGCTTTGAATAACTTCTTCCTCATCTCAATGCTCATTTTTCTTATTTAGTCATATTCTGTATTGATAAGGTTTGATTTCCTTCTCTTTCTATTTTGTGTATCTGCTCTACAGTTGAGTTTTAACTTTTCCATGTTTTTATGATAGTAGTTATCATCCTTTTTCTTCTAGGGTAGGACTCATGTAAGCATTATTTATAAGACCAGTGTGATGTGATGAATTCCCTCCCTCTTGCTTTTGTTTATCTTGCAAAGTCTTCATTTCTGTCTTTCTGAATGATAACTTTGCTAGGTATAATACTATTGGTTGGATTGCTTTTTTACTTCTATTTTTTTTTTCTTCCATTCTCCCCTGGCCTGTGAGATTTCTGCAGAAAAGTGTTCTGTTACTCTAAAAGAGATTCCCTTATAAATGACTGACATTTTTCTCTTGCTATTTTTAGAATTCTCTCTATTCTTTATACTTTTACAGTTTAACTATAATATGATTTGGAGAAAGTCCTTTTTGGTTTAACCTCTAATGGGACCCTTGAGCTTCTAACCCTGAAAGTTCTTGCCTTTCCCAAGATTTGTAAAGATTTCAGCAATTATTTTATTGAGTAGGTTTCTATGCTTTTTTCATTGTCTTCTCCCTTAGGACTATCATCATGTGAACATTTATTTGCACAATGGTGTTACATGTGTATTTTAGGTTGACTTCATCCTTTTTTATTTATTTTTCCTTCTTTTAATATGACTGGGTTATTTCAAAACACCTGTCTTAAAATTCAGAAAATCTTTATTTTTCCTGATTAATCCTGCTATTAAGGATCTTCATTGTATTTTTAATTTTATTTATTGAGTTCTTTAGCTCCAAGATTTCTAAAAGTTCTTTTTATTATCTTTCTCTTTCTAACTCATATCATGAAGTATATTCCTAATTTTACTAATTTTCCATCTGTCTTTTCTTGTATCCCAATAATTCTCCTTAAATTCCTTCTTTGAATTGTTTTTCAGGAAAGTCATTGATATTTTATTTGGGGTCTGTCCACAGGCTTTTTTTAGGTATATTTTGCTGGAAATTTTGATAGTAAATCTCAGATTAAGCTTTTAAAAGTTTTTTGGGGCTAGGAATCCAAGCCAAGTACCCACCATCAGATGTGACTATAATGCCTACGAAATTGAATAAATTTCTTTCTTCTTGTGAGTCCCAAAATACTTTTATGGTTCCTGTGCCTCTTTTACATAAGAGCAGGAAAACATGAGAAACTGTGAGTTTCTATGCACATTCTTAAATATGACAACCAAAGCCTTGGTGATATAACTAATATTTTCAATTATTCTACTATAAAAAGCACATTCTTATTGAACTTATGGAAATAGCTATATCAGTTAAAATAAATATTCATTAATATTTTGCAAATTCAAGAAGAATTATATATGAAAAAAGTGTTAGTCTCAATTTTAAAAGAGATATTTTACTAAATTATTGTAAACTATAGACAACTTAAAAGAAAATATTTCCTTAAACATAGAAAACAAAACATTAAAATAACCACAAAAATTCAAATTTTAATAGATTACACAAACATTATTCTCATCAGTTCATTCAGTTCCATGTAATTAATTCTTCTGTTTTATCTTGGTTAGGAGTTTTGTGAATCCACCAGTTTATTCATTCATCTTCTAGAAATTCTTACACAGTTTAGTAATATGATCTTAAAGTTATCCAAAACCTATACTTGTCAAAGTTCTTTGTGTGAATCTCCTTGAAAATGAAAAACATCAAAATTATAGTTTCATGTAAAAACTTTCTGGAAAGTATCAGAGTAAAACAGATGTCTATGATGAGAAGACTCAAAATGGCCATCGTTCAGATTTTAATATAACTGCATTATAATGCAACTGACAAAAAAAATTATTATTTTGTGACTTACAACATATTAACATAATAACCAAAATTATGACTAACAACATCATCCTGGAAACTATCAGACTTCTAGTAGTTATTTATAATTTCTGGAACATTAATACCAATAGCATACCCATAAATAAAGAAGATTTATCACCACTCTTATTTAATAAGGCTATACATACAATATGTTAATTGTCATTTGTTATGGATATATAAAAATATATAAATTATATTCATATACTTTAACATATCAAATAAGCCTACTTTCTTTAAGATCTTATGAAAAGATGACATGTCCTATGTTATCTTATGACTTTTCATTTTATGAAAAAAGAACATAGTCTTTAGATATATTCTAGAGACCCTCTCCTACATCCCAAATTTAATTTGAGGTCAGAAGTGGGGTTTTTGGAATTTGATTTTGGGAAGTTGTCAAAAGTGTCAAAATGTTTAAAGCACTTAACTAAATATATTTCAGATAACTATGAAACAATATTTACATATTCTTTAAACCACAGTGATAATTAAAATACTTCAAAGGAAAATATTGAAAATTACATAATGAAGAAAAATCTTAACTTTTTTGATAAAAAAGACTGAATTTTCTTAAGAAAGTAAAGAACTGATAAAAGGCGACATGAAGAACAAGAAATTACCTTAATAAAACCCAGTATTTGTTTTCTAGAGAGATCACTCAAAAGATAAAAATCTTACCAAGAAAACTATTTTCTTACAGAGATAAAAGAGCTTCCAATTTTGTACCAACGCACTTTTGATATTAAGGATCATTTTTGAAACATGATAAATGCATTCAATTTCAGCAACTAAACTACATATGAAATTCCTCTTCTAAATTTTCAGTATTCCTTAACCAGAAGGTATCCTCATACATCATAATGTCTTACACCAAAAGTGTGCCTTATTTTTCTCACATACAGACTTACTGTCCTTATTACCTCTAACAGTTTTAATTAAGTATATTCATTAGAATTTTAAACTTTTAGTAATTTTAACTTCTAGAAGCAAGTACTTTTGTAGTATAAGTTATGTTTGTTAACAGAATCAAATATTTACAGCTTCTCTGACTGTAAAAAAATTATATTCCAAAAATATAAAAGCATAAATTTATGTTCAGCAATTAATGTTTCAGTATTTTAACCTGAAAATCGTTCAGAAAAAAAAAATCACTCAGACATTTAATGATTATCTATTATTTAACATAATGTAACTATTATGGTATGAATATGAGGTATCCCCCAAAAGCTCCTGTTAATGCAGGGATATGCAGAGGTAACATGATTACATTATGAGAACTGTAACCTAATTGGTTCATCCTAATTTAAAGTAAATAATTGGACAGCAATTGTAGGCAGGTGGGGAAAGGCTGGAGGAGGTGGGTCACTGGGGATGTGCCCTGGAAGGATTGTTCTTCCAATCCCTCCCCCACCTTTCTGTTTCCTTGCTCCATGATGGGATCAGAATTTCCTCTGTCATGCCTTTTCCCTTGATGTTCCAACTCACCTCAGGTCCAGGGCAAGGGAGTTGGCCATCTGTAGACTGAGACCTCACATACCATGAGCGAAAATAGACTTCCTCTGCTAAGTCCTTCTGGTCAGGTATTTTAGACACAGTGATGAAAAGCTGTCTAAAATAATGGCTCTAAGGTTTCAAGTTACCTTTAAAAGATTTCTGAAACTATTTTTTTAAAGACACGCCTTATAAAACATTTATTTTTTGAAAAGCTTATTTATAAACTCACATTCACTTACATTTATCTAATTGTGTTTAAATTACTTGTGAAAATTTTCTTGAAAGATTTAATAAGGAGTTCAGGAAATTCCACCTCAAAAAATTTCCACTTTGGTACATTGATTATTTCAAGCAGAGAGAAATGAAGGGATAGCCTTTCTCTGAATTCCCCTTATCTGCCTAAAGGCAGATCCTCTGCAGGTGTTTTGTCAATCAAGAAAAACCAACTGCTATTGTAGGAGAAGAGTCTAGAAGTCAATATTAAAACACTGAAATTAAGAACAACTTTCTTATGCTGAGAGCAGAAGCTGAGGGACTGACCTCCCAGCCCCGAGGCCTGATAGGCTCTAAGAAAGGTGAAGGTGAGATTGCCCCCTCCCCAGCCCAGCCCCGTCTGCCATAGGCCACTAAATCAGTGTATGTATACTTAGTGCCTTGTCCCTTTTTGCTCTCTTCAGGCCAATTAATTCTACATATGTATATCACCTGACTTTTGTGTCTACAAAATATAATTACTTCCCAGGGATGGATAAGAAGCAATCTAGCTGCTTCCCCTCAGTTTGATCAAACTGTGTAAAGTTCAGTTGTCCTTTTTCTCCTTTTACCTGTTTCTTATGCAAGCAGGTGACAGAATCCAGCCAGGCAGGACCAGGCAGAGCCCCTGGATAGGCAGCTGGTAACAATATCACACTCAAACTTCATCTCAAACTATCACCTCTTTGTCTAAGGACCAATTCTTCTTTCCCCAAATCATTTACTCTTCCCTAAATTGCCCCCCTCCACTCACACACACACATGCCACCTTTCCTGTGAAGAAGGTATGTGAGTTACTAAATCTCACGTTGGGAGGGGATGGGATGCTGGGGTCAGAAGGGGAGGATTCCTTTTTCTTTCTTGTGATATTGTTACCAGTAGAATTTTGGGATTGGGTTCGTGTTCTATGGGCTAGAAGAATGAATGTCAGGAATAAGCAAGCAAAGTAGTTTAAAGAGGAAAAAAAAAAATCTTTTCCAAATAGAAGGGAGTCCCAAGCTGGAAGTAATGGGGGAAGGGCACAGTTTACCCTCTTATGGTTTCTGGCTCCTCTCACTAATGTTAATTACTTTCCATGGATCTTAATCTTTCTGTTGGCTTCTCCCCTTCAGGGAACAGAGGTGTCTGCCTGATCCCGGATCTGGTCTTTGTGTCCAGGAGCACTTCATCAGTTTAGGGAGGTCACTGTAACTTTGAGCAACAACTTGTTCCTTTTTATTGAAAAACAAACGTCCTCTGACATGCCCTTCATCAACCCCCACCATCTCTTCCTCCACTGCCTGTCTACTTCCCCTGCCTCAACATCCCCTTTAATACAATAAATATGTATGCCTTTTCTCCTGCTAATCTGCCTATTGTTGGTTTATTTCATTAACTCAGTTATTACACCCTCAGGGAGTAGAGCGAAAATCTTCCCTCATATATACCACCACCTCAAGTCATTTTATTTTTGTTTATAAATCAGGTAAGTATCAGAAATATCATAGAAGCAAAGAAACTAAAAAGTTGAACATGATATCTTCCCTCTCTCTCTTTTACTTATTTATTTTTTTATGACTGACATAGATCAAGCAATATATTTTTACTAAGCATTCTCCTCTTAGGTTGAATTTACAGTTTTTATGGTCTTGCATATCTAAGAGATAAAATAAGCTTGTTTGGCTAGTAAATCCAGGTTTAAAAATATATGTAATGCCCACAATTTTGAAGACATTCTTATTTTTATGTCATCAACAATTTTGAAACTAGTTTTTATTTACCAAAGATTATCCCAGATCACATAAATCTTAAAAACATTTGGGTCAGCTTTAATTTTTCTGAAAGTTTAGTGGGTACTTAATTTCTATCAGCACTAATTTATTTTTAAGCCAATTTAAATAAAACTCTTTTAGGGGATTTTATAAGTATAGTAGTACAAGCTACAGGAAGGAAAATATCACTTATAAACATTTATACATTCATAAAAAATACATAAATGTAGATACAGAAAGAAATAATCTGCTGGTTTAAGAGACACTTATTGGCAGAAGTCCAAAGACAGGTCCAGGTTGCCACTGGCCTAGAATTGCTGTAAACACAAGGCCACTTTGATGCTTTTTGTTTCTAATCTAAGACCTTTTCAAAACATTCAGCTAATTTAGCTAAACCTGTAATTCTTCTCCAATTCTTTTGACGCTATTTTCTGAGGATCTGAATTTTGCTTTTTGTTGTTGTTGTTGTGGTTCTTGTTGTTTTTTAAATCTGTTAATCTTGGAGAGAAAGAGTTTACAAAAAGGGTAGCCAGTACTGGCTGCATTGACCAGAATACCATAAGAAAAGGTCTCCCCCTGGGCTTTGAAATCATTAACAAATTCATCTTTATGTTGTCTGTAGGTTTGGATGACCAGTCAACTTGTTACCTGGGGATCTCAAGTTCAGGTCCTTGGTGTGCCGAACAACAACAACAACAAAATTGAGCAAAACGAGCAAGACACACAGAAGTAACACATGAAGTACAGATTTATTGGAGGTGAAGATAGTACTCCATTCGGTAGACTGGAGTGGGCAAAGAGAAAGAGAGAGGAGGGCTCAAGGCCTCAGTCTGGAAATTAGGGTCTTGTATCCTGAACTATGGGACATTCTCTCCCCTGTACAGACCCCATTGAAGACCTTACCCCGTTTTCTCCCACTGGTTATCTTATGATACCTGATTATAATATTTTCCAATTCCCCCCACATTGGTTACTTTAGAAAACCTAATTAGAATACTGTCCACTTTACTCCTGTTGGTTATTTGAAAATTTGTATCTGTGGCGGGATTTGTCACGGTGATAAGTCCTCAGTGGCGGAGGTTGTCATGATAATGGGATTTATTGTAAACAAGGATAGGACTTGTCCTCTAGTAGCTTCTTTCTAATACCCTGTCTCTGCCATCTTGGTGTTCCTGAACTACAACCTAACAAACATAAGCAGAAAATTTCATGAAATGACTTTCAAAGTGTTCTTTGCAGTTTTTTAGACTTTTAACATCCCATACATGAACCAAATAGGGGCTTGTGGATGGTGTATATCATCCCCAGGAAGATAACTATTCTGCCTCTGGCATCCAGTTTTGAGCTTTTTAGATCCTAACCATATGTGTTTAACTAGATGACTAAGTTCAAAGTGAAACTCATTGATAAATACAGACAGGTATACCTTTCTTGGTGCCCTTAGCAATGATCAATGAATCAGACCTTATATGAGCTTAACATTTATAGATACTTATTTACTATTTTTTGTTATTTATTTATTTTAGTCTTTGGGGGTGGGATGATAACAAGCAAAATAGTCAATGGTTTCAGTGTGGGCAAAGAGGATAAAGAGAAAAATGAAGAGCTTAGAAACCTCTACATGCCAATCAAAACTACATTCCATTGTTTTGAGGTATTTTGATGTTTTCTCTATGTGTGTGTGTGTGTCTGTAGTGGTAATAGTGGTCTAATTATTTTAAATCAATTATTATTATTTTAATCACTAATGCTTATGATATACATTTTGATAATTTGATATATGATGTATAATGAGCAAATCAGAATAGGTAACATTTCCAACTCCCAAAACATTTTCACTTTTTTCTTTTCAGATACACATGATAAGGTATATTTGGACACAACATACATAGATGGAATTTAAATTATTTTAATTAGAATCCCATTCTTGTGGTTGAACACGATGTGGAGTTATACTGATGGTGTATTCATATATGAACATACCAAAGTTGCCTAATTCATTCTACTGTCTTTCCTATCCCCATCCCCCTCATGATACATTTTTATTTTTTTATTAGCACATAAAAATCGTGCTTATTTATGGGGCACAGTGTGATAGTTCAATATATGTATATAATGTGTACTAGTCAGATCAGGGTAATTAACATTCCCATCTCCTTATCATTATTTCATGTTTTTCTCCCTCCCCTGCCTCTCTCTTTCTCTCTCTTTTTAAATAGAGGAACTATTTTGTTTAGATTATAATTTCCTCACTGTATCTGTCAAAATCCTACATTATTTTGGTACAGTATACATACTTTTCTAGAAGTGTACAGGTTTTTAGGAATCCCAGTCCCCCTGGGTTAAAATTAACCCACTATTTTCCCGGAAGCTTTCCTCCTAGAGGTCCTATACTGCAGCCAGTTCTGTTTCTGCTTGACCCACTCAGACACATATAGCCTCCCTACAGGACCCAGTCCAGTTTCAGCTGTGACTTTACTTATGTCTGTTCAGATAAAAAAAACACTTGAACTCAGAGAACTTGCCATGTTGTGGATGGGGATGGTACTATCAAGAAGCAATGAGTATAAGGAGCTGACAGGATACCCATGCCTGCTTACTCATTGCTCCAAGATGATGATAAAATAATATTGGGGTGATATGAGGGTCACCTTCAGATCCCATTTTTGACACATGATCTGATAAAAGAAAGATAATTTAGACCAAAAAATTTAGTTGAGCTTATTTGAGCAAAGAATGATTCTAAGCATCATTAAATAAGCCTCCCTAAGAAACAGAAAAAGCTGAGTGAGCTCCTTTACACAATGGGGGGAGAGAATATTTATTGACAGAAAAAAAGCAGACATGGAACAAAAAGCCTGTTTCAAAGTTTTTCCTTTATAAAGTAGGAGGAACTTACTTATCATGCCAGCTCTGATTGACTGGAACCCTTCCAATTGGTTGTTATGAATCTTCTGGGTTTCAGAAAAATGGTCCATTAGAAAGTTCAGTTGATTACATAGCACCTATCATGAGTCACCTCATTAAGGTTTGGTCTGATCTAGTGGGTTCTTGTGGAAGAGCTCAGTCTAAAATAAAAAATTCACATTACCAAAGAATTTCCTAATTGTTTATTTGACTGCTGGCTATATTGATTCCAGAGGTAAGAAAGATGTTCTGAATAGCAAATTTCACCATCCTATTGTAAAATATAATATTCCATTGTTTATTCATAGATTGTCAGTCTGTTGGGCTATCTATTGAGTGTGATTGATATTAGCTTTCCAAAGTCCAGTATACACAGCTACTGAATGATTCACGTGTGATTTGAACCACAGGAAATTCACTAGCAGATTCGTCTTTTGGTAGTATGGCTATCCAATCTTCTCCTGATGACATTTTGCCTTTTTTTTCTCATGATCTCTCTGCCCTGCCCATTTTCTGGGCATTTTCTACTTATTGTATCGATCAGATTTGATTAAGCATAATATTTAATTTTCACTTCTAAGTGCTTAGAAATGTTTCAAGTGAAGACAGTGCTCCTGAGAAAAGTAATTGAAGGGTATGATTCTTCAGGTCAATAAAATAGAAAAGAAATCCCTCCAACTATTCATTTGTCTTGGTAGAAAGGGAGGAGTAGGGCTGGAGATATGGCTTAGTTGGTAGAGTGCTTGCCTTGCATGCACAAGGCCCAGGGTTCACTCCCCAGCACCACCAAAAAAAAAAAAAAAAAGATGGGGGAGGGCAATAATCGTTAAAGCAAAAGGTCTAAAAAAAATTAAAATGTAACGAGTTTTAAAACAAGGTAAGATATATGTCATAAAGTGAACAACATGGGAAAGAATTCCAGTATCCCAGAGGTGTGGCAATAATTCTCAAAGCAAAATAAAATACAAATATTTTAAAAACAAGAATGTGAACAATATGCCCCCAAATGAAAAATATAGGAAACAATGTTTTCAGAAAGAGTAGTTATTTTTAAAAAAGGATATAGGTATTGCCTCAGTTTTGATCTTGCTGATTACAAATTTACTAAATTGAAGATAAATAGCCTTGAATACTGAACCAGATTGAAACCATTTTAGTGGGCTACTCAAGATAGAGAACTATCTCCCAAGTCCTTTGGAAAATAATGAAATTCAAGTGCAGCACTAATTCAATAAGAATTTTCAAGAGTCAATATCAGCTACTTAACATGGTGATAGCAGCAAAGCCATTACTGTTGACTCCACTTCCATTACTCAGAAGTATTGCTTTGCTATTAAACTGTGGCTTTAGGGGATATTTAGATCTTTTACCCCTAAGCATCCCTTATCATTTATTCCATCTGGAAGATTTGCATCAAGTGTAATTTAAAATCTGCAGGCTCTATTCTCTCCTGGTGCTGAAGCCTAACTCCCATTAGCACTAATGAAAGCTATCTGTACATCTCAAGCCGTATATGTCTCATAAGATTTTAAGAACCAAAATGTTTTATGTCCTATGAGAGAAGCAGCACTATAGAGAGAATCTGGACACCATTTAATAAGGTTAAAATGTAAAGTGTGGATTGTTTTCCTTAGGATAGTATTCCTTAAAAACTATGTCAGACTTCTGTCAAAAAAAAACCAAAAAAAAAAAAAAAACAGCAGGGCTCTCACAGACTCACTAGAAGAGAAAGAGTCCCAACTTTGAACATATTCAGAGAAAAAGAAATGCTTCTATCTTAATAGAAAATTTTAGAGTGACATTGTTATTCTCCCTTTTTTTTTCCTTAGAAGTAATAGGTGGCTGTGTTTTAATAGTACACTACTTTATCAATAGAGTATATCTTTGGCCTAAGGTCAGAAGCACATTAAGTTTTAAGCAAGTCCAAATCTCCTTTAACTTGATTACTAGAATGTTAGGGTTTTTGTTTTGTTTTACTTTGTTTTGTTTTTCAAGTTCATGACTAAAAGCCAGTCATTTCCCATCTCCTTTCCATTCAACTGCTGCAGTTTATTGCTTTTGTGGTCAGGGTACTGCTGGGTTTCTCCACAGAAAATCCCCAAATCAAACTCATAGCAGCCTGCAGACATTTATTTCTTCAGCATAACCCTGGAACTTCCTCCTGCAGATTCTCTTGGCCAGCTCTGAACTCATTTGGAATATCAAAACCTGTGCATTAATGTAAGATTAAATCTCTTCAGTCTCCATTCTCACCCCTTAAGGAATCAAAGGGGATATTTAATGCTTTCTGAAAACACAGAAATAATCCTAAGGAAGATTAAAGGATTTCTTCATATTTTGGAATCAAATGGTTGTTTCAAAAACTGGGATTGTCTCCAAGTTTTGATGTGGAGGAAATTTTGGTTATCAAACATTATCACTGAGACTGTACAGTACACAAAACATTGATATAAAGCAGTGTCACTGCTGATTAAACACTATTAGCATATTCCGTTGGAAAACACAAATGTAAACACAGATTTTCAATGTTTGCATCATGTACAATTGCCGTATTTATCTTTGTGCAGAAGTAAATAGAAACTCAGAGACAGAAGAAAAGCTAGCATACGCACCAAAGAACACATAAATGAATGCTTACAGTGGCTTAAGAAGTCTTATTTATCATTTAAAAAAAAAAACTAGCTAAGTTCTTCTTAATTTTTTTTCTTTACAGCTTGTAGCTATTATGCACTTGTGATCTAGCCAAGTGGAATGTGACTAAAAGCATATGTATAATAAAAATGTGTGTGGGCACACAAACACACACACAACATTAAAGCAATGTCGTGATTTCCTCTTAAACCAACAGATGCAAGTCACTTTGGGAATTCAGGCACTTATCTATTTTAAATCTCCACATTATGTTCAGGCACTTGGTGTCTGAGGACATTTAAGCAAAGGGAGATCAGGAAGCCTTATGTACATCAAGAACAGTAAGAGCTGTCAGGCAGACTGGAGCAGTTAACTTTTGTTTGTCCAGAGTTTTTTTCAGTGTGTTTTAATCAGCTTTTGGTTTCGTACACTTTCAAGATGCTAGAAACTCAATGTATGCTGTATCTAGTTGGTTTTTTTCTATGCTGATGCTACAAAGCTCTGATTCCATTCATTGCCCATATCCACAATCATTCAGACCTTACTGTAGTTATTTTGTGCTCCTATATTTCTAATTTTAATACTCCATAGTCATAATTTGCTCACTATTTTTTCACAATATTTGTTGTCATGAGCTATTTCAAATTCTTCATGAAATAAGGTGGACTTTAAATACATAAATTTTATATCCACATGAATTTGCATGCAGAAACATAATAGTAAAATAATGTTAAAGTCATGTTTTTATTAAACTAAAGTCATCCAGTGCACTGTAGGCATCAAGGATGGAGCATCTGGGAGTTAAAAACATGAATTTTCTTTCAAATTTTGTAACCAGCTAATGATACAGTAGCTGATATTAAAAAAAAAGATGTGATATTCTGTCATAGTTACTTAACCTTCAGGGCTTCAATTTCTTAATTTTCAAGATGGTTCAACTGTAATACATAAATGATTTTCAATTTCTTAGCAATAGAACCATTTATTTTGTGTGAAAGTTTACCTAGAACCTATATTCAGAAAAGCAAAGCCTTCTCTACCTCCTTGTCTTTTGATTATATATGGGGGGGATGTTGATGATGATGTCTATAGACCCATTCTGGGTATTTCTATTGTTGACTGTGAGCTTGTCTTCTTTATAAATTGTACTCCATCTTGCGCAGTGATTATGTCCTTGCACAGTGATTATGTCACAACCCATGCAACATTTCCTCAGTTTCCTGAACTAGGGCAGGTGAGAGGATTGGAAATAAAGACAAACAACACAAATATAGAAAAGTGGGTCTCAGTGGATCACCAGAGCTCCTGGGAGGAGAATGTTGAATGACCTCGAGGATGCTCTGCACATTTATTATATAAGTTTAAACATCAAAATAATTTATTGTGAGAAAGCTTCTTCAGGATAGACCAAAGTGAGGTTGCGAGGAAGACAGCCCCGTTGGGGCTTATCAGCTTGCAATGATATTTCTTCCTCCTCTGGGCATCTGGCATCTGGAGGATATTGAGCACACCCATATTCCTTCCACCACTGGGCAGCTGGCATTTAATCCTAAGGCTATTTGTCCGAATAAATTCTGTGAGACTCAGAACTCTCTTTGAGGGTGTCCAGCGACTGAGAAGTCTCAAATGACAAGATACTACTGAGAATTCTAAGAAGGGCTTCACCTCTACCTTGAGGTGGTTCAAACAAACCTGCAATTCATTCACCACCCCCTATACTAGATCTCTTAAGATTTGAGATTAAGTAATCTCTCTAGAAAGTCTAGGATGAAAGAAATGGTGGCTAGGTTGATGGTTGTTTTATGTAAAAACTTTTCTGGGCCATAAGGTGCTTAGACATTTGCTAAAACATTCTGCATGTGTCTGCAAGGGTGTTCCTGAATGAAATTGACATTTGGATTAGTAGACTGAATAAAGCATATTATCCTCCCTAATAAGTATTGGTTACATCCAATCATGAAAGGCCTGAATAGAATGCCAGGCTGAGTAAGAAAGAATTCTTCCTCTCTGCCTGGCTGTCTTCAGGCTAAGACATTTAAGATGAGAGGTTGGCCTTCCCCTGTCTTCAGTCTTGGACATGGACTAGCACTGTACTCCCCGGTCTACACTTCTCTGCCTCTGTCATCATTTAAGCCAATGCTTTGTAATAAACACAAAAGATATAATATTGCATTCGTCAGCTTTTTAGTCACTGTGACCAAAATATCTGACAAGAACAACTTAAAAGAGAAAATATTTACTTTGGCTCACATTATGAGAGGATTCTGTCCATGGTCATGGTCATCTGGCTCCAAGTCAGAAACATCATTGTGAAAGGCTGTAGCCAAAGAAAACTGTTCAGTTCATGGCATCTGGGAAGCAGAAAGAATAAGAGAAGACAGGGCTAGGAGAAGACAAACCCTTGCAGGGCACACCCCCAGTGTCCTACTTTCTCCAGTTAGGTCCCACCTCCCAGGAGTCTAGTTGATGCATTAATCCACTGATGAGGAGAGAGTCCTCTTATCTAATTGTTGCCTAAAAGCCTCACCTCTGAACCTTGCTGCATTGAGGATCATGCTTCCAACACATGAGCTTTTAGGGACATTCCAAATCTAAACTATAGCAAATATAAAGTGTGTGTGTGTGTGTATAAGATATAATATTAATAGCTATTGATACGTTAATTTTGTGTAATATAAGTAAATACATACACAAGCTATTGGTTTTATTTCTCTGAATTATCCTGACAAATATATGAGGTTATTTACAACTGAACTCTGGATTTTTTCAGCTAAAGTGGTATGAGGAATTCTAAAAAAGGAAGCTTTGCCCTTTTCATTCATTGGATCTCAGACATCCAGGATGTTTGTCTTGAGATAATCTTTATGAAAATGCTTAGTAAACTAAAAGTCCTTTATAAACACCATTATTTTTCATGTCACTTATTTAATAAGGATTTCTTTCTTTTAAAAAAAAATGCTATTCTAATAAGGAATAAAAGAACCTTTCTAGTGAATAAAAGAGTAACTAAAAGTTAAAAATAGATACCATTTCTAATATTATATAAGATGGTAAATTATCTACATAAAAGCCTCCTAAAATTGAAGTGACTATACTAATCAATTATCTAAAGAATCATTAAACCTCCATTCTATTTTATGATAAATAAGGCCTGAATTAAGGAGATGTCCAAAGCTAAACTATTTAGTACTCCTAGTCAAAGTTTCCTCTGAATCTTTCTTAGAAAATGACTCAAATTCAAAATTTGATCTATTCAAAGTCAAGAAAATCATAAACAGAAAACCAGGAAATCACATGACACCAATAGTACTCAGGGTAATTTTAAAAATATGTTTATAAATTCCTTGATATTTTTTCCTTCAAGAAGTGGAGTCTACGGCTGAATGTGGCTCAAGCGGTAGCGCGCTCGCCTGGCATGTGTGCAGCCCGGGTTCGATCCTCAGCACCACATACAAACAAAGATGTTGTGTCTACCAAAAACTAAAAAATAAATATTAAAAAAAAATTTCTCTCTCACCTCTCTCTTTAGACTCCACTTCTTTTTTTTTTTTTAAAGAGAGAGGGGAAAGAGATTAGACTCCACTTTTTTTTTTAATCTCTTTCCCCTTGAATTTGATATCGATTTACTTAGTAACACGTGTCTAATGAATGCAATGTAGCTGAAGTAATGGTATATCAACTTTCAAGATTAATTATAAGAAGCCTGTAACATTTTATAACTGAAGCGCTCTCTCTCTCTCTCTCTCTCTCTCTCTCTCTCTCTCCTCACACACACACACACACATACACACACACACACACATACACTACTCATTTACAAGAAACTTGTTGCCATGTTGCTTGACCAACCCTAGAGAAAAAGGCTCACATAGCAAGGGACTGAAGTCTCCTGACAGCAACCATGTGAAACAGCTTGGAAGTGGATTCTGCAGTTCCTTCAAATGACCACAACCCCAGCTGACATCTTGATTACAAACACCTGAATCTAAACACTGTGTAATTTCTGGGGAGTTTTATTTGTTTTTTTGTTTGTTTGTTTTTTGTTTTTTTAGTGCTTCCTTATTTTCTGATATGACAAATTACAAGATGACTCAAGCTATACTTCCTGCTTCTTTAAACAAGAACTCATCTCTCCCAACACTCCAACCCACTCAGAGCTGGAGACTGCCTGTTTGCCCAACACAAGGCAGTTTAGGCATATGTGAAAGCAGAATCTATTGCCTTGTGCCAGTATTTACAGGGTACCAGAGCAGCAGATTACTTTAAACATTAAAAGTTACAGTCAGTTAATAGATTTGATCAATAACTCAAATAAAGCTATCATATTTATCATAGTTCCTAAATTCTAAAGTTTATCCAGCTTGATTTATCTCATTATTTTATGTTACCAATAATTTTATATTTCAATGATTTAAAAAACAATAGAAAAATATCTACGAGTCACATGAATAGCTTAGTTTGCAGTAAAATGGATATTTCTGAATTTTCTTATTCAATATCCATTTCAAACATCTGTTTTTAAATTTTAAAAAATACAGGAAGTATACAAGAAGAACCTGGAGCACACTGTACTTTGTAGTGTGATAAAATAAGGAAGTGCTTTTTAAAAAATGGAGGTATATCAAAGAGACACAAGAACCAACTGACAGTGTTCACTATGAAAAATTTGAAACAATTTGAGCATGAAAATAAATTATTATTGAATGATAACCCAGTGCATAAAATAAACATCCTTAAATTGTTCTGATATAAATAAATGATGGAATAAATAAATATGAGGGAAAATAGGAAACATTCCCATGCAGAGTAATTCAAATAATTTATGTAGATATTCTCCCCTTGAAGAAATGTATCAATACCCGGCACTCTTTTAGCGTGGATTGAGCATACTGCCTTCCTTCCAAAGAGTATATGGAAAGGATGGGGTCGAGGGGAGTGAATAAACATAGGTGTCTCAGCCACTAGCAAAAATGTGACTTTACCTGTGTGTTCTCCTTCAAAAGAATCCTTGCCCCACTCTAATCATGAAAAGAACATTAGCCAAAGATGGTAAAATGAGATGGACATCAGGGTATATGTATGATTGCACGAATGGTGTGACCCTACTTTAGGTACAACCAGAAAGTCAGAAATTGCGCTCCCTCTTTGTATAATGAATCGAAGAGCATTCTGCTGTCATGTATAACTGATTAGAACAAGTAAATAAATTAAAACTAAAAAAAAAAAGAAAAGAAAGAAAGAAGAGAACATTAGCCAAATGTCTACTGAGGACCTTTTTACAAAACACCTGACTAGTATTTCCCAAAACTTTCAAGGTCATCAAAAACCATGAAATTCTAAGAAATTGTCCCAGTGAATGAGTACTCCTCTTGGAAAGATGATGTCTAAATGTACCATTTTATGGTGGATAACATCATGAAACAGAAAAAGATTACTGAGTAAAAATTTCAAAAATCTGAATAATCTATGGGTATTAGTTAATAATGTATAATAATGGAATGGAACTGGGTGTGAGGTGCATGAGAACTTCCTGTGCTACCTCTACATTTTTTCTGTAAATAAAAAGTTTGTAAAATAAAAAGTTTGTTTAAGCCTTTTTTTTTCCAAAAAAAAAAGAGTCACATGAAGGAAGCATTTATTTAGCTTACATAACTTAAAATATACTTGCTCAGCAAAGAAAGAAGGAGGAGGATAGAAGAGAGAGGGGAAATATGGTGGTACAATGCTTTGAAGTGTTAATGTGAAGGTCTCCTGGGCCCCTCTCTCTCTCCTTTGCCCCACCTCCCCATTCCTACAGCTTGTCTGAGTCACTCATGCATAATCAGAAACATATGCTATGAGTCTCCAACTAAGCTCAGTTAACACAGTTGCTACTCTGTGGTACAAAGATTCAGATATCTCTTTTCAGGAGGCACAAGTTTAAAAGATAGTAGGCAGCAAAAAGGAAAGGGGGTCAATTACTCTAAGAAAAAGAAAAGGGAAGATTAAATAAATTCTGGAGCAAGGTGAAGGTATGCACTCAACTTTAGCAGTGGAGACGTGTGAAAGCGGATCCAGTTTCCATTGCCATTCACAGGGACCTCTATCACCAGCACAAGACTTGTCTTCTATCAGAGTAACAAGGTGGAGGAATGTCAAGACATTGTCCCCAATCCTAAACCATGAGGACAACTCACCACCTTAAAATATTCATAAGCTTTGCTCCAAAATAGAAGGTAGGGAATGTATTCACCTTGAGCAACTAAGGCATTGTGAAGAGGCCTTATCTTTGATCAAGTGCAACTAAACAAAACTGGTTTGAAATTAGCCCCCATATCAGAGCAGAGGGAGTATATATCATAGCTATTACCAAAAGAGGAAAAATAGTGTAGATAGATAGATAGATGATAGATAGCTACATAGATAGCTATATAGATATAGATATAGATCTCAACATCACATATATGTGTGTGTGTGTGTAATGTTGATGATCAGCCTCTCAAAGAGACCACCAAAACAAGCAAATAATCAAAAAAACCTAAGTTTATTAGGCTTCTGCAGTAAGGTGATCACAACTTGACAGAATTTTAAGTGTATCTCATAAAGGGGAAGTCATAGAGGATATTTATAAGGTTTTAGAGCCTGATATGGATGATTTTGAGGCAAGTCTTAAAAAGCAAGAAACTGGTCAACAGTAGAAAGAAACAATAATATAACAGTGTCATGGGTGGGAAGAAAGAGGTGAAGGTCTTACCAAGGGTCATGATAAGCAAGTTGCTAGTCTTGAAATAAGCAATTGCAGTTAGTTCAGAATCTTAAATTTCAGGAACTAATATTATTTCCTGAAACAAATAGTTAGACTACTTTTGTTTATTCTGTTTTTTATACAAAATAGGAAAATAATAATATTCCCAGTTCCATTATGATTTAGCATGGGGGCAAAAAAATATTGTTAGTCACAGTATAAGCTAACACAAGAACACAAGATTATTGGTGAGTTTTAATTCTCATCCTTTAGGGTGGACAAACTATGAAGTGGCCCCCACAACCTTGCCTCTAGATATTCATGCAATATGTAATCTCTTCCCCTTGAGTGAGGGCGGGACCTATGACTTCCTCTAACCAACTGACTACTGCAAAGGTAATAAGACATATGAGATTTTTGTTACATAAAATTTTAATGTGCTTCCTGCAAGATTTTAACCCTTGCTTAATGTAAAGAAGCAAGTAGTCATGTTGGAAAGGCCCATATGACAAGGAACTCTGGCCTCCAGCTGAAAGCCATCAAGAAACTTAGGTCCTCAGTCCAGTATCCAAAGGGAATTATTTTCTCCAACAATTATATGCTTCTAGAAACGGGTCCTGCCATGGTAGAGCTTCAAATGAGATTGTAGCCTCAGCCAAAATTTTTATTACAATGGTATGAGACTTTCAAGCAGAAAACCCATTTAAGCCCTTCCTAGATTCCTTACCCACAGGAATGCTGATATATATCTCTAAACTTGTGGTGATTAGTCTTACACAATGATAGATAACTAAGATAGCCTTCTTTAGACTGTTCCTTGTTTTAAGATGGAGGATAGATCATTATGGTCTCTACAAGTAATTAATCCAGTTCTGTACATCTGAATTTATGATGGTGGTCATCTAAAAACACATAATTGCCAGATTCTTATTCTTTTCATTTGTAATTAATTTATTGGGTCATTTGATGGCATAGTGACTTACTCACAATATTTAAGGCTCTGACCACCATATATTTAAACACTGAAAATAGACACATACTAACTGAAGGATAGTAATCTAAGATTACCCACTAATAATATGGGAATCAATACTACCCAAATTAAACCAAGATAAAATATCTCTACCCCAACCAGAGTCTATAAAACCAGATATGAGTTAAAAGACAAAAAAAAATCATCTCTTTATTTGTTATTGGGATGGTTCTAGTAATGTAGAAGATTCTAAAGAGGTCTGCTGGGTTGTAAATATAACATTCTTCTCCCAAGACATCGTGCCTTTTACTTCCATATGCCAGAACCATCAGCATATTATACCTCTGCCAATCTGATTTTTGGGCCCTTTCCCTTGTGTTTCACAGATCAATAATATTTTCTGGTTCTCCCTCTATCTATACTTTGAACCATTCAACGTAGGGTTTTCTACATTTGAAGGGTTTTTATAAAGTATAAACTGAGGAAGGTTGGGTGCAGATGAAAACTATCTCTGAAATTCTTTTTCATTGGTTCACAGTTTTAATGCAAATCAAGACCCAGTCTTTCTCTCTCTTAAATTTATCTAAATATCTTTTTTTTTTTCTAAGAAGAACTGATGGGCCAAAATGAACCCATATATTATCAGGGCTAAAGGCAGTCATCATACTACCGAAATAAAAGATCTCTACAAAATTTGCAGGTAGAGATAATCAGCTTTTGCAGTATGAGTGTACTGCCAGGCATCCAGAAGCAACCAGTGATCTACTTTTGGCCATGATTCCCCATGAAGTTGTCAAATGGCAAAGTTTAGTACCACTCATCAAGAATGGTCCTGTGATTTCTTTCTTTCTTTCTTTCTTTCTTTCTTTCTTTCTTTCTTTCTTTCTTTCTTTCTTTTTTTTTTTTTTGTAGTTGTAGATGGACAGAATGCCTTTATTTTATTTTATTTGTTTATTTTTTTTATGTGGTTCTGAGGATCAAACCCAGTGCCTCATGCATGCTAGACAAGCGTTCTGCCACTGAGCTACAGACCCAGCCCCCTGTGGTTTCTTAAAACACTGATATGCTTATCTATCAAGATAATTTCTTGTGTGTGTTGGGTTTTGTTACTTAGGGAAACTAAGTCTTTAAAAAAGTACTGCTGGTGGGACTGCAAATTGGTGCAGCCAATTTGGAAAGCAGTATGGAGATTTCTTGGAAAGCTGGGAATGGAACCACCATTTGACCCAGCTATTCCCCTTCTCGGTCTATTCCCTAAAGACCTAAAAAGAGCATGCTACAGGGACACTGCTACATCGATGTTCATAGCAGCACAATTCACAATAGCAAGACTGTGGAACCAACCTAGATGCCCTTCAATAGA